>NC_135154.1:17377272-17694792 GCF_050948215.1 Halictus rubicundus | reverse complement strand
CGCTGAAGATGAAGGGTGCGAACTTGAAGCGAGAAAATATTAAGGAAGTGGCTACAGTGATTTCTCTATATATGTCGGCAAGGCCTGGACGATAAACGTCGCGGAATTATCCCCACTACCGCGGAGTATACCCTATCAGGGGCCACGAAGCAGAGAGGTCTTGGACGCCGAGGAGTGTAAACATAACACAGCTCGGGTATGTCTCCTCGACGATATATGTCGCTGCCAAGGCCCGTGTTGTTGACATATATCGAGAATTCACCGTACATATACCCTATATAGATCCCAAGGTAACTCCAAATAAACCTAACTTTGATCTTGCAAAGGGCTTGCGTCTTGAAAAAATCGAGAAAGAGTAAAATTGAATCCAACTAAGATTTCTTTCGAGTTAATCATTTCCTAGAAGGAAAAGAAAATTTGTGCTGGTTGCATCCCTATAGTCGCACCAATGGTTAAGTACAGATGACAGAAAGATGTAATTTCAATTCAATTTGCAGGAAATGAATGATGTATGCAGAGCTCTCTGAACGTCCAGGATCGTTCACGTCCGTTTTCGAATGAGCATCGAGAGCTACTCTCGAAAGTAGCTCTCACGGTTTGCGTCCGCTGCGGAGTAGCAAGCCTAACTCTCGAGAGTAAAAGCAATTGCTGTTGAAGAGTAGCTGCGACTCGTGTTTATATCTCCAGTCAGACCTCTGTTCCAGTTTTCTATAAGCGATGCTCTACGTGCGCGGACTCCGATTCAATGGAAATTGATTTCCTCCGTGACCAGGGAGAAGAATGTCTTCGGGGAGTCTCGGAATGTCTTCGGAAATCTGCATCCCTTTCTGTTTTGCTCTGTGTTTTCTACACATCTCTGACGGTTTTAACCCTTTCGTATCTATGCTCTACTTAGCCTAATTCCTAATATTGCTAATAAATATTTTCTGAGCTCTGTGTTCCTAAGTTCAAAGTCTGCATCTCTTTCTACCTGTGTTTCCTGGACATCTCTGCTGGTTGCAACCCTTTACCCCCACCTCTACAACGTTGGTTTGCTTGATGTCGTCTCCTACATAGAAACAACACAGAATGATAGTAACATAACAAATTTTCCGCACCCTGCGTTGCAAAGTTCAAAATTTGCATCCCTATCTCCTTTGATTAATGTTTTCTAGATACATTCACTTATTTTAACCCTTTATGTTTAGCATCCATTTGCTTGGCATCGTCTTCCAAGTAGAACAGACTCAGAATGTTAGAAAAATAAAAAATTTTTGACCCTGCGGAATTATTAATTCGATTAATCGTTTGCAAATGAATCTTTTTCAAAGTTGCATAGCTCTTCTTCGATCTGTAGTGAAATATGCTGTTTCCTCCGTAAGGTCTCGAGACCAGGGACACAAGGCTAGACACTAGGAAGCAGGAATCACTATTTGACTCCGCCCATATTGGCTGGCAACTCGCTGCAGCCTGATGATTGGTTGCGATGGCCACAAGATGGTGGGGATAGAGATTCCAGAACGCGACGTTACGATGAAAACGTTATACCACGAGCCAGAATTGCCGTGGAGGTCACGAGACATGTATAAACGAGAGTTTCAACACATGATGAAACCGTTGAAATGGCAAGTTCAATATTGTTTCAACCAACAGATCCAAGAAAATGTTTCGAAAATGCGAGATAAAAATCGTTTCGAACATTCCGGATGAACATTAATTTTCCTGTTTCAAAGGGATGGAAAAATCGAGAAGGGGTTGCTGCTGCAAAGGGGTTGACCTTTCACATTTAGAACGCATTTTATCTTTGTTGCAACGCGAACACAGAATTTATGATATTAAATTCAGGATTATTTGTCACGGTTTACAAACATTTACATATATGATTTATGAACCACATACACCTTTACATTTCCTAATTATTTCAATACAGCTGTATAAGCGTGTAAAAAATTGAAACGTCGAGAATAATGATTGTAAATGACCTTGTAAATAATGACTCTGTGGTTGGAACTAAACACAAAAATCCCCGTAGCAAATATACACTATTTACGGACAGCGAGCGTCGTAGACAAGTATATTGAGTCACGTGGGCGTGAGTGAACAGAATATTGATCGACATAAGCTAAATAAAATATATAAAATTCTATGACAAATTTATCGCTACTTCCCTAACATTTTACTTCCAACGGTCACCGTCATCGCAGAAATACTGAAAGAATTTACTTTCGCTTTTCATTGAATGATGAAATACAAAAATATGGCGACTCTTTTACATACCACTAGACTGCGGATTTCATGCATTAGTGGTAGAAGTAAGTAAAATTTAAAACATAGGAGATGCTAAACGAATTCATATATTACATTCAATCCAGAAATGTCTTCCTTTGTTGAATAATTCTAGTTGGAACCAGACGTTATAAAAAGTGGGACACTCAAAAAAGACATTGTAATATTCTTTTAATGTTTCTCATTTTTATGACGAGCGCATAAAATCCGCAGTCTGGTAATGTATAACGGAGTAATGGCTGTGATCATGGTTATGTTACAGCTTCTGCTTCTTGCAGTTCACGAAGAAGATTTTGCATTATCATTCTACCGATTAGAAAGAAAGATAGAGAAGAATATGCACTAATTACAATCTTGTCTTTGTATTTTGCCTCTTGGAAGCGCAAAACGAAGTTTGCAGTAATTGTAAAAGGATCGAAGTCAGTCATGCTACGGCAGTCATCGGGTTGATAGGTTGAGAATAGGTCATCGGTGACAAAACAGCAGGTTGATCAATAATCGAGCTCGGGGCGTAACGACGACAAACAAGAAATGGATATATTTCAACCCCAAGGAAGTTAGTCATTCGCCGGTTCGATATGCCGCCGTATCAACCCCTAAAAACGGGACGTCATCGATCCAGCCGGCTGACCGATGCTAATTACGGTGACGTCAAATCAGTCGTGGATCGACGCATATCGTGCGCTGGCTGCCGCAGGAGAGGGCGTCTCTCGAGCACGCGCGAATAGTGGAATCGATAACACGTCGAATGAGTCGACGAGGCTCTGGGACGAAAGAGAAAGAAACGAAGGGAACAGGGAAGCGCAGGAAGACAGTGGACTCTGATGCAGATGCAGCCGTTAGGGATTTCACCGTGCCCGTCACGCACCGGGTGTCCCAAAAATTCCGGACCCAGTCCTGCCGAAAAGTCAAAACGGAGCGTGATCGTTAATAAAATGTACACAGGTTGTGCAACATCTACGAAAACTCTGCAAATGCTGTAGAGTGCGAGTCCTCACGAACAAGTTTTATAAAGGGCACAACGGGTGTCCTAAAAATTCCGGACTCCGTTCTGCCGAAAAGTCAAAACGGAGCGTGATCATTAATAAAATGTACACAGGTTGTGCAACATCTACGCAAACTCTGCAAATGCTATAGAGTGCGAGTCCTTACGAACAAGTTTTATAAATGACACAACGGGTGTCCTAAAAATTCCGGACCCCGTTCTGCCGAAAAGTCAAAACGGAGCGTGATCGTTAATAAAATGTACACAGGTTGTGCAACATCTACGAAAACTCTGCAAATGCTGTAGAGTGCGAGTCCTTACGAACAAGTTTTATAAATGACACAACGGGTGTCCTAAAAATTCCGGACCCCGTTCTGCCGAAAAGTCAAAACGGAGCGTGATCATTAACACTAGATTTACGGGACCCGTCAAAATGACGGATTCTAATATTTTTAAATTGCGAGTATTGAAATTGTAAAAATGCATCCATGAGCAATTATTTAACAAATTGATTTTTTTGGGTATATATTATTTAAAAAATGGCTACAAACTTTGATCGGTACATTCATGTTATTTTTATAAAGTAATGTAAAATAGTCATTTTTAGTGCACCGTAAACCTAGTGTTAATAAAATGTACACAGGTTGTGCAGTACCTCCGCAAATTTGACAAATGTTATAGGAAGATTGTGGATCCTGTTGTAAACAATTTTTATTAATTTTACCCGAAAGCCAAAGGGACCGTGTGCATTAATAAAATTAACACAGATTGTGCAATATTTTCACTTTGCAAATGTATGCGTTGAATTTTAGAAATGCTACGGAGAACTTGCGGATCGTCTCGCGAGCAATTTTTATAAATTGATTATGTTATCCTAATGTTACAGCCTGGTTCTCCGCGGCTTTAGAATATTCTCACGTTTGTTTGTAACAACGGCCAACGATGAATCAACTTCACGCTAAATCTGCTTTCAGGTTACATTGAAATAGCAGACACTGTTTTTGTCGGCGATTCTCCGAAATCAGGTTCATCCGACGCCAGTGGCGATCGACAACAACGCTAACTTTGGGGAAAGTTACGTACACACATAGTAGTCGGCGAGACGCGTGTGTCGCCGACAATATGAAATGCTGGAACGTACACAAATACTTTGACCTTTTGATAACGAAAGATCAACTACTGGGAGAGAGAGCATTGTCGTGAAGTTTAATGTGGGTGGGTTCTTCTCTATCAAAAGAAGGGTGTTTTCAATGTGAACTATTGTGTGCAGATAAAGTCGACAAAGCTTGAGAAAAACAATATTCTCGTATCAAAACAAATAACTTGCAACACAAGTTAGATAAAAAGAAGGGGAGTTTATATTAAAAATTAAATTCGGGGGTAGAAAATTGTGATCTGCAAGGCTAATAATTTGAAAATTGTGATTTACAAGGGAACTTAAAAATTGTACTACACGGAGGTAGGGAACTGAAAATTCTGATCTACACGGGCAGGAATTAAAAAATTGTGATTTCCAGAGGTAGGAATTAAAAAATTGTGATTTACAGAGTTGCCCTAATCAGCGAAAGTGTTATTAAAATAAATAACGATACTCCTTGTCACTTGCATGGACCAAGCAAATATTTTCGCGAATATTTCACTGACCTCTGGCTCCGTAAATTTGTTTTATCGAAACTAATCTCAAAGAAGAAGAGGATCTTTACAACACAAAGAAACAAAGTATATTGTCAGTATCGGACACGCGCAGATACGTAGCACGTTGCATGAAATTTTTATCGCGTTAATAATAGCCGGGGCGTGTTTTCCAAGCACGTAATGAATACTAATTAATAACAGAGGTATTCGCGGATCACAATATTCGTTACCCGGCGGCGGTGTGAATGGAGGGTGCGTGTGTACGTGTGTCTTCGATAATGTTCGAATCAGGTTTAATATGTCCTCATGAATATTGCTAGTTTCCTGCGGGACTTATTAGATTCCTTCACATAACGAGACATCGTTGTATTGTCTTCCGTACGCTTGCGTACGCTAATTAAACGACCCGATCTTCAGGCGACCTCGGGTATTTTTAAACTGTTTCGAAAAAGAGTAAATAAAAATTGATTTCCACCTACAAAGTGTAAGTTACCTCATCTTTGATTGAAAAATTATATTCAGACATTCCTGTGATTATCTATTATATTTTAAGTTTACTTATTGTTCGATAGACTGTCAGAGTTGGCGGGAGAAGGTACGCTCGCTTAATATGCGACGGCGATATTAATTATACAAGGTCTAACGTGATCCTAGTCTGTCCTTAGACTTAATAGATTCCGTGTGACAGAAGAAACATCTTTTTTTAGGTCTGGTTCTGATGCTGCAGTCTGTATGACGTTCAATTTACATCGGCAACCACTGTTTATAACTTGTAAAAACGACTGATCGATGCACTTGCAGATAATTGCTACAGTAATCGTTCGTTTGAAGAGATGTTCGGTGCGTCGAATCAGGGAAATGTTTCCGAATTTGTTACTGCCGCAAAAACTGAGGTACGTCGGTGAATCAAAAACGGAAATGAAGCTTGAACCTTCCTCCTCGGTTCGCAATTTTTTATCTTTCCGAAAAAGCCACCTAGTGCATTCAACTCGAATTCTTCACGGAAACGAACCACAGGACAATTCTCAGTTTTAAAAACATTTTTGCGAACTGTAGGAAAATTTTTTTAGGATGGTCTTTTAATTAGTGAGAAAATTCGAGTCTCTAGGCAATTTCTGTGCAAATTAGAATACCGAATCGTCGCTCTTCGTTTAAATATAGAGCAGAATTAATGAAATATTTCGTGCAACCATTTCTTAGAGATGGTTAATTTACCGGAGGTTAATACGCAATTGAATAATTTTAGAAAATGGAGAATGCAATGGGAAATTAGCCAGTGACAGCAATCGAGGCTTCCAGGTCGTATCCAAGAATAAAATCCTTAGATCATCGAACGAGACGCTGTTTGGTCGGTGATTCTCAGGATTAGCACGAGCGTTGCGCTTTTGGTATCGGCTGGCGAACACAATCCTTGGCCAGCAGGAATTGAGAAATTTCCATAACGGTGCACCACCGCGCCGGCAGAATCGCCGCTGCATTATCCGCAAGAAATTTTCTCCGGCGAGATCGCATTAACTTCAGCCGAATACGCGAGAACAAAAGAGACTGTTGCGTTACTCGTCACTTTCCTTTTCCTTGATTTCGAAGCGATCGCAGCCGGGGATTGGATCAAGAGTATCCCCGATAGGATCTTGGACAAGATCTTCGGGAATTATGTGGTCCTATCATTGGAACATGCAATCGCTCGGCTGCGGATCTTTATTCATTTATGCACAAGGCATGCACGAAGTTCGAATTCCTTTTTAAAAAATGATTCACGGCTGCGCAATGACTGAATTTCTCAACTGCAATAGAAATTTCAGTCGTGCACCTCGGGGAACATGATCTGATTATTTCGCGTTCGAGATTACTGTTTCAAAAAAGGGAGCACGATTTAGAAGCCTGTTGAAACGTTTCTGGCAGGACTGTTAATAAAAATTTACAGTGTTTTTATTTGATTCTTACTGTGAGGAATCGTACGGTTGGTATCGTAATTTCATTGTTTAGCATACTGGAACTTTTCTAGTAAAGACAAAGTAATAATAAAAATTTTAGTATGATTAATTCGTCAGAAATTCAGAACTTTTGATAGAGGTAAAGTGTTGGCAAAAATTTACGGTATTTTTGTTCAATTTGTTACGTTGGAAAAAGAAATTTGTTCTTTCGTTTTGACGTTTATATGATCTTTGAGAGCAGGATTTTGTGCGAGAACAGTGTCATAGTGATCAGGTTTGGCCCGGAGAGTGCGAAGACGATCGAGGTGTGACTAATTCGCTTCAAAATCAACAATGGAGGGAAAACGTGTTAGATTTCTAACTATTATCGTGTTGTCATGTTTTTTTACTGAACAGGACAGCGTTGATCAACCTGTTTGAAGAGTGAGAAAGCGACGTAGCCCGAGGATGTGCTTACGAATGAATTAGCAAATGTTCTCCGCTTGATGCAATTCCAGCTTCATGAATATATATAACATTATAAATGCGTGTATCGCTGCGTTAAGCCGCGCATACAGAAGAACAGATCGATTTAAACAGTCATTGATTATTTTCAATTATACAATCTCGAAACCGATCGGTTCGCACCGTGTTCTACTTTGCTGTATCATTCTCTGATTTTTCCATTTCAAATACGATATCAAAAACATAAATGTCTTTCTTTTTACTACCAGTCACGTCGATCGATGAATTTTTCACGTCACACGAGGATTAATTACTTCTCAATAATTAGGTACAGAATTGCCGCTAACTACAGGTTCGAATGGATAATCTAGTACAATATATAATTTTGCGACTGCCATTTACGATAGTTTTGTAATTATTTAGTGTCAGGGCATCTCCAATTTTAGGCGAATCTCGTGACTACAATTCCCGTGTTTACACAATTATTGCACAATCGTTTGGGTACACTTAAAAATTAATTTCTGTACTAGTAAATTAATATTTCTCTGCTAGTAAATTAAGTGTACCAAATTCTGTCAGCTTCTGTAGTGATAGAAATGAAATAAATTTAATAAATCTCAAGTCATCAGAGTAAGTTTCATTGAATAATCGATCCTACGGTGTTTTCGTTATTTCTGATGCGATAATTAAACTGTTGGGCGATTACTTCGCAGTGTAGAGTAAATAAAAATTGTGAAACTTACAACTCCTCCCTCTGACGTTGAGACAGCACCATTTTCATGATCCTCGCTTGTGTTTGCTGGCTGATACTCAACAGTGATTCGAATGAGCGCGACTAGATTCGTCTCCAGTCAGCTCGAAGTTGGTTTAGTACCCAGTCATCGACATCGCCTGGGAAACAGAAGGTAAAAAATATTTCACCAGGCACAATAACAATTGCCGGGGGGGGGGTTCGTGACGTTCAATTATACAATTGCTGTCGCAACCGTCTAAACCTTCGACGGTTTGTGCACGCCTAAGGAAAAAGAAAAACCGAGCCGGGGAAACGGCACACCGTTTTCCTTAAGGAAATCGAAGTCACACGTGATTTCCTGCACCGTGCATACGGCAGGATTGGATCGCTACAAGTATTTCCAGCGAAACAATTTCTTTGTGCATGCGATTACAATTGCAAAAGAAACAACGCCGGGGATCGAATGCGTGAGAGCGAGCTCTTTAATCGGCACAACGTGCTCCCTAAACGCGACTTATTTTACTTTCTAACAGGCTTTTTCTATGAAAATAAGAAAAACCATCGCAGAAATTCATTCACAGTCCGTGCAGAAAAACACGAGCCAGCGGTCTCGGCTATCGTTTCAATTTGTCTTAGCTTCTCAGAATTTTAAACCATTCTTTTTAGGGAAATAAGGCTCGAACACGAGGTTCCGCAAATGTTCTTACTCGACTGTGGATTTTTATGCGAAACAAAACATTTTTACGTCATCCGCAGGAAGCAAGCTGGCATTTTTCATTTAACCGTAAGATCCTTCAAATGCGTGAAATCCGCAGTGTACTTAATAGTATAAACATTGGTAAACAAAGGAGCAGAAAATTTTATACCCGTACAAATATTTACTAGAAACAATTTCGTTTTGCTCCTGCAGCCTAAAACTACAAATTGGATCTTTGATAGGTCAAAGGAGCACAAATATTCATAAACAATGTGAAAACCGCATGAATGACAATTTTATCATTATTAAACTGCTAATTAAAAACAATTCCGTTCTACTCCTGCAGCCCCAAACTACAATTCCCCTAGATCCAAGCAGACAAGTCACTAGCCTGTTCAAACGAGTACACACTCAACGAATAAAAGCCAAACCAATTTGTTCTAGGCAGAAATCTAAAACAATACAACAAATTGTACGTTTATAAAGAATGTACAGTGCAGAATGTCGAGAAACAAAACATTTTTACGTCATGCGCAGGAAGCAAGCAGGCATTTTTCATTTAACCGTAAGATCCTTCAAATGCATGAAATCTGCGGTGTACTTAATAGTATAAACATTGGTAAACAAAGGAGCAGAAAATTTTATACTCGTACAAATATTTACTAGAAACAATTTCGTTTTGCTCCTGCAGCCTAAAACTACAAATTGGATCTTTGATAGGTCAAAGGAGCACAAATATTCATAAACAATGTGAAAACCGCATAAATGACAATTTTATCATTATTAAACTGCTAATTAAAAACAATTCCGTTCTACTCCTGCAGCCTAAAACTACAAATTGGATCTTTGATAGGTCAAAGGAGCACAAATATTCATAAACAATATGAAAATCGCATAAATGACAATTTTATCATTATTAAACTGCTAATCAAAAACAATTCCGTTCTACTCCTGCAGCCTAAAACTACAAATTGGATCTTTGATAGGTCAAAGGAGCACAAATATTCATAAATAATATGAAAACCGCATAAATGACAATTTTATCATTATTAAACTGCTGATTAAAAACAATTCCGTTCTACTGCTGCAGCCCCAAACTACAATTCCCCTAGATCCAAGCAGACAAGTCACTAGTCGGTTCAAACGAGTACAGACTCAACGAATAAAAGCCAAACCAATATGTTCTAGGCAGAAATCTAAAACAATACAACAAATTGTACGTTTATAAAGAATGTTCAGTGCAGAATGTCGAGAAACATTGTAGTAAGTGGTCATTTCGCGAGCGCGGTTGCGAAAGCATAGTCCGCGGGCACGGAGCGGGAAAAACGCCGACAATGTGGCACAGTTATGTAAAGCCGCGCGTTATTTGTAAATATCAGTCCGCGATCATTCCCGTCGTGTCTCCGTGTCGGCTTGTACACGGAATCTTCGCGCTCGCGTCAACCGCGCAGGTACCCAAAATATTCGTCAACCCTTGCAAAACCGTGTACCTACGCAATTCCGCGAATGACATAACATTTGGCAAAACACGCGGTCAACAAAATAGCAATGGTATTGGCCGGTGATCATCGGTTACGGCCGTCGGAAAACGCGACCGGGGATTGGCCAGAGCGGATCAAAATCGGCCAATTAGAAACAGCGGGCCAGCGGCCGCCATCTTTTCCCGGTAAACGTTCGACTTGGATCGATACGACGGGAAACCACCGGGAAAACCGAGATCGCCCCGGAAACGGGAACCCGAAAAACGAACGAGAAAAGAAAAAAAAGGAAAAGGTTGGTCAAGATATGCTAGGGGGAGGATAGGACCTTGACAATCGTAAAGGCGTGCTGCGTCGTCGCGACGCTTTATGACGACGCTCCTCGCCGCGATGCGCCGTAATCGATAAACCGGCTGTTCGCCCACCCTCGTATATTTCACCTTGCGGTGCATTCAAATATTCATGCCGGCCTCCTTCGTTCCTCCACCCCGAGGCCCGTTAATAAACCGCGCACTGATTCGCCCACGAAACACCCGAATCCTAGATAACACTTTTCCCACTCGTACGACACTCGATGCTCCTGTCGTCGACACCGAATTCACCGAAACGCGAAACTGTTTTGACGGAAACTAGTTTGGCATGTAGATGGGCATGGTAGAGCACCTAGATCGATAACAGCAAGATAAGCGGGGCCACTGTTTTGCACATGGCTGATTTCCAGACGAGTAGAAACCACTATCTGACACCTAAAGCTAAGTTTCTATACTGAACCCTTAAGTGGTCCTCCATTAACACTAGGTTTACGGGACCCGAAATGACGGGTTCTAATATTTTTAATTTACGATTATTAAGATTGTGAAGATCCATTTACGTCGAATTACTCAACAAACTTATTTCCTTAGGTATATATTTAAAAAATGGCTGAAAACTTGGATAGACACATTCTTCTTATTTTTATAAAGTAATGTAAAATACTCGGTTTTAATGCTCCGTAAACCTAGTGTTAATGTATTCGATATTCGATCTTGACGTATTGGTACATGGAGATCGATTCTGCAGCGTAGGAAACGGAACGACAGAGTAAATGTTTCTCTAAATCTTTAAGTAGTTACATATACACAGGTTAAACAAGCACAAATTTTAATGGGACCGTCACAGGTATACCTAAGAGTCGAAGATACAGAAATTCAAATTATCGGAAGAAGATCGTCTCTATGTAATATGATATTTCGAGTCAGATAGAGCTTTCCGACGGGCCCAGCGCAAGGCCCGTTTGCATTGGATATTAATCTTGTATTTTTCGCGAGTGCTTCCGGGATCACAGGTGAGTCGACTGTTGGCCTGCTCTAGGCTGCAGCCGAAGATCTACCTGTGGCTTCCTTTTCTAATCTTATAAGCTGGCACGAGGAGTCGAGATCATTGGCAATCTCAACACAGTCGCGAAACACGTCGCCGAGTTATCTCGGTTCGCGGGTCGTAGTGGGACAACGGGTATAGCAGCAGCAGCCCGCGACACGTTTGGCAACAATGTCAGTATCCACGGGGAAAAATATTGGTAACCTTAAAGTCGCGGCGGATAAGATAATTCGATTTCCCCGTGAGGGGATGTTTGTGTTCGACTCGGAGGAACGTCATCGAGGTCTGTCGAGTCGGTGACAGGGCTGACAGCTGATCGGTGTAACCCGACGGCAGCTCGCGGAGACAACGTCTGTCAAAAACTAGTTACGGATTCGTGTCTCTTTGGCTCGCGTCTCTGACAGATAAGATAGCGGACAGAGCTCGCGGGACAACGAAATTCGGTACAAAGGTTTAAGTTCGGCGGTTCGACGGTTGCGGCAACGCGGTTCTAGCAGCGCACCACGCAAGGCGGTCGTTCGCGAAAAAATCAATTCGCCAGTGACGTGCAACATGTATGTTGAATATGTATGGGGACACGGCTCGATGACTGGTCAGGAATCGCGAATCGGTCCTGATCGCCGCCTAGTCGTTGACATTACGATGTCGACACGGTGTCACGGTGATCGCGATTCCCAACCGGTGTGAAATTTGACCGAGGACGGAGGAACAACCGTTTGTTGTAAATCGTGTACGGCCATTTTGCTAGAACCTGTCACGTCTGGTCGCCGAGGATTTTCCAGCGAGTCCGAGTCGCCCGAACCGACCGTCGAACCTGTACTTTTTCGACGAACCAGACTCGGGTGAACACTCGATACTCACTTCTTTTGGTCGGAGTAGCAGTAACGGAAAGGGATCCTTCGAGATCGGAAAAATCACGGGAAAACCGGACGAACACAACCACCGAAGAACTACTCGAGATAACTTCTACGACAGAACTGTCTCGCAAGGTGGCGCCTGCGGGAATCTTCGGTCCCGACGCATGCGTCAAGTATCGATGTCACGGATCTCCTACTCTGGTGATCTACGCGCCTTGATCGCGCCAGATCTGGGGACCTTTTCATTTATTCCCACTCAAAGTGTGTTTTGTATAGTTTGAATGATTTGAATTAGTGGGCCGAATTGTTTCTCAGTTTTGTGTATTCGTCCCGCCCCCATTAGCTGTTCGTTTTCGCATCAGTGCAAAATTCCTAATCATTTGAGTTACTCAGGAACGTACCTTAAAGTACCTTAAGGCAGAGCCTATGAACATAACCCTAAAACTAAAGCTAACATTACGGCTAGTGACGGGCTCCATCGACTAAAAACTATCGACTAAATCGATAGTAGCCAACTACTATTTTCAGTTGACTGTTTTACACGTCGCCATCTTGAAATTTCAAATGTCAGTGTCGCACGATGAAACGAAAAGGTTGGAAATACATGATTATGACAGGACGTGCAAATAATGTGCAAGTAATTAAATATGTAATAGATATTTCAATACTAATTCAATATTTTATTCATATTCATATTTTTATTTTTATTTTTTTCATATTTTATTGTTAAAATAAAAAACTTGTTCACACCTTGTATTTTTGGAATTTAAATTATGGAGTAAGAAATTTATAAAAATAATGGTGAATTCAGATTCCTGCACCACAGTCTGGTATATTTACTCTTACTGTGCCTATAATACTGAGTGAGCACTGCACTACAGTGCTGTAAGAGTGAGTGAGAAATGAGATCTATACGTACGCATAGACTATAGCCCGCAATCTAGACGTAACCACTAAAACGAAATTTCAGTCGACTAAAAACTATCGACTAAATATTCGATAGTATGTAGTAACTAAATAGTAATTAGTCGATAGTTGAATTTAGTCGATAATGCCCATCACTAATTAGGGCCTAAGTAGTGTTTCGAGGTTATCCAATTTGTGAACATGAACTTACAAAATTTTAACGTAAGTTTTATCTGAAAGAGTTCAATACTCTATGGCTTTAGAAGGAGAATCATGTCCGCCACATATGTAACCTATATAGGATAGAACGAATCTGGAGAAGTATACGTCCGCTTCACGATAAAGCCAT
This sequence comes from Halictus rubicundus, assembly GCF_050948215.1. Classification (NCBI taxonomy): domain Eukaryota; kingdom Metazoa; phylum Arthropoda; class Insecta; order Hymenoptera; family Halictidae; genus Halictus; species Halictus rubicundus. The sequence continues at coordinate 17,681,153 of NC_135154.1, read as the reverse complement.
AGAAATTGTTTATAAAATAATACCGAACCATTACTCGAGTACCGATATCGCAGAGATTCAAGAATTCAAACGAAAACATACACGTGTTGTCATATATCACAAATGGTTCGTTCAGTGATCTTTTTTGAGTTGATTATTTTGATGAGGTTAAGGTAACGCACGATTACTTCAAAACGTAAACATTGTTGAGATATCTACAACATTCTCTTCGAGCAAGCAACCGCGAATATATTTTTCCAAAATAGTGAAACGAAACATCAGCAGAGACTGTTTCGCATTTTTGGCCCCTCAATAAACCGCACGCGTTCATAAAGGTTTGCCTATTCGAGGAACGGGAACCTAAGTTTTTCATGGCTTTTTCACAATCGAATTCAAGAGGTACCATGATTCGTGATTTTACGATTTTTCTAAATATGAAGCGATGACTTTACTTGGATTGGTTGTAGAATTGCAAAACAGGAAAATCTTAGAGGAATTGCAACTGAAAAAGCAAATGCTGTTGAAACAAGGTGTAGCACCGACCCTGAACACTTCTGTAGCGCTTGCACCAGCAGGATCTCCTTCTAATTTGGTAACATACTTTTCGTAATGTTAATTCATAGTAACACAAATTTTTCCCACACAAAAAGATTATTTTTTTATTTTTATTATACTCGTTTCCCCTGTTTTTAAGTTTGTTCGATTGTATATTTTTCTCCAGCCTTCGACGCAACCCACCGATGGCATTGCAATGAGCGCATCGCAAAGGGCAGCCTTACACAGTGCCCATGCTGCATCATCGGGATACTTTGTGACCCAGGACTCCTCCTTTGGCAATTTGATTTTACCTGTTTTACCCAGATTCGATGCTAAATGAGATAGTTAGCTTACGTACATACATTCGCAAATAGTAAATGTTTAAGAAGACTGCATTTGTAAATAACACAATAGGGACTCTGGAAAGGGGTTAAATAATTTTTTAAGTATAACTTTCGCGAGATCAGAGAACAACGTAACTGAAATGGCTAGCATACAACTTCGCGAGTTAGAGGAATATTTGCAGCAGCTGGACGGTTTCGAGAAACCGAAAATATTGCTCGAACAGTACTGCACAAGTGCGCATATCGCGTCCCGCATGTTGTACACCGCGCAGACCCAATTCGATGACATAGAAGGTCGTGCAGTGGCTGATTTAGGATGCGGATGCGGTGTCTTGTCCCTTGGAGCACAGATGCTAGGGGCATGCCACGTTGTCGGCTTCGAAGTAGATACTGACGCACTTCAGATTCATTCTAGAAATTGTAGCGACTTAGAGCTGTTCGTGGAAGTTGTACAATGCGATGTACTTCAGTATCTACCAGGTATGCACAGAGTAATAACGTTCAATTTATATTTTTAATATCACAAATATGTTTTCGGACAATTGCATTGTAGGGAAATTTGAGAAATACTTTGATACGGTGGTGATGAATCCACCGTTCGGGACGAAACGCAACGCGGGGATGGACATGAAGTTTCTGGAGGTCGCCACGAAACTCGCGTCAAACGCCGTCTACTCATTGCACAAAACGAGCACGCGCAATTACGTGCTCCAAAAAGCGGCACAGTTCGACGCGAAAGGGAAAGTCATTGCGGAACTGAGATACGACCTGCCGAAAGCGTACAAATTCCATAAGAAAGTCACTATGGATGTTCAAGTCGATTTTATACGATTCGAATTAAACCGTTGAATATTTTCAAGAGACTGGAGCACGGACTATTCGAACTTGATGCCCTGAGCCAATGGCAAATCATTTCCGTAATTGATCGTGATCGTTGCACGCCGCATGTAGTGTTTCCATGCATCGCTGCCACTCTCGCGACCACCTCCAGTCGCTTTCTCCCCTCCAAATGCACCGCCAATCTCTGCACCGCTTGTTCCGATGTTGACATTCACTATTCCGCAGTCAGAGCCATGGGGACCAATCCACTGCGCCGAAAAATTAGTATAATTAGCACCTTTAGCCAGAAAAAGATATAAATTATATTATATCATCCGCTTACCCGGAACATATTTTCTATGCTCTTGGTGAACAGAGAACTGCTTAGACCCTGCTTCACGCCATTGTTGAGAGCCACAGCATCTTCCAAAGAATTTGCCTCGAAGATGTAAACTATCGGCGCGAACGTTTCGGTCTGAACTATTTCAGCGTCGGACGACAAACCGGAAATGATCGTTGGCTCCACGTAAAAGCCCGGTCTGTCTATCTGCTTCCCACCGAATTCAATTTTACCTCCGCTCTTCACGGCACTGTCGATAGCTTTCTGAAAAAAAGTAATGTTGCATTTGCTGTTGAAATGTGGGATCATTTTCTGCATCTACCTTGTATTTGTCAACTGCATGTTGATTGTGCAACGGTCCGTACAAAGTGTTGTTCTCTAGAGGATCGCCTATCCGCTCTAAAATGCTCTCGTATGCTTTCTTCAATTTTCCTAGAGAATTTAACTTCTTTAAAGCAACGTCCTCGCAATAGCTGTCACTAATTTTTAACTGAGCTTACCGAGAAATTCATCTTTGATCTTCTTGTGAATAATTAATCTTCTGGTAGTTGTGCATCTTTGTCCCGCTGTGCCGACGCACGAAAACACCGCTGCTCTCACTGCCATTTCCAGATCTGCATCTTGGGCGACTGATAACGGCGGACACGAGCAAATTATTATAAATTTATTGTTTGGTAATTTGTCAACGTACCTATCAACGCGTTGTTGCCTCCCAACTCCAACAGAAATTTTCCGAATCGTTCCTGAACCTTCAGAGCCACTTTTTTCCCCACATTAGTGCTTCCAGTAAACGAAACCAACGGTACACTGGACACAGTAGACAGTGTTAAGAAATAAATTTTTACGAGTGTAAGAGAGGAATGTCTTGGGAGGAATAACAATTATTTAATAGCGCTTAGAGCTTACATAAAGGCCTAGTTCAGACACGGCGGAATCCGCGCGTTTCCGACCAAAAATTGATAGTTGTTCAGAAAGAGGCGGCGACCGTTCGGATATGCAGGATTAACATGGAAGTTGAAGACGCAATATGTTTGTGGATGCTCCACAAAAAAACCAGAAAAAAGAATAGGGAAAGGCAGTATTCGGTGCATCCGATACTAAGCGATCGGCCCTCACATGGCCTATTTGTAACTCTATATTCCAAACTAAGAAATTTTGAGCCGAAATTCTTCAACTATTTGAGAATGTCGATAAAGTTTTTATAGACTATTGGAATAATCAGCACATTGAATATCCCATATCGCTGGACTTTTCTCCACTTCATCGATAAACAATTCGGTGTCGCAACACATCGTAAACGCGCGGAATCCGCCCAACAACTGAACCGCGCGGTTTTTGTTTCCTGCGGTCCATCTGCATCCCAGTAAACAAATATGAAGACGCTAATGTAAATAAGAACCGCGCGGTTTCCGCCGTGTCTGAATTAGGCCAAATACTTCTCGGACACGGTTCGTCAAAAGACTGCGTTCTCCGCGTTCGACCACGCGACCTCCGTCGATCGTGTTTTTTTTTAACGTTGACCGTTGATCGTAAGATTAGCGGGGGTCAACGGACACTTTTGTACACACACACACAGCATTCTTACCGCAGGCGAACCTCACGCACACCAGCATACCTCACGCCTCTCCTACACGAGTGATATGTTATTAAACTCACCGCGTGTCCTCGACTATAGTTTCACCAACATCCGGTCCACCTGTAACCAACGATGCAACCGATCCTGGTATACCATTTCTCTCCAAAACACCAGTGATAATTTTAGTAGTTGCGATAGACACTAACGGAGTAGTCAATGCTCCTTTCCAGACCATAGTGTTACCACAAACCATCGCAATCGCACTATTCCAACCGTATACCTAAAGAAACATTCCTTGTCTCGTTAAGTTCCATTGTCTATTATTTTTAATAATATGAGTTCATGGTACTCACCGCAACCGGGAAATTGAACGCAGAAATGACTCCCACGACACCAAGGGGATTCCATTTCTCCATGAGAGCATGATTCTTTCTCTCTGATGGAAATATACTGCCAGGTAGCGTTCTAGATAAGCCGACAGCATAATCGCATATATCAATAAACTCTTGCACCTCACCAATACCTTCTGGCAATATCTTTCCTAAACAATTACCACAATTAAAATTTCAGACAGATTAATCCTTTGCACTCTGAGATATTTTAACTCGAAAACCAAACGTTTCTTCCGACCAAAAATATTTCCATTCTACATTTTTTCCTTGTATATATATGAAACTAGTATAGTACCTTATGATTATAAGTAATTTGTTAAATACGGAATAGGAATTTTTAATAGCGTCTCGGAGTTGCCGTTCGAGTGCTAGGGGTTAATGAAAGAAGAGAAATTACCCATTTCCAGGGACACTAGCCGTCCCAAGGGTTTCAAGTTGTTCCTCAGTTCATCTCCAATTTGTCTCACAATCTCTCCTCTTGTTGGAGCCGGCAATGATGCCCACTGTGGCCATGCCTTACGTGCTTCTGTAATAGCGTTGCTAACTTCCTGTGGTGTCGAGGTCCTGACTTTCGCTATCACTTTGCCGGTCGATGGCGAAATCGATTCTATTACCTGCGTGACAACTGTATGTTAACAAGTGGCCGAAAAATATGGATATTTCAAATACCTTTCCGGATCCTCCCCACCGTCCGTCATAAAGTCCTGGATTCTCCGTGGTGAGGCCCAACTCCTTCAAAAACCCATAATTGGGATCAGTTACCATGTACCTCGCCATTTGTACTTTGGTAACGTGACTATTGCTTCTCGAGAATAAACGAAACATTGTCGGTTCTTGGCTAGCTGCTCCGTGTATGCAGTACGGTGCAAAAATCTCGGGGTTATCAACGCGATGCCGCTTATCAAGAAGAGGAGTAGGGATGTGATAAGTGAAAAGCAACAAACACTTTGAGAAAACAATTGATCCCATCGTTCGTCTTGTACATTACACTTTAATTACAATGTTATTTCGACAACGATGTGAATAGACATTTAATATTTATAATAGAAAATTCATTCGCGCGTGTTCGTATTATTTTTCTTTTTCTTTTTTTTTTTTTATTCATCGAAAGAACAGTCTCGGTAAAATTTGTTCGAAACATACCGAAGAGTAGGAAGTACGTGGATGGCAACTGAAATGTAAAAAAGATCGTGGTTTACTCCGTAACGATGTTAACATCACAATACGGCAATGGTTCCCACGGAGTGATCGTCAATTTTGAAAACGCCTCGTCCATTTCCATTGCACAGTAGAAAAACGCTCGATATTCGTAACTAGGTACAAAGAATGGAGATTCGTTCAAAAACGTTGATGCGTCGAAACTTTTTACAACTGGTTGAAATCACTTTATCATCGTATCAATGTAATCGGTCCCTTCACTGGAATGCAGTTCGTTCAACCGGGTCGCCAAAATTGGTAACATCTTAGATCGGAAATCAATTGGAGTACTGATCTTGTCAATGTCGGTTGATCCTACGAACATTTCACAGACTTAAATAAAATAGTGGACACAAAAATCGGAAGAAAATGTCTTCTAATTTAACTTACCGTGGACTTATCGAAGTTCCCTAACAATGTAGCTTTTTGCATATCATCTACTCCTTCGCAACCTGTTAAAAACGTTGGTAAGAAGTGTCCGAAGAACCATGTTATGTTCACAGAAGCTAAACTATGAATGGCTGCAGCGATCTCGTCTGCTAATAAATTATGGGACCTACGATACAAACAATGGTAAGAAGCTGGTATAATGTAGTATCAATATAAACGTAAATTTGTTGACTCACTGTTGGAATAGGACGGTGAATAACGCCATCAAGAACCTCTCCAGCAAATGTACCTTGAACACTGCTCTCTGGTAAAGTCGCCATCGGACGTTCAACTGTTCAAGGCTCTGTAAACTTTGTCGGAATATGTTCACGTCAGGTTGAAGAAGGGCTTGGCCGAAAGCTTCTAAGATGGCGACCAGTTCTTCCTTGTGTTCGACGGACTCTTCCTCGTCCGTGTGACCAAGAGTTCGTAGAACGGAGGTGTTGTAGAAGTACTGCCATCGGTGCATTAGAATACTGAAGAGTTACATTAATTACAATTCTATTATCATTGCTGACGATATAATATTAGGACAGTGCAAAAGTTCGTGCCTGATTCCTTGTTGTATTTTAATACGGAATCGGGTACGAACCTTTACACTGATCTAATGTTTAGAAATTTGAGGCAATACCTATGGAACAATTTTAATAAAACAAGTGTGGTGTCCGGATGCGCGCTGAGATCATTTCCAACCGCCGGCCATACTTGTCCCAAACACAAATTGGTCACCGAAGGTACAAATGCCTTAAATGCCTTACTGGGCGCCGACACAACCAATATTAAAATCTCTAATAACTGGTCTAACGCGGGTCCAGCAGATATATTCTCTCTGCAAACACGTGACATACATTTCCATACATCATTCGATTTAATGAACTTGGATCACTTACCTAGTGTAAATATGCAGCATCCCCTGAACCGCATTTTGAGTAAACTCAGGGCCCAGTTGTAATACTGAGAATACTGAATGCAAGAAGCTGAGTAAAATCTCGCATATACTTTGACATCTTATCATATATGGCAACAGCTCTAAAATTCGGTTGATCGTTGATCCCAAACAAGAGTGTAACATTTTTTTAATCGTCGTAGACGACGAAGAACAGTCTTCTATCAGCTGGGTTAATGGCACTACTGTTATCGCAATCGTCGATTCCGAAGGTACTGGTTGGTTCTCCGAGCCCAGAGGTGTAGACAACGTCGACACCATGGTACCTGGCCCAATCACAGTATTATTCATTCCGTCAATTAATTGATTATACATCTCTACTTACTTAATAGTCTTTCTCTGATACTTCCATCGCCGTGCGGCAGAACAATTGCATTTACCAATGCCCTCCGCAATACTTTTATCGTGTCGGGTTTCAAGAACGGGTACGTTACCATGGTAATTAAATTTCTAAATACAGGCTCGTCCCACAAAACTGGTTTCAAAATCGCCGTGATGCTTTGGAAAAGATGTGTGGCAGCATGAGTGAGACTCGCCGGTGGAGGATTATCACAGAAGGTTGTATAGTCTAACGCTAAGATACACGAGTCAATGCAACTTTGGCATAGCGACTCCTTGGTCTTCTCCGGCCTGTTCACTATCCAATGGCACCAGGCTTGAAGAGATGCTAGTAACTGGGAATGCCTGGCAATATAAATTGAAAAAAAAAAGTCCAATTTTCAACTTGCAGAATTTTTTAAAGATGTTAAACGTTACTTACACTTCTATAAGATCTATCACAATTACAGCCGGTTGCAACGATGCTTTATACAATTGGTTGGCTTTGGCAAATTTACACGCGTCCAATGTTTGCGACACTACCTCTTCCGCTAATGACTGATCGATACTATGCTCATCTCCTGTTGACAGAAAAAAGACCATTGTTTTTGTACAACTCAGTGCTATCGTACTTTTGACGCTGAACTCACCAAGAAAGAGAGAATATAATCTGGCTAACGCTTGAGTAGAGGAGGCTAAGTCACGCAGATGAGCGTGCACATTGGCAGCTTCCGATTCATTTAACAAAATTACCTGGTTGTTGGCTATGGCAGCACCTAGTTCTCCGAATATTGCTAATCCCTCTCTCCACGAACGGTACTAGAAAATTCATCGGAGTTAAAAATTCTAAATTCAAATGAATTCATCTACCTATCAATTATATCTTGGATTTTACCAGTAACGTGAATACTGGAATGGGACAAATTTCTGCGACTTTTGCTAGACACTCTACGTTGCATCTCAGAAAATGTTGCCATTCGGTTTCTTCCTGAAATAACAATTTTCAATGAATACGTATTGAGAATACGTAATCTCGAAACGTATCGAGAAAGTTATTTACATTTTCATCTAGACCTTCGGTGTCAAGGTCTTTCAATGTGCGCGAGTTGAGTTTGAAACTCATCTTTTGCACCACTCGCTCGGCAAGAGCTAATGCTATCGGTGCATATCTGGATTGAGTACTTTCTAAAAGAGTGGTCCAAACGTCCAAACATCGTAGATATCCGTTCACTGTTGAGCATTGTTGGAATGTGTGATGACATAAGACTTCTAACAACGTGTTCACAGGAAACTTAGGACACGATTCAACTCTTTTCAAATGATTCGTTACGAATAATTGCAAGTATTCTGTCAGTTTCTCCATGTAACTGAAAATATCAAACAACATCATTAAAATGTAATTCCACACGAAAGTATTTGCGTATACAACTAGATACCTTTCATCTATGGAATCTAAACGTTCCATATACTGGAATAATGTTACTCCATTTTGGAATATTTCTACTAACAATCTATCAGTCACATCTGGGGAATATAATGGTCGATATAAAAGCTCGTTTATCGTGGTCACAGCCTGCACAGCCAACTCTATCTGTTTGCCATTCTGTTGATAAACCATATAATTAGCTGGAAGGTCCATAGGCTTTATTAACTAGAGGTGTGCGAAAACCCGAAATCCTCGGGAATAATATTCCTCGAGATTATTTGAGATCATTCTCGAGAATCCTGAATATTCTCGGGAATCCCGAAAATTTCGAGAACCGACTCGACTCGACCCGTCCCGATGGGTTACCCGACAATTTCGAGTTCTAATGTAGTGTTAACACTTGAACTACCGGAAACACATATTTGGCGGTGATTAAAGTATTAAACTATTTATCGTATCGAAATCCTACCATTGCTTCGTGGTACCTAGCACAGGTAAAAATTGCATCAAGTAGATTCGTCGAGATATGTTCTGATAATTCGATCCAACTGAACATATGAGCCAATACGTCTAATGTAGCTATGCAGACGTCACTGGTTCCTGTGGCAAGTCCTTCAACATCTAAAATAGCTCTCACGGGTGCTATGGTCTGACCACTGGTGGGTGAAGGAGGCGGTGTAACAGTACCAGACCGGCTTTGTAGCTTTGTTGTTTCTTTCAGGAGTACTGAACAGGAAAGATAGTATTAAGTCTCACGCCTTGTATAAACAGCGAAGTAAAATTCCAAATGAAATAATACTTGTGAGGGTATCCAAAGTCAAAGGCACTTGTGCACAGAGTAACCTAAACAACTCATTCTTCCTCTGCATAGGCAAGTCTTCCCTTGGTGTCGCCAGTTCCTCTGAGGCTGTTCTCAAGTAAATAAGTCCTAGTAGCCTGGTATGTTTGTGACCTAACAACTATTAATATATAATAAGAATTAGTAATACAAAACAGTCTTGATATAACTGGTATTGTTAATAGATTTTGATTGCTAGCTTTGTTATCAATGAATCTTATTAGGCGCTAATACATCTACAAACCTGTAAGATATTCGAGTAAAAATCTGGATAAAAGTGTGGCCAGTCGTGTCTTGCAATGTCTACGACTAATTTGACTACTTTATTTCTTACAAAAGGGGCAACACCTCTCTCTAACGACAATGTGTACAAAGTGGATCTCATGAGAGCTCTGTCCTCCCACAGAAGAATTGGCCACCATCTTCCGATTGTTGTCTGCAACAATATTTCCTTTGAAGATAGTGAATCAACAACATTAAGAATTTATAAATACAGGAACATGTACCTCTAGGGTGGATAGAGCAAACATGCTAACGTAATGATTATTGGTGGAGGATAAAAAATGTAGACAGGGCCGCCAGGAGTTAATTTGCCCAGCGAACTCCTGGAAATTCCTTTCGATCGTACGTTTTCGTTCATTGTTTGTCTCCGGTGAGAAGAATTCAGTCATCAGGTGTTCCAAATTTTGTAGTGCAGCTGCATCATTGTCCTAAAATTTCAATCCACCTTTTAAAACATCAGTACTTTAAATATCAACTGAATAGAGTATTGACTACTGAGGCTCGTGGAGAACCGTTTAAAAAACTCACAACACGTTAAACATACACATGAAATATTTCGGTGTGTTCCATGGAAAAATGCAAATAAAATCACGTACCATGATCGCTGCGATTAAACCGCGCGTCCCGATGGAAATGTAATATAAATTGGCAATAATAAAGGAATCTGGCTTTCACTTGTCAGATATCATGTTTGGAGCAACAAAATATCAAATACTAATTTTCCCTCGATTGGTACAGGTGACGCTAAACTTGCCCCACTTTTAGGGGAATTCTACTAGATTGCCATTTTAGTTGCGTTTCGTGCGCCCATATAGGGACACGGATGAGTTACCAATTACAGAAGAGATCAGAAAACCGCTTGATTCTATGCTACAGGACTTCACAGTATCGACATACTTCACTAAGTCTGCGACACAGTGCATGCTTTCTGTGGAAGAGGACGCTGTAGTCAATCGCAACATATAGGGTCGGTAAGACTCGGTATGATGTCTGAGTTTTGACAAATGAAGTATAGAGCTAGATCGATCACGATTGGGATTTAGGGAAGGGAACGGGGATCTAGAGACGAGGAACGAAGATCTAGGAAAATGAAGGGATGAAGGGATCCTAAGGAAGGGAAGGTGATCCTAGGAAAGGGAAGGGGATCTAGAAAGAGAAAGAAAAGGAAGGGAGGAAGAGATCTCTCGAGGATCTAGATTGTCCTAGGGCAAAGAAGACGAGGGCAGGATCTAGGAGTGTCAACAAGTCCACTTATTCGTTTACACCGTATTCCATTTATTTACATTACAATTACACAAATATGACACCGATAACATCCAAACAAAAATGCTTTAATTGGCACTTATTATAATTAAAATGTTAATATATATTATTCTAGGGTTCCTCCTGGTGAGGGGTTCTTCAACATCAATCTTAAGGTGCTCAAGTGCTGCATGTTGCTTCATTTGCTCCAACAGCCGATCTAGATCTTCAATCTTCATCATCTTCTTCTTCTTCCTCTTCCTCCACGCCTTCTTCTTCTTCTTCGCCTACAAATATAAGTTAATTCATATTTATAAAGAAAGGTCTTCTCAAAGATTGAGATGCAAAGAACAAGTTAGTTGATCAGGTAAAAACAATTTATATTTACCCATTGGTATGGGCGGTGGTTTAGGCAGATGAGCAATGCGATAGGCTTCCTCCTCGTCGAATGTTGGATCCTGGATCTCCATGATCTCCGGACCGAGTTTGTACTGGTCCTGGACCGGCGGCATCGACGACGGACTGTAGTTGTACGCGTTGTATTTGTGTCCCCAGCCGATGTACACGTTAGCAAACCGTCTACGGGACCGCCGCCATTAAACTAACATTAGCGCAATTTCCCGGGCACTAATTCGCCTTTAACGCCCCATAATATCACTTTTCCCGGTTTCTCCCACGATACCGGCCCCCCGGTGATCGACCTGTTTCTTCGATACTCCGACAGAATTTACACCGGGCGCTCGCATAAATACCAAACCCTGGTACAGTTAATGGAAAATCATTATCGGGTACCTTCCGCAGGCGAACGCGAATGCACCCGGCCAAATGTTCGATCTGACCAACGCCACCGATAAATCCGCCATCACTCGCGATGATTCCCTGGCTGTCCACGGAATTATCGAATCGTCGATGGCGTCTTCCGATAGGGGAGTCAATAGGGGTGGTCCTACTTCCTTTTTAATCTTTGTTCTCTGGTCCTCTTCCTCTTCTTCTAATTCTTCCTCTTCGCCGAGATCTTCCTAAAGATCCGTTAAAGAGAGTTCGTAAATCGAAGTTGGCATATTTTCTGTAAGCAATAAGATAGCACAGGGTGGTCTACCTAAACCCGAACAAACCCAGCCCATTTTTCTGTGTGGCACGCATTCAAGAATCGTTAATTTAATTAATAGTTCGTACGGGGTTGCTATAATTCTAACAATACGAAAAGTCAGACTATAGAAGATTATTGATTCTAATGAAACCACTCTTTCCACATTCAGGTTTAGGTGTCAAAAGCTGTGTTAAATATTTCTAACTTCAGTATGCTAACTTCATCTTCTTTTCCAGGATCCCACCATGTAGTGCGACCCTGCTTCAAGATAAATTGTGCATGGTGGCACCAGTTGGCCATAGAAGAGTCCACCAGCTCCTTGATGGGTAGAGGATCGTAATGTGGGTTCTCTGTTAATTTTCCACCTAATTGTAAACATATCAAAACATATGATTTATTCGAATACCGATTAACAAATGGTCACATTGGCAGCCTGTTGAGGCCTCCACAATAAACACTGAATATGGTTCCCGCTTTGTACGACTGCAAGTGAGAAAGAATTCATATAATCTATTCAAACAAAATGCAGTGACAAATTTGTATAATCTTAACACATCTCCAATTTCTAATTTTTTATTTCAAAAAGACTATTAGTCATTGTACATAGATGAAATGTGAAGACAATTTGCAGTTCGACCCTTCTGGCCGATTTTCTCCAAGAAAAGTATAAAAAACGTAGACTAACCCTCCTCCATTTCTTCACCCAGCTCCTCCTCTTCATCTTCTCCGCCAAAAGTAAGGAATCCAATCGGTGAAACCAAAGTGGCCGCGCTGATCCTTGCTATCTGCGCACGGAGATAATTTCTCTCGGTGCCGGGGTACGGCGGGAACGTGTGAAACTACGATTAAAAATAGAACGAGATCCATTTCATCGATCGTCAAGCAGAATTGCTATTGCATTGTTTAAATACCGTCGTGTCCAAATTTCCCGTGCAGCATCGGACAATCTGCCGCGCGATTAGTATCTGCTGCGGCGTCACCGGTGGAAGTTCGATCCACTTGTTCAACCCGGGCTCGTTGCATACAAAATACACCTGCAACAAGGTGCACCCCGGGAATCACGAAAAACACGCGTTGTGTCTCGCATTGCATATTAATACCGGACCCGAGTGCATATTTTGGTATTCGAGTGGTTTTCGCGAGGAAGAAAATCGAACGCATTGGTATTTAAAAGCATGCTTCAAGAATGTCACGGCCATCTTATAGGCTTCGACCTCGACGCTGATATGTGAACGAGACAACCGTGGAATATTATTAACCCATAAATCTCCGTGATCCTCCTTTTTGGGGTCACGTAATTTTTCGCGCAGAAAAGTTTGACTTAGAAGATAGGACTTTACAATTCGTATTTGAATAATTTCGTTAAAAATTTTCGCCACGAGTGACTGACTGTATGTATATTCTCTGATCTAAATTGACAAAATGGCTCTGGTGTATTCGAACTGACCTAAAATCGTCTGATCTTTCTAGATACATGGAACGAGAAGAAGTAAAGAGGAATGTTTACGCATGGTCGTACTTTGGAATTCACGCCAGTTCCAACGTCCTCCGAGGGCACTTCCGGTGGCGGTTTCCACGAAGAGGTAGGCAGGGGTGGAAACACGAGCTTCAGGCCCTCCTCCTCAACTTTTTCCTCCTTTGCTTCCTCCTCGGCGTCCTCTGCGTCTTCTCGTTCTGCTTGTGCAGCTGCTTCTTCCGCAGCTCTCGCAGCTTCTTCCGCTTTCGCAGCTTCTTCAGCTTCTTTCGCTTCGTCCTGTTGCCGTTTCCTTTCCTTCTCCTCCGCCAATTTCTATAATTAATTTCCACTTATTCTTCAACTCAGACCGATAACCGAACAAAACACAGTGAAAGGTTTGTTGAGATTGCAACAATTTTTTGGCCCCGATAAACTCTTCAGGAAACAAATCACCTCCAGTCTCTTGTTCAATTCCTCCGCTGTGAGATCAGCTTCAACCACGTAATAGTTCTTCGGGTTCCCCAGGATCTTCCCCCAAAATCTGATTAGAATCGCGATTGTTAGGGATGTTGATTTTTTTTTTTGTTGTGTTGGAGTGGTGTTTATGGTTCCAATCAGTGTTACCTGACGTTCTCTATGGGAGCATCGACCACGAGCTTCCGTATGGACAAATTAACTACCACCATCTCGCCGCGAGGCAGTCCCACGTCGGTCTGCTCGAAATAAAACAAAAGGTCCAGCATGTTTGGCTTCCTCAGCTTCTTCCCCTCGCCTTCGTCTTCCTCTGCATCCTCCAATACTTCTGAACCCTGTTCATCGATCGTCTGAACGGTCTGCAAATCGAATGAGAACATGACAACTTGAAATGCACAAACGATTGCACCCCCTGCACCTCGCTTATTTATGCATCGAATAAATCAGATCGCTTTCAACCCTCTGAAAACAAATGCCGTTGACATTGGCTGCGTGTACATGGTTCCAAAATTGCAATTTGATTATTCAGACAACAACGAACTCGGTACATATTTTTCTCCCAATATTTCACATTGATTTATATTCTCGAGGATTATTTATTGTTTCATATGATCTGGTGGAGGCTACAAGTGACTCGCATTGCAGAATAAATTTATCTAATACCTGCTAATTAATTACGAGTTTACGAGTAAACTTCAAATATTATTTCTCAGTCAGAAGTAAAGGCATCCATCGTTTTACATTCCTTTTACTCTTCTCCCTCATATTTTCACGAATTTGATACATTACGAGTTTACGAGTAAACTTCAAATATTATTTCTCAGTCAGAAATAAAGGCATCCATCGTTTTACATTCCTTTTACTCTTCTCCCTCGTATTTTCACGAATTTGATACATTACGAGTTTACGAGTAAACTTCAAATATTATTCTGCTAATTAATTACTTGAACGCCCATTCCTTCAGGAACAGTCTTATACCACCGATAACTGCGATCTAAAAAGTCCGAGGTCTATGATTTCGAGCTCTATGGCGATTCTAGCACAAAATCGCACCTTGAAGAGTTGCATCATCTTCTTCGCGTTCTCGTAACGAGTGGGAGGCACGTACAATTCCCGCAGATGATTCGTCTCGGTGTTGAATCGCTCCCCCTTCACTCTCCTACTATACTCCTCGAAAATGTCGACTGCATTTTTCGGCCTCTCAGCCAGGATCTTGGCCAGTACCTCGGTCAAGTGATCGTACCTGCACGTTCGTCGAGATAGAGTCTTTTTCCGAAATGGATGTTCGACAAGGGACTAGTTTCAAACGTTCTCGATTGGCTCTTTGAAACAGCGAAGTAGCTAATTACTCGATCGCCGTGTCTACAGAGGTCCGCGCGACGGAAATTACATTGACGAGTGCCGGTTATCAAGATTTGTCGGCTCGCGTTTAATTAAATCAAGTATCGAGGTAGAAAGTTGCCACTCCGCAGCGTTTTCGCTTTGACGGCGGCGTTCACGGGGTCGCGGACTTACTACGAATCATTTTCCGGATCCCGATCATCTGGCTTTCGAGGAAGCCCTTTGCCCACCTAACTGGAGATCGATTCGCTGATAATGAGACAAATCAACTCTCCCCCCCCCCCCACTCGCTCCATGCAATTATATACCCCTAGTTTCAGTTGCTTCCCATCGGGAAAAAACATCTCGGACGAAAAGGAACGATGCATTGTGAAAGTAGAAACTTTAAAACCAGGTTGTGATTGTTGTAATATTTGTTTCTTTTAAATATCAGTAATTTGAGACAGTGGGAAATGAAGATTGAACTAGTTCGAAAAATTCGCGGACTCACAAGCTATCGCCAGACTCCGGACTGTGTTTCTGCAGAAACATTTTGGCACGTCGGATATCATGCTCGACGCACGGCATATCGTCCGGCGGCACCTCCTCGATATTGTAGCTGTACGCCATTTCGCGGTCGTTCTAATTGCCCGGTCTCATCACGAGCGTGTTTCCGTTCCGGGGAACGGAAGCTTGGTTCCCTACCAATGAATTTCGGTATATTTGTTATCGAGCCGACGTAACCCTCGTGCCGTCATCATTTTATAAAGCTGTGTGTCGTCTATCAACGGGCAATGACGATCGTCTCTGATTCTCTCTTTTTTTTCTTTTCTCGTTTCGACTCGCAGCAATCGTTCGTTCATCCGTTTCGCAGCCGGTTTCGGAAGTCGCGGGCCACCACGTTCCGAAAGCGTTATCTGGCGACCCAATTACGGTAACGAACCGAAAATGCCCCTAATCAACTCGAAATTAATTAAACCTGCGACGAAGATAAAGCTCCTCCGCTGATGCCCCGTTGATTTCTGCTTCCTGGAGCGTAGTCGAGCCTGATAGGGGACTCTGGTTCGCGCCAATATTTCGAGGTCTCGGAGAATCAAGAGGCCGGGATACACCTGGTGGAGCGTGGGTGGCACTCGAGATTCCAAAGAAATATTTGATAATTAGCGTAGGCTGTGGCGGCAGAGACGAACCGTGTCGTCGCGTTGAAAAAATCACCCTAAAAATCGGCTTTCCAGGCACAGATCTATAACTGGACTCTGTCTGTGAAATGCTTTTCATAATTAACCTCCTATTGAATTTTTCTAATCCCACGTTGACGAATATGATCATTAGGAGACTGCGAATTTTATGCAGTAAGAAACATTAACACGATCGTCACCATTGTCATAGATTTATTTCAAGTTAGTCAAGTCGATTTTATACATTTTTTTGTCTAAAGTCATAGTGCACAGTATAGTATTTCGAGATTCTACGCTCTCAATATTTCGCGAAGGAAATACGTTGCATTTAATGAAACATTTTAATAACGAGCACGTGTTAACGATTTTTCTACTCTACATATCTTTACTATAAGGAATTGTTTAGTTGATGAATTGCATTTGTTACATATCTTTACTATAAGGAATTGTTTAGTTGACGAATTGCATTTGTTACATATCTTTACTATAAGGAATTGTTTAGTTGATGAATTGCATTTGTTACATATCTTTACTATAAGGAATTGTTTAGTTGATGAATTGCATTTGTTACATATCTTTACTATAAGGAATTGTTTAGTTGATGAATTGCATTTGTTACATATCTTAACTATAAAGAATTGTTTAGTTGATGAATTGCATTTGTTACATATCTTTACTATAAGGAATCGTTTCGTCGATGAATTGCATTTGTTACATATCTTTACTATAAGGAATTGTTTAGTTGATGAATTGCGTTTGTTACATATCTTTACTGTAAGGAATTGTTTAGTTGATGAATTGCATTTGTTACATATCTTTACTATAAGGAATTGTTTAGTTGATGAATTGCATTTGTTACATATCTTTACTATAAGGAATCGTTTAGTTGATGAATTGCATTTGTTACATATCTTTACTATAAGGAATCGTTTAGTCGATGAATTGCATTTGTTACATATCTTTACTATAAGGAATTGTTTAGTTGATGAATTGCGTTTGTTACATATCTTTACTGTAAGGAATCGTTTAGTTGATGAATTGCATTTGTTCCTTATATTAATTTTTATAGAATAATTCATTCAGGTTAGAATTTGCGTAAAGTCTAATGATCATTCGAGCATCATAATATAAATATTTCAGATCGATGTTCAAGGAAGATTTTGTCGATTCTAGTCCACGTTGGCGCGCTGTTGCGCCAGCATGAATGGAGCCATCTCTATCTGAATGAAATTAAATCGCACGCGCTGCTGCTTTCTATCTGGCCGCATCCTGGAGCTTGGTTATCGTCTATCGAGTGTCCTAAATAGAAACGACGATTCTCGAGGTCACTAGCTGCTTCCTTTGACGCCCACCCTTCTCTGGCTGTGCAGCAAAACACGTGTCCTTCTCTTGGAAAAAGTGGCCTAACGGCACGATAACCAACCACTCGATTTAGAATAGTGCGATATCAGTTTTGGAAATAGCGTGCCTACGGATTCGCTCGCGCACGGAAATAGACCGGGCAAATTATCTTTTGCCAGGAATTCGTCGCGAATTATGCGAACGTGAAATTGGTTTCAACCTTTCTTCGGATTTTCGAGCGGCAGGATAATTTTCGATTAATTCTGGATGGTTTTATATTTTGATACTTTAACGAGTAGATACTAAGTAGAATCGCGTACAATTCTTTCATTATTTCAGTGACTTTTACTGTTGCAGGAAAATGGTTTTCTAAATCCTAGATCCATTGAATTATATTTTCTAGAGCAGTAGGAGAATTGTAGAATAATTTAAGATATTTTTTTACATTCTATAGAGCAATTGCAATGATTTACATTGTGCCTAATTGTAACTATAACTTCGAATCGTTTAAAATTAATTTTATTTTAGATCACAGAAAATGGAAATGATTCTAGAGTAATTTTTGATATTTTTATACCTCATATAGCAATTTTAATAACTTGTTAATTATTGCTAACTCGTGCGGATAAAGAGTGAAATCAGTCGGGAGTCGCATTACCCAGAATCGTAAAGTTTGCTTTCATTCGAGATAACAGAATCTCGGGGTTGATTAAACGATCAGATAAAATCAATCGTAAGTGAAACAATGTAAACGACGTAGCGGGAAATCATACGCTTCTAAGATAGTTACAAACGTTGAACCCTAAGCGGAGCAGTTCACTGAAACATCGACTCGTTATTGTAAATAAATACACTTCTCCCACGGGGTCCACGAACGGGATCACGTTTGTTTACAGGATCCTTCTGTGAAATGTTTGTTTATTTGATTACGACCAATTTCTCATGCGATGTATGTATACACTATCGTCTGGACGACATCGTGTTCCTAAACATTTTATTTCGAGATATAAAAACCGACACATGTAATAACAAACTCGTGTAATATTACGGTAACGATTTGTCACATGTTCGATCAGATTGCAATATTTTTTACTGCATTTAACGAGGCAGCTGAATAGATTGCAAATATTAACAGCAGGAAGGCAAAACGAGTTAATCAAAATTTGATTGTGTTTCACAAGGGTTTCGAAATCTTCTCAAATTTGTGCTGCACTAGCATGCGTTTCACATCAATGCACGGTCATAAAGCTTCAAGTCGCAGCGTATGCAACTGTTAGTGTGTTTACACCTTTACGTAACGCCTTATAATACTCTGATCGACGAGTCTAGGTTCATTAACCTCGATGTTCTCTCGGCGGCAACGCATTAGCGCGGTGTTTACTGAAAAAATATTTTCCTCGCTCTCCTCGTCATTTCTTCCGTATGGAAATGAATTTAGATTGCGTTCAAAGAAAATCGTATGCGCTTAACGCGCCGTTAATTTTTCTCTTTCGATCTCTCCATTTCTCGAAACCAGTCCCACACCACAATTCCAAATAATCGCTCTTAATCACTCTGCTCAAGATAATAAGATAATAATCGCTCTGCCCTTTACTGATATGCAACCAACAGAATATGTTGAATACGTTTACCCAACACTTTATGCGTTGATCGACAAGCCATTGATGTTTAAAAATTTTCTCCAATTGCTCTGCTCAGTTAATTTATTCAAAGAATGTCTTCAACCTACATTTTCTCCCCATTTTGGGAAAATTGGACATGTGTTCATTGGCAAGCTCATTGCGCTCAAAATGTTTTTAAACCGCTCGACTGAATGGTTTTAAAATTTTCCAATCGTCCGAGAGAGAAATAAATTACTAAGCAAATTATTCTTTCGAAACCCACCGAACCGATCAAATTCGCATTGAACATCCTCCGCAGATTGAAAATCAATATATGTGACCAGACTCGATCCCCGGCAACCGAAACCATTTCCCCAACCACAATTACATCGACCAGGATGTAAACATAGTATGATCGGGCAAATATTTCGCGAATAAATATAATGATTAGGCTTGCGGGCGAGATTCGAAGGCTTGCGGAGCAGCGATCAGGCCGATCGCACGCGATAAAATCGGTAATCAAGGGAATCGAATGCCGCGGGTGGAGGGAAAATCCTGAGGACGGCCTGGCAAACGGCGCCAGGCCAATTAACTGTGCATCGTTAATGCTAATCAGCCACCGGTGGCCGACGGGTAACGCGGGAACCGCAGAAAATGGCGGCCGTTATCAGTTAGTCGCACGTGCGCCGCGATTTGTCATCCGGTTGCGAATCCGTCAATGAATTCGCGAGGGATTCGAGTCGCGGCACGTGGCTTATTTCAGACGGCTGGATCGCTAATAATCTCGGATTCGGAAATTTCCCGGACCACATAACAGGTGCCACCGGCCCGGAGACTCGACGAGATCATGCCAAAGACTATCGATCGGATGCAAAACTCCGAACCGATCGCAGAGCGCGTTAAAGTTTCAATTCCCTTCGACATATGTTTCTTCAGCAATCGTTCGATAGAACTCTGCGATCTGACGAAATTATTGTACATCTGGGACTATTTTTACACGGTTTTCAAACGCGTTTCATTAATTTTTACACCGATTTTTAGCACGATACTTTTAACACGTTCCGCGAGGATTTTCCATGAATAAAACGTTGATTGTCTGATAGTTGAAAATGCTGTTCCTATCGAAAAAAGAATTCGACAAATATTCTTCACTTTTTATGCATTCCATGAATATTTCATTGATGTAACTATATCGTTGTACGAATAAAATCATGAGCTCATGCGAGAATTCCTCATGCAAGTTTTCGCAGATTTTGCGGATTTTCGCCACCGATCGGACGAATAAAATAACGGAATATCAACGGCGGCTCACTTAGTGTAAGTCGAATCTGACGGGCGGATTGATTAATTAAATTTTATTTGACGACATTATCCTTTAATTAAATATGGAACGGATTTCATTACAAAACTGCAATTCGTTGCGAAACGAGGCTGCCAATAAGTGAATAATTATCAGATGATGGACTTTAATCCCTCATTCCTCCATTCCTGTTTTTACCAAATTGGTATCCACGGGTTTAGCGTAAATGTTCATCCGTTATTTAACACCCTTTTAAAACTCGAGGATGGACAATATTTTCTTAATAAATTGTGGATTATTTTCATGTATCGTTGACTAACAATAAACCAATAAATCACTCGCAGAATATTAGAATTTACAAACCATTTTCCAAAATTATTATTTTAAGGAACAGTTGCCAAACTTCTCTTAGATGTAATATTAATTACTTGTTTCGTAATATTACTGTAATATTAATTAATTGTTCATTCACTGTGTGATTGGACATGAATTAATCTAACACACAGTTTTCCGTTCGTTTTCGTTGGAAGCAATTGATTAAAACAATTGCATGATTTTTCTATGCACCGTTTCTAGGTACGTGTAATTAGCTGACGGAGCAGGATTACTCGGGGAACGCCTGTGCCGCTGGCGTAATCCTAATTATTCCAATCACGACAATCCGGCCACGATGCGTAATTAACAAAACGAAACGTCGATTAATAAAAGGCGCGTGTTGGCACGGATAGAACGGATCTGCCCGAACGTATTATCCGATCTGTGCGGCAATCGAATTGCGCATTTGACACGTATTGTTCACGCGACCACACCGGGCGTTAATTAACAAACGGTCGTGTGCTAATCGTGTCCACTGATTTCCGGGGACGTGAGCAATACCCCGATACCACGATTATAATGTTCTTTCACTTGTTTTACGTTCCGTTAAAGTCAACATTCCCTACAAATTCATGGTACACTCTGCTCGATGGAAAATTCATTGTTCGTTATCGTGACAAACGCGGACGTGTCGATCGGTGCGACGATAGTAATTTCCGCGAACGCTGTCCAATATTGCAAAAAATGTATTCAGCAAATAAATGTGGGGGAAGCAAAAGTGATTCAATAAGATCGCTCAATTTTCAAACAGATGTATCTTTACAACAAGAATTATACTGTGCCAACAGTATTGCAATTCTTCACGAAAGGATGCTAAAAATTCTGTGTAGCTTTAAAAATTGATTGTCTGAATGCACGAGACACTTTGAAAAATTGTTTTATCTCATTGCGCGCGTCTCAGTGCGTAAAGGGGCCAGCTAGAGGGGTTAATCCTTGCAGAGGTTAATCAGTCTGCGGAGTTCGAGCACTGATTGGAAGAATGATCGGAGCCAGTGGCCAGAATTTGCGGAGGCGTTTGAGTATGAATGAGTAACAAGTCCCCACCAGGATGCTCCTCTCCCTTCCCTTCGTTTTTCTCTTCTTCTCTTCTCTTTCAGTTCTCCACCCTCTCGCTGGCTTTCGTCCCTCGTTCGTCCCATCGGTCCACCGCATCCAACCATCTGTCTATCCTCGTTCCACCAACGTTCTGTGCCCCTCTCTTCTCTAATATCTCTCTCTCTCTCTCTCTCTCTCTATCTCTCTCTCTCTCTCTCTCTCCGTCTCTCCCTCTTTCCCTCTCGTCGACCGAAAGAGGCTCGGTATCGGGGGTCGGTTCTCTCTCCGTGTTCCGCGCTTCTTTCGGTCAGTTTTCTCTCGCGAGTTGCACGCGCTTGTCCTTCCGCGAGGACCTCTCGGGAGTCAGTGTCTTCAGGATCAGCTACCTTCGATCCAGGACCCCGTCGATCACAGGATAAACCGAGATCGAGAGGATTCCCGCGGCCGGGAACTGACGTCCGTCAAGATGCGCCGTCGATGCATACGGTTAGTCACGCTCTTTTCGACATTTCTTTCCCGTGTGCTTTTCCAAAACAGAAAAATAGCTCTTCGACGACATTCAGTTTAAAAAAAAAAAATGACCGGTCGATCTTAATCAAATTGTGATCGATTAGAGTGGACGGTTCGAGGCAGGGAACTGAAAGGGCTGCAAAGGGGGTGCCATTGTGCAATACAGTAACGAACCTGGTTGAGCATGTTTTATACGTTTTTTAATTTTGTGCAGCCTGCAGTCTTTTACATGGTAGAATTTACATGGACGGATTTTATCTATGGTTTGTTGCTGCGTTTATTTCTTGCCGTATAAAATTATTTGAATAGTATGTATTCTGAGGAGGAACGTGAATGAAAATCGGAAGGGTGTAAATGCAAATGGTAGAACCTCGTGTTGAATCAAATTGTTTTCGGTTTGTAGCAATATTTTGACGAACGACTTCTTTGCAATTATTTGATATTTCCTATAAATCCATGTTTAACAATTGCAGGGTTCTTCGAGTACGTTCAAAAATTGTTTAGTAGTCGAGCAATTTTGTTCGTACAACATCAAATTGATTCTATGGTTTCGAGGTTTTACTTAAAAGAAATTGACCAAGGTTCTTTCAGCTACAATGATTAAAGTGGTCCTTTTAATACCCTTGGGAATAATAGTTAACGAGATGGCGTTTCTGAGACTCTTTCTGCGAGATCCTAATCTTTGCACATTTTTACCCAAATTTCGAAACCACTTCGAAGCCGTGGTCCCCGACACATCTACATCGCATTAAACATTCTCGAGTCAAAAATCGCAATGAGGCCCGGGTTCGTGGAAATCGAGTTCGCGGGCGTTCGTCACGGGAAAAGGTACGATCGAGGAAGAAGAATTGGCTGGAAGAAAAAAGAGAGAGAGAGGGAGAGAGTCAGCTCGGCGAACAATTCGTCGGGTGTTCATAGTTGTTAAAACGATTTACGCCGGCCGGGAGAGTTCGTGGCCCCGTCGCCATTAAATCTTATCGTTAAAACTTCCAGCCGTTGCCTCGAGATCCCGCGTGGCGTTCCTGAGGAGCCGCGTTTTGCTCGCTCGAACTTTCCTTCGTAGCGGCGCGCGATCGAGAAGAGGGCTCGTAATCGCGGAGAGGATCGGTAGAGGAACGCGAGAGGGTGGTCCATGGGACTCGCGAAGAATCGTCGGTAATGCGAAAAAATCGCGACCGAGGCTTAACGCGTTGTCCCGGCATCCACGCTTAGAGATTAAGAGCCCCGCACTTTTCTAAAACTGACGACGACCGGTCATCCCCTAGATAAATTACAGTGTTGCTTAACAAGTTTCGAAGGCCGTTTTAAAGCTCGTTTTATTTGCAGAATTCGTTGTCTGCAATTGTGTACGATTTATTGAATTTTTATGTGAAATCTTCGTGACGTCCGCATAATATGGACACGGAACTGCAAACATACAGACTTTCTAAATAATTTTTTAATCGCGTCGTACACGAAACGAAACGCAACAGTCCTCGCGTAGCCTAAGAACGTATCTGCATGTTCCAAGAAAGTCTGCTTGCATATCGTCATCGGTCCTCGGGGAAAAAATTCGTAAAAATCAGTTTTACAACTGTTAGGTGCGAATTCCCCCCGTAAGGTCTCGTTCTATCGCTCGCGCCTCTTTGCTGCTCCTTCTGGCGGTCGCGTCGAGTCGTTTGCGTATTCCATCGCGAGGAATAATGTCGCTCGTTACTATTAACGGGCCATCCCCGGATCACGCTTTACATTATTCATCAGGTGCTCGGCTCTCTCGCATAGCGCGCGCGCGCATCGGCCGATCGCTCGTAAATCGCCGGCTCACTTTTCATTAAGACCCGCCCGGGGACGAGTGAATGAGCGGCTGAATGAATTTCCAGAACCCATTGCTCTTCCTGTCTCGCTGCCACGGCCTTGAACGCGACCCGCGATGCACACTGGGTCAGAAACCATCGGGACGATCCCCTCTGGCCCTCCTCCTAGTCGTCCTCCGCTTCTCGCCCGCAGGATCTCGATCGCGGACACGTGCGCGGATTTTCTGAAACGTTTACGAAACGATGATTTAGGTGGGCCACCGAGGTCGATGGGAATTTGTATTGCCGCGACGTGGATTAAATGTTTACGAAATGTCCCCACGGCCCGCCGTGCCGGAGCCTAAATTAGACACAGTAGCGTTTTTATTCGCTTGGTGTTGGGACGTTTGGGCTCCGTGTTGCCTTTGTTTTTTATCGGTGGAATTAATTTCTGAAACGGTTCCAACACTGTTTTGAAGAATAAATTAGGCACAGGAGACATATCACTCCGGTTAGTGCCGAGAGTGATTTGTATTGGGACGTTTAGGTTTGCGACTTCATTATTTAATCCTGGGGTCAATTTCGAGTCTTTTCGAAACCGAAGATCAACAGTTAAGAATTTCCCAAGAAATTTTCTAAATGCGAGAGCAGTTTCACTCATAGTTTCAGAAATTTTTAGAATTATAATGTAACAATGCCTTCTGAAATTATTATTTAAAA
The DNA here is from genome assembly GCF_050948215.1 of Halictus rubicundus. Taxonomy (NCBI): domain Eukaryota; kingdom Metazoa; phylum Arthropoda; class Insecta; order Hymenoptera; family Halictidae; genus Halictus; species Halictus rubicundus. The sequence goes on along the minus strand of NC_135154.1, from coordinate 17,656,316 downwards.
AAGCAAATTATTGCATGCATCATGGCGAAAATGGAGAGTTATCTAAATAGATTCCGATTCAAATAGTTTTACTAATTTTGACGAGACAAATTTGTCAGATTAATGTGGTTCAACCGAGAGCAGAGCAACCAACGAAGAAACTAGGGAGGCGATAGTGCAGAGGGTGGACTCAAAAATGGAAATTAATTATGCACGTGCAATGGGTACGGTACTCCGGAAATTGATATAATATTCGCGTCAGGTCCGCCAATATTTTGCAGGTAGCGTTATAATATAAATTAGGGGACAAAGTTTTCGGCGAGAGAGATGCAACAGTCGAGAGAGAAAGAGAGACAGATGGAGAGAGCCCGCTACTGACTGAATGAATGGATGAACGAGTCCCCAGAATTTATGGCTGTTGTTCACAATTCGTCCGTGAACGTGCGCCAAAGTGTGCCACTGTTATACTCTGTTTAGAATTACCGGTATGCATCGCAATTAATTTATTACCGGTCCTAATGGCTCGCGGCAGACAAATAAGCGCTGAGAAATTGTCTCCTCGTGAGATAAAATCCAGCAAAGAAATTAACTATCGCTCTGCCATTGTCTTTCCACATTTTCGTCGGCGAACGAAACAAAGGGAAAGAGAAATTGTTCGCGTTCGATTGCTTCTGCCTTGAACTTGAAAAATTTTATACAAACAGGAAATACTTGGCGAGAATGTTTCCCGGAGACGATGCTTCTTCACGGAAAGGAAAATAAACGCGTCCTGAAATCACAGAGCAAATAATAATATACATGTAGAACATGTGCTTTGTCACACACGAGTGCCAGAGGTCTCGGAAACTTCACTGAATCGTGACGAATTGAATTTCTTGCTAAAGATGCTAATCGTCCAATTTAAAGATGACCTCACTAGTTTTTGATCCAGCATTCACAAAATTTCCAATGTTCACTACATATTATTCTACAATTATTAAGATCATAGAAACGCTTTTACAGAAAATGATTGAATAACGTTATATAAGAAACACATCGAGTTAAACTTCACTTTGGCAACCCAGAAATTTTTAACTTTCTGTTGTATAATCTTGTACATCTTGACGAGGATATGCCAAAAATCATAGTTTTAAGACGAGGAATTCACCATATGATTCTCTATATTGTAATTACTGACATCTTGTCCCAGAACAGAGTGTAATCGCTCAACTTTAAACACGCATAACTTTTGAACCCGTGAATTCCTCGCCTCGAAACTTCGATTTTTATAATTTTCTTGTCTATATGTACAGGATCATATGAATAAAAGGTTAAAAATGTCCGGCTTGCCGAAGTGAAGTTTAGCTACACATTTTACTATTTACTAGACTGTGAACTTTTTATGCATTTGTACCGCATAAAACGTTACGTAAACTCGCAAAATAGAGGATAACGTCAACGATTGATTACATTTTCGTTCAATTTCCAAACACAAGAAAGTCTTCAGCCAACAAAACCAATTTTTCCACCATTCTGAATGATCCTCGGTCTCCAGTAATCACTAACATCTCATTCCCTTGCATATAAAGGGTTAGCAACCTCGTTCAAAGAACCGGCGACCAAAATTTGTTCGCTTTGCGAACGAGGTTTTATTCCAATTCGTTGCAATACGGGGGCAACGACTATGCGAGGGAAGAGGAAGGCAAGCAGTGTTACGAGAGGGGGTGGGGGTAGGGTCGAATCAAATTCTCCGTAAAGAGGACCGTCTGTTTATGAAGAATGAAAAAAAAAAAAGTTGGAGAGGGAACCGAAAAAGAAAAGGAGGAGGACCGAGTGTGTAAACGAAACGCAACAGCCTGACGGAGGAGAAAGAGGAAGAAAGGAGGAGGAGAAATTGACGGTGACTTGAGTGTCAGAAGGCCGCAGGCTCGTGGTCCCTGACCGGTCGACGCAGCCTCCTCCCGGTTCCAGAGAATCAGAGTCACGTTCAGTCAGTGGCCGACTCCCGACTGCGAAAGGTGGTGCGCGTTTGTTGCCTTCGGTCTCTCCTTCTAATATCAGTGTCAAGAGGGTTTTCCGGTTTCTCGAGTCGCCCCCGGGGTCATCCTCAGCGGGAATGACGGCCGCCAGGAGCACGTGGTTAGTGGAACAGATTTATTTTCGTTTTTACCCCCACCCCGAAACGTAAAATTTCCTCCCTCTGTCTGTCGCTTATATTTTAAGGAAACTGTTTGTTCCAATCGACTGTGACGAAGTGCGTTGGTTACTGGTACGTGCAGGGGGGTGGGTTTTCAGTTTTCCTCCTTTGGGAACTCCGACATTTTTAAAAATTATTCTTTTATTTATTTGTGATGTTTCACACGTTTTGGTTTGTTTGGTTTCGTCGATTGTGATAGAGTGCAGGGGTTGTATTTTTTCCCTCCTTTGGAAGCCGTAGAATATTTTATTTTTGTTATTTTTTAATTTGTTCGTGGTGGTAGATATATTTTGATGGGGTCGGGCTGGTTTATGGTGACGGTGATGGTGAGTGCGGAGGTTGTTGTAGCTCTTGGTTTTTAGGAATAGTTTAACAGGTTTCCCTGGTTGGAGTGTTTAGGATAATTTTTGCTATATCTAGACCGTAAGACACTTTATCTGTCCCTTAATTTTCAAGGGCAGGTTTTAATTCTTCTTTGGGGAACATTTATAGAATATTTGTTCTGATAAATTGCTCAGTATTGTATTCCAATATTGCAGAGCTTGAACTATTTATTTTTGTCAATGTTGATAGAGTGTATTCGTCATGGGGTTATTTTAATTTTTAGGGGCAGTTTCTACTCGTTCCTCTTAGGAACCCCTGTAAAATTGTTTTCTTTCAATGTTCATATATTTCATTTATTGTTGGACACCTAAAACAATTTACACTACTTAACACTAGATTTACGGGACCTGTCAAAATGACGGATTCTAATATTTTTAATTTACGAATATTGAGATTGTAAAGATGCACCTATGAGGAATTATTTAACAAATTGATTTCTTTGGATGTATGTTATTAAAAAGATGGCCATAAATTTTGAGAGATACAATCATGTTATTTTTGTAAAGTAATGTAAAATAGTCATTTTTAGTGCTCCGTAAACCTAGTGTTAACACAGTGTACTGCTTATTAGTGTCTCATAATTCCTATGGGCAGTATTTCCATCTCCCTACGGGAACCTCTACAAAATTTGTATTCAACCCTAAAATTTCTGAAACCATAAACTCACTTTGATCATACTATATAAATTCCAAAAATGCATTTATTAAGCTTTTAATCGACTTTTAAAGTAGTAAATAAATAAATCAATCTACTGAATAAATCCTGAAACGAAATCACATTTACATTTGTAATTGTAAAACCAGGGAACGAGTAGATCGAATGTTGGTTGAATACAACGCGATGCTTAGTGTCATATGCTTGGGATAGTAGTGTACAACGAACACAATGTGTCTAGATTCGTCTCTCGATTTTTCGAGGGTGGTTTCGGTATTTGTTTGTCGCCGCGTTTCTGGGTCCCATCGAGTTTTAAATCGTTCCCATATGGTGTTCCGGCGTCGGTTTTCTATGGATGCGTCGTGACGGGTTTCCCATTAGTGACGAAACTGGTAAAAACTAAAAATAGATGCTCCACGCATTTTTATCGCCCTCATTACCCCGCTTATCCGACTGTGTTACGCCACATACGCGGCGCACAATTGTGACATAATTACGGAGCCTCAGTCGGTCGCGTTTGCCCGCTCCTTTCGCCCGGGGTTACGGGATTCTTTTGACGATCTGGTATCGTTGATTCGGAGATTGGGACGTTGACACTTCGCGACTTCCGATTTTCTGTACCATTTTTTAACGATTTTTTCCACTCTTAACAATGTTTACAGGCCGTCACCAGTGACTTCATATTTAAAGCGAACTTCCAAAATCCGTGCAGTGACTCTAATCGAACTTCCTGACAATTATGAAATTAAACTGACAGTGTCATTGGCAAACTATGAATTTTTATGTACAACAGAAATTGTTTGCATCGGTGGCAAGAAATTGGGAAGAAATAAAAATCTCTTCCTTTCTTTGATAAGAAGTGAATGATAACGTATTGATGTTCTTTAATCGGTTTAATTTTTACACTCTTTTCTCTGTGATCTATGCATGTTTACTGTAAAACAAATGAAATGTTCGAATGCAACTTCGAACAACTCGAAATGTTTGCTTTTGTTACGATCCTCGGTCGAGTTGCACATTTAAAATGAAGAAGGGGAAAAATCGCAATACTTGACAATAATTACAGCAACGAAGATTAGGTTTAAAGAGACTTAAGAAATCTTTAATACATTGCAACGAAACTGCAGGAGAATATTAACCCATATTAGCCTAATTAATTCCTGCAGAAGTAAATCATTATGGACCAGCAGCTTCGCCACTAATCTTCAGATTTAATACATTTCGTACAGATTTGATACAGAAATGAATAACCAAAGTACGAAACGGTGAAAACGTCAACAAAAATACAGAAGAATAAACGAACACTGTTACTGTATTTTCTACTCGTTAAAATAATGAATAGAAGAAATGAATTTTTATCTAACTGCTGTTTCTCGATATGAACGAAGACAACTTCTGATTTGCATAAAACTCCGCAGTCCTAATTTGACAAACAGATAATTCGGAGCACAATCCGTCACACAGCATCCACGGAGAATAGCGATCAATCAATTGCGGTGGTCGATGTTCGGCGAGGCGGCGGCGATATAAAGGAAATTGACGATTTTTCCGATTTCCCGTCAAATAAGGGAATTAGGAGGGTAAAGTGGGTTCACGTGTTTCCCGGCTGAGATTTAATTGGACGCGACCAGAGCCCCGGGGACCGGCTCGTGTGAAAATTCATTGAAAAATCCTGCCTCACGACGACGGCTCTCGGATTTTTACGATCCTCCTGTTACACAATTCGCATGTGCCGGTTAGGGTAGACCCTCTGGCGAGTTCCTCGAGACCATGCTGTGACATATGTGCTCTACACATTTCTCTCTCTCTCTCTCTCTCTCTCTCTCTTTCTTCCTTTCTTTCTCTTTGCTCTCGTCATTCGTCAAAACACGCCACGTCTTGTTGCGTCATGTGTACGATTTTTTGCTCCCCCGTGACGTGAAAAACTCTCTTTAATTAACGATACATGGGGGTGGGAACCGTCGTGGATCAAACGATAAAAAAGGGATCGGTGAGAACACAGTTCCGTGTCGCGTTCGTGAATCACTCGGGAATTAGGTTGAGCCGAATGTTGTCAGCGTTATGAAACGGACGAGCAGGAATTTTCTCTTCTTCTTGTTTTTTCCCTGACTCGTTTTCTTCGTGCTATCGAAGCGGACAACTAGAAATTGAATCTCTGGACGCGACAGCGGTGATTCACTTTTCTTCGAAGCCGAGAAAGAGAGAGAGAGAGAGAGAGAGAGAGAGAGAAAAAGAGAGACGCAGGAAGGTGATCGTCGGATTTCCAGAAAGATAATTGAAATGTAGTTGAAAGTTGAATCGGTTTTGTAGGCGAGCAGCTTTCCTCAGACGTTTTTTGTTTTTGCCGAGGATCTATAAGATGTCTGCCCCGTTCTCTAGGCGTGTCGTTCAAAATTATGTGGACGTGTGGAATTTCTGGAAACACTTTTAGAAAGCAGTCTGAAGGAACAGTTGCTTTCTGTATAATATAATGCCGCTGTAGAAACAATTTATTTTAGAACGTTCGTGCAAAAGATACGACTTAAAGAAGGTTCTGTAAAAGAGACACAAACGAACGTGTACTTCGTTTTCACCAGAAGAATTCTGCTAGTTAACATTTCACCGACCGGAATCCCATTAAGAGACTTTTTAATAACTATATGCAAAACAAGCACACATCACACACAAAATTTCTCCTTAAACGTCGCTCGTCTTATTTCCCGCATAACCTGTTCCCGAAGCAGTGCTCAAGCACAACAGAAAAATACTCTGCGATTCCATAAACCTCAAAAAAAGTCGCAGATCTTAAAATACCAAAGTTCTCCTAATTCCGGCATGTCGTGTACAGTGCTTTCTTTATATACGTCGCCAATGCCTGGATAATAGACGCGGAACTACCCCCACTACCGCTGGGTATACCTCGGACGCCGAGGAGTGTAAACCTCTAATACTTTGTTACAAAGTGTTGTTGACATAAATCGAACATTCACTGTATTGGGCATTCCTCGTGTCGCGCATGCGACGCGTCGATTCTGGATCGGTGGATCATTCGGGATCAATTTCATCGGGGCCGGGGGGACGATTATCGCGGCTCCGTCGGCATTATCAAGACATCCGGGGGCCAATTGAAATCGACACGATACCCGGTCGTCCGATGATGATTGTTTAATTGCGAGCCCGTAATTTCTGGGCCGGCATCGAATGGAATCACGAGGGCAGCCGCGAGCGCGCGATACGTTTTCATCGGATTTACGGTTATAACAGTACTCCACCTGCGGTTTGCGGAGGGTTATTGTATAGCGAGCTTTCAGATAGCATTCTCCTGGTCTGGTCCGGGCTCACGGGACAATGGCTTATGCTAATTCCTGCCTCTATGTAGATGTCCTTCCGACTCCGGGTACACTCCGTACACACCGTACGCTCTGTACACCGGCTACGCGTGTTATACGTCGGCTTTTAAATTCAACTTGTGCGAAACACACTCGGTCGGGTTGCCTCGGTAGTTCTCGGCCGGTTCACCGAAAAATAAAAAGAGGTCACGCGAGGAGAGAGAGAGAGAGAGAAAAAAAAAAGAAAATGATGAAAGGAAGCGTGTGCGACACGAGATGCGATTAATTCCGCGTGCCTTATCGCGCGAGCCGTTGGAAAGTGGATCCGAAGGGCTTCCCTCGGCCAGTTTGGATAGACCACAAGGTACATGTATCTTCACGCTGTTGCCATGCTTCCGAATACCGTAACATTGTAGATAGTTGCTCTAAGCTGCGATACCACCGGGCCCGTTGATAACCCGATCGACGAGGTTAACCCTTAAGCGGACCTTCAAAATGTACTTAAAAAATGATTCGTAGTCGGATAGTAAAATTTATAGTAATTACATTGTTATAGTTACATACACAACAACACAGAGAAATTGATTAACAAGGGACGGACGAGGGTTACAATTTAGGACACGTTGAAATTCACAAAGTCTATTCGACTACTTGACCCACTACAATATTCCTGCAGTGATGAGGGTCGAATGGCTGTAATCTTCTTTGTAGATAATCCTTTGTCTTCAATTACGATGCTTGTAACCGTGTTCGAAGAAGTATTAACAAGTTTCCACGATGAAATTATGCCACGAAGTTGCCGGAGAAAGTGTCTAAGAAAGTGTCTGCAATTGACATAAGCTATTGACCAAGTTTCAAATTTACAGGACGTTGGGAATCTGCAGAGTTCATTGAAGCGATGCAAATTTTACGATATTTCACAATATTCTCAGACTGATGGGGTTGTCCTGAACGAGACTAAATTTCGAAATTAAAATAAAATTGTGTAGAATTGATAGAAAGCTCGAATGAGAGTTACAATTTTCCGAATTGATCTAATTGTGAAAAATATAGTAATATGCTGACGAGGGTGGCGATTGTTTGTAACGAGTCTGCCCATCATCCACGATGATACATCGGCTCGGAGGCGTATCAAGAATTTTTCTAAATGGGCTTATGCTCCGGAGTCGGGAGAGGGTCAGAGGAAGAAGAAGAAGAAGTCCCGAGCGCCGGCCGCGCTGCTTTCAAGGTGTGTTAATTACGGTTCCTGCGGAGACCACAGGCATCCAAAGCTTTTCCGTTGAACCCGGGTGCTTCGAGGATTTTCTCTTATTTCGTTACGACGGTGGTCTCTCGCGGATGAGAGAGGCAAGAGCAGCTCGCCGGAATATTACGGAACAAAACGATTCCACGGCCTTGCCGGCGATATATTCATGTCATAAAGGGTACAAGTGGAACGATGATTCGACCGGGACAGAAATTTCTTTCTCGTATTTTCGAGCCACGAATGATTAATCACCGTTCCGCGAGCACGCATCACCGTCGCGGTTCTTGTTGGAAAATTATGGGTCTTACGAATATACGTTTTTTACCAATTCATTTTTACCGCATCATTTCCACTGCGTAGTCTGTCGCACAAAATTGGGCAAAATGCAGTGTTTCCTTGATGTGCAATAGCGTTTGTTGACTTTCGGGACGAACAGCTCCGAATAACGAAAACCAGTAATATCCCCCGTCGCTGAAACTGTGTTAATGAATTTACGAGTGCGATACGTTTAAAAATTATTGCGGCAGAGTGCAAGTGCCGAAGCGCGGTCGCGCGTATTTTCAAATCGAAACACGCGTGCTTTCTCATCTGTAACCGAGGATAGTAATTCATGCGTCCATTGCATTCGCTATGCCATCGGGCTGTTGAACACCGAATATCGAGCTATTTACACGACCTGCAGCAATTTCGAAGTAGTCGAATTCGGTGATCAGTTATCAAAATGAATCCCCTAACGGCTGCAGTACGCGGCTCGAAAAATTTGTAAAGTCTCTCCGATATCTTAATTTTGTAAAGACGCTAATGGAGGGCCACCGTAGAATTTACTGGAAGCGACAGTAAAGCGGCCAGGCACTCTTGATAAGCGGGCCGATTCAAAGCCATTTGAAACGATTAGCGGATACCGCGTTTCCACTGGAAGATGGACCGTGTCTGTCAAGGTTAATCACGCGTCAAAGCGACAAAGTGCTCCTCCGTCATCGTTGCACTTCCTTTTCGCGAGCTAACGCGAGCGCACACAGAATTGGAATGGAAGTTGGCGCGGCGGTGCCAATTCTGCGCGCAAATTAAAATAACTCTGCCTCAACCAGCCTCGACTTGCACTTTCCTAAAATATTGGAACCTGAGAACTTGAATCCACAACGCTCGCGTTCGAATCTATAAGGGGAAGCGTGAGCGTACAAAATTTAGTAGCTTTATTTATTTTCTACTGGGAACAATTTTTGAAATTGTCGAGAACAATTTTCTGTTCCGACTTTTGTCGGCTTATTCTTCAAAATGGAACTTTTGGAAGCTAGAATTTTCAAAAGTTCATGTATAGTTGAAATGACTTGGAGATTGGGGGTACTTAGGGTACTTGGAGATTTTATTTTATTTTAACAATTGATCTGTCTCAAATGTTCAGTTCCGATGAAGATGTGAAAATGTCATTGTGCAGATAAGGAAGGTGTTAATAAAATAGGAAAATGGCGTATCTCTTAGATGATTCCCGAGTGTCGTCGAATTTTCTCGTTATGGGGTTTGCCCGGAGGGGGTTGACGGACACGGGACTGTCGAAGTAAATCGCAGAGAAACCAGGAAACGTTTGCGAATCCGTAGGAATTCCCAAACTGGCAGGAACACTCTCCAAAGTAACGGTCAATCTCATGTTTCTTGGGTTATTTCGGCTCCCTGCTGTGGCAGCTGTTGTTTCTGTGTTCCCTTTAAGTTAATACGCAGCGAAAACTACCCTTACATTTGTTTATCCAACTGGAATTACAAAAATAGTAATCTGTCTCTTCATCTTAGATGATCGATTATATTTATACAACTTTGAACTTCTGGGGTCTAAAATTTTCTAAAACCTTTGGTACAAATAATAATGAGAGTGTTCATGTTATATTTCGTTGAAAGTGGTCTGCTGCAGCAGCGCTCCTATTGATCCGTGTTTTTGAAAAAATTATTTCAAACGACCTTAGGTATCACCATTTTAAAGGAAATAATACATTTTGTGGGACACTCTGTATATATTTTTTTAATAGAATTTTCGTGTTATTTTACAATATTTGTTAGAGAAGTTAGGGTTCATTGAAGAAAATAATTGGAGGTGCACCGAAAAATTCTGCTAACAGAATTCTACGATTCTGCTAACAAAAGCTAACAGAATTTTTAGCGATACTTTAAGCAGAGTAAACTCTTTAATTGTGCAGAAATTGTTTCTCGATTCGCAGTATCGAATATGATCCGCGGAAACGGGAACTTCCGCGAGGATCCCAACCGTCCAATAATAATTACTTCAAGTTCGTTGTTTCCACAGGCAAAAAGAGGAATTTGCTTCATTAACTGTTCCGCCGTTTATTTTGCTCCATTGTGTTATCTCTCTCGTCTCGTTTCATCGTCTAAACTCGCCTTTCCTCATAGTCCTATTAACTCGGCTCCAACCAATTAGCTCTTATCTAATATTCTAGATGAAACGCGGCCGAGCGCGTATCTCGCATTTTTCGATCGTTTTCCGCGAGTTTTAAAAATTTAAGGTGCGCGCCTCTACGTCGTCATCGGTCGCCGAAAACCACTCGTTTAGTATGCGACCGTCGAGTATGCAGCGTGTGTGCGATGCGAGAGCTATACAGTGTTTCCCGAATAATTGAGAAGCTTCGTAAAGGGGTAGCCGATTATCATGAATTAATAAGAAGGGCTTCGCGCGTTTCTTTGATCCAGCCGACTGTACGCCCTTTGCCGCTCGCGTTAGCGCTGGTCTTGAAACGACGATCATGCTCTCGGTGCATCGAAACGAGCTATTCATTACTGCGATTCACCTCGCCTGATAAAATCTTATTGTAACCACGACAGGTATTTTACGTCGATGGCGTCCCGATTCAAATTATTGGCGATTCGAAGTGTCAAAAAATTGACATCGTTCCCTTTCTGTGCCTGCACGGCGAAAAACACGATTTTTTCTTTGGGACTAAACGTTTATGGGAATTTAAATTTGTACATTAAAATAAGTTGGCTAAGTGTAGTGGTAATTATGGGGAAATTGTTATTGAAGGGTTCATCTTCATTTCAGGGCATTTCAGAGTTAAGAAATTATCCTTTTTGCTGTTACAACGAATGTTGTGCTCTTTTTATTAGTTTCGTGGTCAATTTTTTATTTCCTTAATGCAATTTTGGGAATAAGAATGATGAATATTACAATTTTGCTGTATTTTACATTTTGTATCCTATTTCAAGGTGAAGCTTTAGTTTGACATTTTTAATGTCTTCTCTACAATTTTTGCATGTTGTTTGCCTTGCAGATAAAATTTCAGAATGAATTCTTTTTAGCTAATGTTACATATGTTTCTTTATACAGTATTATGTGCTTTGCCTTATGCTAAGAAATTGTTCTGTTTCATTCATCCTATTCTAAATTTAATGGTTAATAACGCGACCAAAGCAACTTATTTTTGCTAACGCAACAGCATCCCCTAATTATCGATCCTATTGTGCAATGTCTAACTACACAATCGAAGCTGTTGATCTTTGCTTTCATCCCCTAATCACTCAGAACTGATCTCGCATCGATTCACGTCACAACGGATTAATTCCCACAATGCAATGTTCGCTAATCAAATGTCAATCGGCAATCCATCTAGGTAAGCTTGTGTTTGTCTTTGAGAAAAGTGGTGCAGCCTTAATGAAGATCGTTGTGAACCAATTTACGAGATCTAACCACACAATCGTAACTGGCGATCTTTGATTCCAGACAACATCCCCTAATCGTTTATTCTATTCAAATCTGTTAATCCCCTCTTCCATCCCCCAATTAGTCAGTGCTAATCTTGCATCGATTCGAAATTAATCTTGCAAAGGATTAATTGCCACATTGTGAACCCATATTCCCTCTAATATCAATTAGTAGCTTCAAGCAATTTTAATATCGCCGAGAAAAGTGAAAATCATGTTGAAAAATGCCAATTAAAAAAAGAATCTGAACAAATATAAGTAAAAGGCATTCCCCTCGTTTAATTTATCGATCCTATTTCAAGACATCTAATGACATGATCGAATCAAAATTCACAAATCATATTATCCAAATGAATCGATTTTCACTGTTATCCCCTAATTATTCGAACGCCACGTATCAGTCCCCACATTGGAAATCAATATGCGTTGTCGAATGTCAATATCGACTGTCAAGAAACTGTTTAACATTTTGACTGGCAAACTAGAAACCTGAAAAGTTCCATAAAATCAAAGTAGGTTATTTAATGAAATAAAAATTGAAAAAAATTAAATGTGTGATATTGAGTAGTCCTCCAACTGTCTTGCATTGTACAGTTCCTAATCAAATTTGGTACAACGAATATATTAACGTAACACTTCATTTTAAAACCTGGACACATAATTCCGTCACTCACACATGGGTGACATGGCAGTCATCGTGTCGAAGAAGTTCCGTCTACATTTTAGTGAGGATTATGCTGACAAGTGAGAGAAATGAATAAATGAGAGAAATACAGGGAAACTGTAACATCCGTTTAGTGTGGCGCATCATCAATTCTATTCTGCGAGATTCAACCCTTAAATGCACGAGTGGGGTCTGCAAAGGACCTCAGTGTTGGATTTTGTGTCAACATTTTTAGCCGCGCCATTTGCGAACTGAGAGTTCAACCATTTGCTTCTGTCAATATTTAGGTTATGTTCAATGTGTTTACAGAAATAAATTGTTGCTGCAATCAAAGTTAGCAAGGAATTAGGTACATAAGTGGGGTCCCCAATGGACCCCATGTATGCATTCACGTTCCTAATATTTAGTTTCCCCATACACTTAAGGGTTAATAACGCAATCGGATCAATCGACCTTAGTCTCCACACAGAATGTCCAATCATTCTCATCCAAGACCATCGATCCCTTAATCACACTCAGCCGCCTGGTAGAACAATTACCAGCCTAGAAATCAATGTTCGCCGATCGGCTGTCAATCGGCAGTCGGCTAACCGAGTTACGATTCCTCCATAATCGAATTAGGTGGATAGGTCGAAGCGATAGTCTGATGGCGGTGGCGTAGGGTGTATCAGGGCTGGGCGACAAAGCGTAGTTTCGTGAATTAAGTATCGCGGGTTCGGGGCGGATGGAAGGGTGGGGGTAGGGGAAGGAGGAGGGTGTTCGAACTTCCGGTGTTCACGGAACAACTCCAATATCTCTGGGGGCCGGGGTCGCGTCGAGTATCTTGTTGAATAATTCGGAAAGCCCCAGGTCAACGGTCGACGTTAAACTTTCCGCGGGTACTCTCGCATGTGCTCGGCGAGCCGAGAGAGTCGCGCGACGAGAGAGGAGAGGCTTTTCGACGAAGACGAGAGAGAAAGGTCAGCCGAAAAGGACAAGCCTTGGCTCCCGGACTTTCCGGCGCGACCTTTCCGGAGGCGTCGCCGCGAAGGGCCGCAGAGAGACTCGAAATTTACGGCGTTCCGGGAAATACCACCGTAAAGAGGACTACCAAGAGGGAACGCCAGGCTCCGCAAAAGGCTTTAATAAAAACCAGCCCGATGGAAATTCGGCCGACGAGGCCGGCCTTTTCACCCCTTTCCGCCATTTTCCCGGCGGGAGTCCATTTTCAAGGGTGCGCGAGCTAGCTACGGAGGTTTGTGGATCTTTCCGCGGTTATGGCGTTTGCTAGTCTTTAAAAGGAAATATTTGTAGCAAGAGATGAATTTGTAACGGGTTAGGTAATTTACGAATCGTTGTTGACCCTTCAGTTGTGCCGTATTTGCTCGGGCTACGAGGTATCGTACTGGGGATTTTCGAGAATTATGTTAAAATTTGTTGAGATTGCTTTAACACGTTGACTGCCATGTCACCCATGCGTGGGTGACGGAAATATTTGTCCAGGTTTTAAAATGAATTTTTACGTTAATATATTCGTTGTGCCAAATTTAATTAGGATCTGTAAAATGTAAGGAAGTTGGAGGACTACTCGATATCATACATTTAATTTTTTTCAATTTTTATTTCATTAAATAACTTACTTTGATTTTATGGAATTTTTGAGGTTTCTAGTTTGGCAGTCAAAGTGTTAAGTATGTAATCGAAGATAGAAATCTGCAAATGTTACTAAGAAGATATGGAAACATCGTATTTTCAATTTTTGCATATATGCGTGTTTAATGTTTTATTTATGAATGGTGGCATCGAACAGTGTTCTCTTTATGATTAGCATTTTCAAGGTTAATTCATATCTTCCCATTAAAAAATACCTTTGTATTCTTTTCTATTAGAACCACCTACTTAATATTGTAATATTTCCTGTATCACATGATTACTTCCAATGAAAGTATTGCTCCTATTATAAATGAAGGTCAGTTAACGAAGTTAATTATGCAGTTAAATTTTTTCTTCTTAAAGTGGTCCCTGTCTCGTGCTGTGCTAGATAATTTCTCCATTTTAAGAGTTACAAACGTTCCAAAAAATAAAATCTAGATATACTCCAATTTTTCATTAAAGCATCAGTGCAAATCATTAACTATATTCCTTGCTTCTTAATAAAAAAATTAATATTCATCTCAAAGAATTAGGTTCCTCAAAAATATGTAAAAAGTATTAAGGCATAAACATTTGAATGCATCCAGCTGCCATCCACAACATATAAACAGAATTGATGCATAAAATATCGAATAGATCCCATAAAATCGTCAAAGGCGTCCACCCAGCAAGGATCAAAAATTGTAAAATACCCAACGTAAAAATTAGGTGAATTTCTACTCTGAAGCATCGACGAGGGTTACCTGAACTTCCCCCAAAAATTTGCAACTATCAAACCTCAACATATAAACAGAATTGATGCATAAAATATCGAATAGATCCCATAAAATCGTCAAAGGCATCCTCGCACAGGAAGGGTTAAAAATTGTACAATACTCAACATAAAAATTAGGTGAATTTCTACTCTGAGGTATCGACGAGGGTTACCTGAACTTCCCCAAAAAATTTCCAAGCATCAATCCTCAACATATAAACAGAATTGATGCCTAAAATATCGAATAGATCCTATAAAATCGTCAAAGGCATCCTCGCCCAGGAAGGATAAAAAATTGTAACATACCCAACATAAAAATTAGGTGAATTTTCTCCCTGAAGAATCTACGAGGGTTACCGAGAACTCTCAAGAGAATTTCGCAGCATCGGTCCTGGTCAGGATGCACCAGCATGATTTTTCTTCTGGGGGATGAATTGGATCTCCGAGCGCCGTGTTAAATAAATGAAGAGCTGACGGGTGGTGGAGTCTATTAAAAATACATGCGTGGGAGTGTTCATCGGGATCTACGTTGCTCGTCTACGTGGAATAATAGCCGGGCTCTCCTTCGAATCCTCGAATTCCGAAGAGTGGGCAGTCAATTCTTGTCAGTGGCAATACGCCGAGTACGATTCCATTATTTATGAACTCGATGGACGGACCTCCATTATTTATAGAACTGGATTGATATGGCCGGCCGGAAAACAGGATTGCTGCCACCATTTTCGCGTGTCCTTGAACGTTCTTACCCGTGACATTGATCGCGGGGGATGTATCAATTAGGAAACGAATTTCTGGGACGCAGTGATCCATCTTCGATCATGGATCACGAGGATTTATTCAGTTTTCTTAGAATTGATAAATCGTTCTGAGATAAAATAGATTTCTTTTAATTGTTACACGTGGATATACGATATTTTATGTCAAGAAGTGAAAAAAGTTAAAGAATGTTCTTGAAAAACTGGGTCAGAATAGATCCACGGAGTAATTTTGATTTTTATAGGGTTTAATTTTTATATTTTCTTTACTTTAATGCAAGTATGACGAATTAATCGATTAATGTAAGTATGATGAATTAGTTCAGTTAAGGTTACATTTTCTGTCTACCACGTCGCTTTTGTACAGTAAAATAAATGTATAGTAAGACATACAATAAATCTAGCTAAAGTAATGTTACATTTTGAATTTCTCTTGTCATTGATTCACAATATTTCTTTTCTACAAATTGTAATACACTTTTTTCACATTAATCCTTGAACGAACAAGCGATATTCTCAGCAACAATTTTCTTTTTATCACGTTGCGATACAATGCCAGAATAAATCTCGAATGCCGAAGCTGAAAATTCTTTCGTTTGTTCCAACAATCTCCAGAATGATTGAACAACGAAGTGACTTTCAAACAGCCCGAATCATTCTGCAGCAGTAGTTTATTTAATTTCGGCGAGCCAGGCGAGGCTAATTGCGATTTTATTCGATCGACGACGTTCCGATCGAACCCGCGGCAAACGGTTTCCTTTAATTAGAATCAATTTCCGAACCGGACCCGCCAGAAATGAGCAAACATATTCCAGCATCAATTATACGGGGACAATGCCGAAACTGTTTCTATGGGTCCCGATGTTTTCCGATATACGTCCGCACAATACGTCGCGCCGTCGCAATTGTCGTCATTACAGAATTGCCGGGTCCTGCTCATTAACGCTGAGAGCGTATTTTAATATCGGGGGGTCTCGGGGGGCTTCCGATAACAGGAAGAGGGGGGTAGACAATGTCGTAATAAAAGAAGTTCGAATCACAACTAACGAGTAATATCCTGTCCCCGATTCCCACTCTCTTTCGACAATGACCCTTTCGATTGCGCTCGTCTGGTCCTTGCTCTCCCCGTCAAGGGTTGCAGTCCTTTCTCACTCCCCCCGCAGCCCTTTGTCCTCCTCTTTCACCGCTTCCGTTCGATTTTGTACGCTCAAGCTCGTGGGACTGGTTCGGATCGGTATCAAATCAGAATCTGTCAGTTCAGAATGAATACAAATCAATTTCCTAAACAAATTAACTCCAGGATATTTATTTTTATTTTTAGATATCTTTCTTGTCTAGTGACATAATTTCGTGTGGCTCTGCGTATTTCTCCCTCGCGAACTTATGTCTGTAAAACATATCTCTATCTTGAAGAAGACATTTTAAAAGAAATTGGCTTTTGAGGACGATGAGGATTTTGAGGTGTTTCTATAAAATTTGTTGTGTAATATTTTATGCATAACGAACAAATTTTACAGTAATTTAGAAAACAGTTCAATCGTCCTCGAGCATTGAGATTTTGATCGTTTGTGATATTGAAAACTGTTGTAATGCTTTACGCTCTTTGTTTATTTTCCCACCATTTTATTTTTCTCTTCTCATAACGAGGAATAATTTTTCAATTAATGCAGTCCCTCCTCTCCTTCTGTCTCAATGTCATGCCCCTTAATAATTAATTCTCGGAAGATTTGACCAGATCACGTAATTGAATCGTAGGAGTGAACGTACCCGCAACATTCCCCGTAGAGATTGATATTAATAAGTTAATATCTTTCGAAAGAAACAATCAATTTTCCCCCGGGCAAACGAAGTGCGTTGGCTCGACATTCTTAAGCTCGCAAACACTTAGGATGATACACAAGCATGGTACAGCATCCTCCCTCTCTCTCTCTCTCTTTCACTCTTTGGATGGTTGCAGTTTGCGGAGGTCAGACATTGTGCCCGGTCAACTTCGCGAAAGTAATATCGCGGGAAGTTTGAAGTTTTCGAGAACTTTGCCGACGGTTTACATACTTTCGAAAAATACGCGGCGTTTTCCTGGCGGTGCGCGACGGGCATTAATGACTTCGTGAGTTATTGCGGCCCGGTGGAAAATTCTGCGGCACTCCTCGTTCATAAACATTGCGATTTTCTTGTTGCTTGTGTTCACCCGTTCATACTTGAAGCAAAACGTCGCGCTCGAAATGCCTAGGACAAAAACAATTCTTTGCCGGAGACTCAATTCTGAACGCCATGGTTCAAGGCTTTGCAATAGTTCCAAAATTAAAATTCAATTCCTCGGTAAAAATTCAACTTCGCATGCTACAGTCTAACACATGAAAATATTTTAGAAGATATCTTTTAGTTGCAATTAAAAACAAATCTAATTCCTCAGTATAAAGCTCATTGTCGTAAGTCCAAGATAGGTATTTAAGAAAATACAACAACGCTTGAATATAAATTATTGCGATAAAAGAATTTCTATCTTAACGAGCAACACTCCCTTCAAATTTTTTGGATAACTTCTACAGAGAATCGCCGATGTTTAATTCATTTATAATTACAACTGGCAAACCGGTGTGCATTTTGATTGCACGCTATGCAAATTCAAGGCCCACCTGTCATTAAATCGAACACAAATGGAATTAATCGTTACTAGCGAAGATTCTGGATTCACGCACGTCCGAGCAACAACAAAATCCACTGTCTGCATTTCTGAATAATAATGAAACGCTCAAAGAGAGTTGCTAGACCACGATCACGTTCTACGAACTACAGTGTCAGCGCAACATCGTCGAAACAGCAGCAGCAATGAGCACGGGAATCGATTCTACAAATACGAGCACAACGATCCCTCCAGCATTGTTTGATCATGGTAATTACGAGGACCGCGAGATACCTGTCAAAGGAAGCAACAAAGGGGATGTAGGGAAAGACAGAAAAGGAGCAAGGAGGGACATGATTGTTCCCTCGGATCCTCGTATACACGCATGGTAGATCTTCCGAAGAGGATGATGATGCTGCTGCTGCTGCTGCTGCTGCTACGAGGAGAAAAAACGACGCGTGGACTGTGCACACACGGAGACTGTTCATTTTTGTGTGGGAGTTTCCGATGGAATACCACGATAGGGATTCGGTCCGACGTCCTTGAGGTTGCTAGGGGAATCAGAAGTCCGTGGTACTTTCGTTCGGATGATATTGACTCGGGGGATGTTGGGTTCTCTTGATTTAAAGCGAGAAATTGGAATTCATTGAAACAGTTTGGCGGACAGTTTCGGGGAACGAAGATTGTTTAGTTTCTGATTGGACAACGTTCACTTTCAATCGATTACAGTTCCGCTCTTCAGTACAAATTAAACACTCCAGCGTTCGGATAAAAAATTGTTATAAATTGCCATTCGTGGGCACGTCAGGAAAAACCGAAAATAAGTTTGCTTTCCTAAAAATTGAGAAATTTTTTGGACTGCCAGTGAAATGATTAATTAGTATTCTAGTTGGTGTTTAGCACGATTGCAGATCTCATCGATCGGTGATTGCTATATTCTCCCGTTTGTATAATCTTCCACATAAATTAAATTTACATAACGAAGTGAGGTTAAAGTTGAAAACGGAAGATAATTAATCGAAATAGATAAGAAATATTTGGAGGTAAGAATGAAAAGAAATTGCAGCTCGATCTGCATAAGCGGCCGAGGAATTTTTACCGAAAGCGTTCATAATGAGACGTTATTCGAATCAGTTTGGAGGTTCTCGCGAGGATAAAAAGACACTGGTAATAAGGACCCCGAACGACTCTCGCTCTCGATTAATATTAAATATTCGGTTGGCCACGGTGGAGGAAGAGAAGAAACGAAGAGGAGTGGTGCCAGCGAAAGGAGCTGTTTTAATTCTTCGTTTATCGATGGACCATGGTCTCAAACGATCGAGAATGAACAGTTGGATGACCGTGGAGAATCGTCGTCTTGTGTTCGTGCGCTGCACACCAGCCAACGGAAGGCAAAAAATTGACGCGGTGCGTTGCCGGCCACCGACGCGCAGGGAGGTTTACGATCGCTTCTGATGCTCGCCGCCGTTGCGTTGTTGCATTAAATATGATTCACGTTGCGGACGGCCGTGGTTCGTGGTGCCGAACTAGACGGTCTGTCTGCATAAAACCGAACGCCATTACGTTGCTGAGCTGGTCGCCCTTCGGATGGGAAAGCGCGTTGCTTTTGGCACTATAATTCAGTGTACAGCATTCCATGGTTAAAGTTGGAGTGGAGATTAAGTTGAATTTTGACGTTGCAGTTTGGACTTAAGGCTTTGGGTTGTAGGTGCTTTGGTCTCTAGGTACTTTGGCCTCTAGGTACTTTGGCCTCTAGGTACTCTTTGGTCACTAGGCACTTTTGTCTCTAAGTACTTTGGTCTCTAGGACTTTGGTCTCTAGGACTTTGGTCTCTAGCGACTTTGTGGTCTTTAGGTACTTTGGCCCCTAGGTACTTTGGCCCCTAGGTACTTTGGCCTCTAGCTACTTTGGTTTCTAGTTACCATGGTCTCTAGGCACTTCGTGGTCTCTAGGTACTTTGGCCTCTAGGTACTCTTTGGTCACTAGGCACTTTGGTCTCTAAGTATTTTGGTCTCTAAGTATTTTGGTCTCTAAGTACTTTGGTCTCTAAGTACTTTGGTCTCTAGGACTTTGGTCTCTAGGACTTTGGTCTCTAGGACTTTGGTCCCTAGGACTTTGGTCTCTAGGACTTTGGTCTCTAGGGACTTTGTGGTCTTTAGGTACTTTGGCCCCTAGGTACTTTGGCCCTTAGGTACTTTGGCCTCTAGCTACTTTGGTTTCTAGTTACCATGGTCTCTAGGCACTTCGTGGTCTCTAGGTACTTTGGCCTATAGGTACTCTTTGGTCACTAGGCACTTTGGTCTCTAAGTATTTTGGTCTCTAAGTATTTTGGTCTCTAAGTACTTTGGTCTCTAGGCACTTTATGGTCTCTAGGCACTTTGTGGTCTCTAGGCACTTTGTGGTCTCTAGGCACTTTGTGGTCTCTAGGCACTTTGTGGTCTCTAGGCACTTTGTGGTCTCTAGGCACTTTGTGGTCTCTAGGCACTTTGTGGTCTCTAGGCACTTTGTGGTCTCTAGGCATTTTGTGGTCTCTAGGTATTTTGGCCCCTAGGTACTTTGGCTTCTAGGTAGTTTGGCCACTAGGTACTTTGGCCACTAGGTACTTTGGCCTCTAGGTAGTTTGGCCACTAGGTACTCTTTGGTCACTAGCTACTTTGGTCTCTAGGTACTTTGGTTTCCAGTTACTATGGTCTCTAGGCACTTCGTAGTCTCTAGGTACTCTGGCCTTTAGGCACTTCAGTCTGTAGGCACTTGTGTCTAAGCACTCAAGGCACTAAGCACTCGAGGCACTAAGCACTCCAGGTACTGGGCACTCCAGGTACTCCTAGGCCATTTATGCACTGTGAACATTAATCCCTATAGTCTCTCCAGCGAGACGAGTTAGTAGAGTACTAGCGAGTGTCCTCGCTAACTATCTGAGAACCGTAACTTCAACTCTGTCGCACTCGAATGGCTGCTGCGTGCATTTGTTTACCTTTACTGCCTGGTTTCGTTGAAAAGATTATAGGTGATTCATGGACAGCAATGTACACGTTAAGCAATTAATCCACTAGGCACTTGATGTGTACTCCAAATACTAGTCTCCAGGGTTTATTGTTTAGACTTAGACAGTCGACGGACCATTAATTTTGGCTGGACGCAGGACCCACAAAGTGTCGAAACTCTTCACGCAACGATCAATTACTTCTCAAGCCGCAAAACGCCGACTAACGCAAACCGACTATCAAGCCAGGAATCGCAGTACAGCATAATCTCGGACAGGCGATCACGGGGTCACAAGGGCGTGTGTCCGCAGGTCCTTGGGTGTCGGCTAATTTCGTTGGACGTGTCGCGCCGCGTGTATCGTGCGGCTATCAGCGTGGAATTCCTCTGGGGTCGCATCCCCCATCCGAGCAACCTCCACCACCCGATCCTCCTTTCCCCTCGGCGGCAACCTGTTGCTGCTCTCTGCCAGCCCCGGAATTCTTCTCGGTTCCGCTACAAATCGACCCGACCCGACTCGACCCAACCCGACCCGAGCCGACTCGTCTCGGCTCGGCTCGTCTTCTCTCGTTCCCTCTCTTCGGGTTTCTGTCCCGTTCGTTCGCATCGGCGCGTCGCCGCCGCCGCCGCGGGCCTCGTCCTTTCCCATCGTCAGCTTGTTGCTCTCTTTCCCGCAGTTAGGGTTCTTTCTTCCGCCAGGCCGGCCTCGCGCCTCGTCTTTTTCCCTCTTTCCAGGCAACGGATAGAACGCCCTTCGTCAACCGACAACGCTACGCTCCGCACGTTCATGTTCTCCTGGTAGCACCGAGACCTGACACGTCGCACTCTGTTGCTCCGTTCGGTCGCCTCGTCCTCGTCGCACGCGTCCCCGAGTCCTATCGCGTCGCTTTCTCGTCGACCACGACGCTCGGACGCCTCTCTGTCCCGTCCGGGATTTTCTCTTCTACCATCAGGACTTTCCTCTTTCTCGGACCAGACTCTCTCTCTCTCTCTCTCTCTCTCTCTCTCTCTCTCTCTCTCTCTCTCTCTCTCTCTCTCTCTCTTTCTCTCTCTCTCTCGCTCTCTTCCGCTACTTTCCTGCCCGTCGCGCTTCTTCTTCTTCTAGCTACCCTACGCTTCCAGCGTCGCGGCGCGGGAACACACTTTCCCAGCTCGGCAACCTGCTCTGCCGCCTCTGCGCGGTACTGGTGCCTTGATCCGATCCTCACAGAAGTAGAAGAGAGCGCGGTTCGCTCTCTTTTGGTTAGACTGGATTTAGGGGAACGGGCCTTGTCGAATTCGACCGCCTCTGCTTGCTTGCTTGCTTGCTTGCTTTAGGGGGAGGAGGACGCGAGACTGTGGCTGCCGAGGAGGCTGTATATTGTTAACCTTGGATGGAGGATGAAGAAGAAGCGTCTCTTATCTCCACCGTCACACATATGTGACCTGTTCGTAATCTTGCAATTTACTTGAAGATAGTCGCATTAATTTTATTCACTTTGCTATGTGAACTCGTAGTACGTATAATATTCAGAGACTCCGTATATCAATTCTGTTAAATTTGCTGAATAGTTTGTAAAGAAGGTACGTTACATTCAATAAAATATTTTAACACTTACCGGAAGCCTTATCGATAGCAATTCCAATAATTGTATTGCAACAAATGGAAGCTTACATTTTACAATGAGTGGCCAAACGAAATTGTTAGACGACGTTACCGAGGGTCACTTGTTGGCTCACAATTGAAATTACTGTTGGGGGATTCATCGAAAAGTATGTAGTTATAGATGATGGACTTTTTAAGAAATTATGGAATAATTTGAAAATTTTGAAATCGCAGTGAATCTCTCCATATTTTTGATATAATATCTTTCTCATACCGACGTGGACAGTTCAGCAGCAAGCTTGAAGATTGATAAGAGCTGCTTTTGAAAAGATGATAGGCATTTAAAAATCATTGATTTAAGGTTTTCGCAGGTGAATGTAATGACACGTGCTCTACACGTTCAACACACGTGTTCACAGTGTATTTTCATGCTTTAGCGATCGTCTGTGATTAAATTGGTTGAATGGAGGGTTCGGTGTACGAACGAGATGATCAGGTTCTCTGGAAATGTTGGTTTCACCCGCGGAGATTCGCGGGATTGAAATTGCTTCTACGGATCGATGTTCTTTCTGGTGAAGTATGCTGTTGTGCTGTAAAATCTCGATAATTGAACGAAATCGGGATTGAGAATGCACGCAAAATTGACTCGCTTCCTGCCGGTAGGAATTTATGGCGAAATGTTTTTGATTAACGGATGTGAGCGAACGTAGCTACTGAATGAATTTCTCGATACCTTCTGTACATTGAAAATAGAACGACAGCGTAATAAATCATCATAAAACCTGCATTCTACAATTTCCTAATCGTATTGCTGTCATCCGGGACAGTTAATAAAATGATTTCGAGATTGAGAATCCATGCAGAATTGACTGATTCGTTTCTTGCTTACTAGTCAACTGAAATTTATGGCAAAATGATTTTTGATTAAAAGACGCGAGAGAGCAGAGGGACGGAGAGATTGAAAGAAATTTTCAACACTTTCTACACATCGAAAATAGAACGTAATTAATCTTATTTAAACCCGCATTCTACAATATTCTAAACGCACTTCTGTCATACAGGACGCTTAACGAAATGATTTATTGGAATCCTACTTGGTATTTGGTTGGACTGCAGATCTCAGTAGTCGCCGATTGCTATAGCCACTTATATAATGCTTTTTATGATTTCTCAAAGAACTTGGTGGAACCCGACGTAAATCTCCAACATCCTTGTTTCGAGTATGATAGGTATTTCATTCGGTCAAGGTGTTTCCCAAGTCTCGCTTGTTACACCCAGAGCAGAAAAGCGTGCTAATTACGGAAATTCCGTGGCTGTAAAAGATTTATAGGAGGTGTCGGTTTAATAGCTATGTAATTTTGTCAGTCAATCGATTTTCGTGCGACGCGTTACAAGTTACAACACACACCGACCGTCCAGTTTTCGATCGCAGTTTGCGATATACGTCGTAGACAGGGAACACGTTTCACGCGCGGTTTAGGCTTGCGTTGCCTCAATTATTACCTTTTATCGCTTACTATGTATGCCGCGTATCGTCTTACGACATTATCGACAAGTTATTTGCAGTTAATCGCTGGACACGCGGAACGGTAATTACGTTTCACTTTACATTCCGGTCATTACATTCTGCTGACCACGAACGCTTTCTCGAATTAAGCTGCCGATTCGCCTGAACTTTACACCGTGTTTCCGTGTCATTTACCAATTACGCTGCTCTAAAAACTGGACTTATTTTTTTTTAATTGCACTCGAAATGCAACATTCGAATCTCCATCGGCCGGCAGACACATTCTAATTCGTGATCTAAGTAGGTATTTATGAAAATAGTTGGACAAGCTCTACAATTTATTTTCCCCCGAGTATTTATATCGACAATCTATATGTACATTGATCGAGACGTTTATTTGCGAACCAGTTATGCATAAACAAAATTTTCTGCTCGCTGTCCATTTACAATTTGAACTGTTAGAAGACTCTTTGAATCGTCAGATTGTTATGCAATGCACAAGTTGCAAGAGCTGCACTGAAATTTGTTTGTTCGTTTAATCATTTTCACCAGTGCCAAATGGTATAAAAATATTCTTGAATTTTCCCGATGTTTTTCTTTGAAAGTAAAAGCACAGTCAGAAGTACTGTCACTCGATCATTTCTCAAGATTCAGCTGTGAAAAAATTAATACACGTACTAAAGGTACTTCTAACTAAGATGTTCGTTTAAAAAGTAAGTCCATTAATTTGGTTCAAACCACGAACAATAAAGAAATCTTAATTAATCGCAGCGATTGCGAAATAAATCGCGGCAATGGGTTAAGCAGCGTGTAAACAGGGGCAGTTGCAAGCGAAATGCAGTGTGCAGGTGCATAACGTCGCGTGGTCGTGCGCATAAAGGCTGCAGCTTGCCATTGTCTGGTTTTTCTCATACGCGTCGGTCGTAACTGTCGCTCAAAAATGATTATCGTCGCCGCGGATAACCGAGTGAAGCGGAATAATGAGTTCGAGACTCGTCTCTCTTCTTTTTCCCACTTCGTTTTATCACAGCGAGGTCCGGAACCTCTCGTACGAGGCGACTAATAACAGAGCGGACAGTTCGGAGCGATTTGCCGGCCGGCTCTTCTCATTCTGCGGTCGAAAAACCGCAGGACAACCCCTTCCACCGGAATGGAACACGGCCCCGACCGTTCGCAAACTACCCCCGCGAAATTGTTTCTCGAAACCATAACGAGCCCGACAACAGATTTCCATAAAGCACTGGATATGCTGATAATTACTTCGAATGAGATATTATGGGAATTCGCGCATCGCTCGGCTTCCGGCTGAACTCCGGACGGAATTTGCACCAAGTATATATTTTATTCGTCTTTTTCCGGCAATTCTGGATTTATCAACTTTGTATGAAAATTATGAGGAGAATGTTTGAATTTCGTGATGTTCAGTCTCAGGTTTAATTACTTGTTGTTGGACAAGCAGTAATAATCATGTAAATATAAAATAATTGCATATAGAGTGAAGTTTGCATCATTGCAGGTAAATGTCCATTTTTCTGAAGGCATGTCAGCATTCTCTAAAATAGAAACTCTCTAAAATTGCAAAGTATTTTAATGAAAAACCGCAGAAATTTTATAGTGACTTGGAATTTGCACCAAGTATTTATTTTATTCGTCTTTTTCCGGCAATTCTGGATTTATTAACTTTGTATGAAAATTATGAGGAGAATGTTTGAATTTCGTGATGTTCAGTCTCAGGTTTAATTACTTGTTGTTGGACAAGCAGTAATAATCATGTAAATATAAAATAATTGCATGTAGAATAAAGTTTGAACTTGACTTAAAAATTTTTAGTTCGAAATCAGTGCAGGTAAATGTCCATTTTTTCTGGAGGCATGTCAGCATTCTCTAAAATAGAAACTCTCTAAAATTGAAAAGTATTTTAATGAAAAACCGCAGAAATTTTATAGTGACTTCGAATTTGCACAAAGTATATATTTTATTCGTCTTTTTCCGGCAGTTCTGGATCTATTAACTTTGTATGAAAATTATGAAGGGAATGTATGAATTTCGAGATGTTCAGTCTCATGTTTAATTACTTGTTGTTGGGCAAACATCGTAGCAGTAATAATCATGTAAATATAAAATAATTGCATATAGAATGAAGTTTGAACTTGACTTAAAAATTTTTAGTTCGCAATCAGTGCAGGTAAATGTCCATTTTTCTGAAGGCATGTCAGCATTCTCTAAAATAGAAACTCTCTAAAATTGCAAAGTATTTTAATAAAAAACTGCAGAAATTTTATAGTGACGGTATGATGATGTCTTTGCCGAAAAGGTCAGAAGAGGTTGTGGAACGAACTGATGGGACGGCCTAATATTAACAGTTTCAATAATCGGCAATTAAACAATTTTCTATTTGTATGTGGCAAAATATTGTTGTGTTAAAAATTGTACGCGGAGGACTGGGCAAAGGGAGGTCGGTGGCGCGTTTGAGGGAAAAAATATGGCGTCCCGTGGCCGCGATTTTACTGGTACGCGACGTTCTCTTGAAGCCGACACTCATTACGCGGAACTTCCGGTGCATAGATCGCAATTGCAGCCGCGGCTCGCAGTCTCTAACGTTGTAAGATGAGAACGCACCAGACTGGAACTTTCATCCGCGAACACGGTACGGCTCTTCTCGAGCTTCGAATCAAATTGTTCTCGCTTGACGGGCTCCGTGCAATGTGCCGATTTAGCCGAACATCGCTCAATTATTTTTTCCAACGGACACCGTTTATCACGTCGCGGAGAAAGAATTTTGTTCACAAAGAAAAAAGATCCGTCAAGCCTCGACACGAATTAAAACAAGACACGAAACCAGTCTACAACACCATACAACCTTTTTCTTATTAACCCTCGGACCATTCCTACAATTATACAGGGTGTCCCAAAAATGTACTTCCTTGAGGGGGCGATTCTTGTGGTCGTTTGAAGGAACTTTTTCCTTTGCGAAAATGTCCTCCGCGGCTTTGTGAAGGAGTTATTAACCATAAAGACGGACCAATCAGAGCGCGGCTACAGCTGCGTTCTGATTGGTCCCTGTTTTTCCGTTAATAACTCCTTCACGAAGCCGCGGAGAACATTTTCGCAAAGGAAAAAGATACTTCAAATGACTTCAGGAATCATTTTTGGGCCACACATTTGAAATTGAATCCCTCAAATAATTTTTCTGTACTGAATTTGCTAATTTTAATTTCAATCTTGCTCTCGAATTGAACAAATTAGTTACTCACTCTCGAGATACATAACATGTCAATTTCCACTAACATCCTACAATTATGTTCTTGAATAGGTAAACATTTACCACGATTAGGAAAACGAATGTTTTACAGCTGCAATTATCAGCCACGTTTTACACAATATTGTTAACCAGTCAACTCTATTATTGCTGCAGATTTGAGATTGAATTTTTTAAATCACTTTTCCGCGTTCAATGTTTAATTCTGTGTAAGTCTCGCTGAATGTTGCACTTAAAGAACTACTGCTCTCTTGATAGAGAAATCTGAATTTCCTTTTACGACTGACTGAAACGTCAAGGGGATGATCTCTCGGTGCCTGCTTATTCACTTTCGACAGCAGATGCATTGGCACATGGCACAGCTACATACGTCGGGCATAGTATCTTCAGGCGTCATCTATCAGAGCCCTCGGGAATCGTAAATTTTTCTGTATTATAATGTGACTATCGAGTGTGTACGAAGCCACGGTGAATGATGGATGAGACAGTGTTTGTGAAAGCGAATGACGTACCCGGTTTGGAAAACGATTTATCCCCCGCGCGATCGAGATATTCATCGTCGAGAGAGTACAGGCGATGATCCGTAAGCTGATGATATGACGAAGTCGTTCTCAGTGGTTCTCGCCAGCTGAGCATCACGGGAAAACCACCCCCGTAAAGTGCAGCCCATCCTTACCACACGTGAACCTTAGCACTTACTTCCAAAATCCAGAAAAATACAAAAACAATCATTTGACATTTAGAAAATAGGAGAAGTACAATGATAAAAATTCGTAATAATTTTATGTTAACCTCAGGAATCTTTCAGTCAACAAAACATAGTTTAGTTTTCTTAAAATTAAGCATGAAAACTGTAATTTGCACAAAGATCCACAGTGATTCGCTAAAAAAAGAAATTGATGGCAACTGTTCAGTAACAGCGAAAAAATCGATTAAAAAATGAAATAGGAAGGACCTAGTTTTTAACATTGTACCCGAAATATTTCGTCCATCGGTCCATAGTTTAAAATATTAAATTCCTGACATTGTTCGCGTGGATCGATGGTTCCGAAATATCCGACGGTGTCGGCGATCTTTTTCCGAGGTGGCGATCTCGATCGGTTTGATTCCGTGCCGCAGGAGCCCCGGGATGTAGGACAGTAGGACCTGTTTGTCGAAGGAATTCTAAAGAGCCCATTATAATAATCCCTCACGTGCTCGTCGCGCATCCCCCTCGATCCAGCTTCCACTATACCGGGTGATCATGCTCGAATAAATTCCTAAGCACCGGACGGACGGCCCTTCAGTCGCCGCCGCTGTTCACGCGGATTTATGGTTCTGGCCACAGATCACGCGGTTGAATTTGTAAAGGGGAGTGCACACGTCGTCCTAATTTACTGTTCCCAGAACGGCACACGTTTGATTCCGTTGCGCACTTGTTTATCTTATTTTTTGGCTATGGCTCTTGACTTTTGGTTGGGAAATGCGAATACTCTTCCAAGTTCCCATTGTCTCGTTAACTATATTTAACACGTTGACCGCCATGTCACCCACACGTGGGTGACGGAATTATTTGTCCTGGTTTTCAAATGAATTTTTACGTTACTATATTCATTGTACCAAATTTAATTAGGATCTGTAAAATGCAAGAAAGCTGGAGGACTACTCAATATCATACATATAATTTTTTTCAATTTTTATTTCATTGAATCTGTAAAATGCAAGAAAGCTGGAGGACTACTCAATATCATACATGTAATTTTTTTCAATTTTTATTTCATTGAATCTGTAAAATGCTAGAAAGCTGGAGGACTACTCAATATCATACATGTAATTTTTTTCAATTTTTATTTCATCGAATAACTTACTTTTATATTGTGGAATTTTTGAGGTTTCTAGTTTGGCAGTCAAAGTGTTAATTTGGACACTCCGATTAGACAGTTTGACTTTTATACGATTATAGTACTGTTTTGATAGAGTTTGATTTTTTGGACGATCTTTGATTTCATTTTAATTCGAACGGTCTCTAACCCTCGCGTTAACCCATTTACCAACAATTGCTTAAAAAATCTCGATGACTGCCGCTAACTGTGGTGGAAAAATGCCCGGAAAAAATTGCTAAAAATTCCGTATTTAGAAAAAGATCCAAGCCGTGCACAAGCTGGAAAGTCCGAAGAACTTGAAGGTTTCGCTGTCGGAAGCCAGACGTCTCCTAGTCCTGCGTTTTTGCTGGTCTCGTCCTTGACCATCCTTCCAGGATCCCCAGCACGAAACGTGGACGCGGTTCGAGCTGTTCTCGAAGTGTTCCAACGTGGTGGCATTACAATAATCCGTCACGTGCTGTGAAGAGCACCTTCCGCACGGAGTGTACCCCCATTGTGGACTCTGGTTTTCGAGTGTGCGCACGCGAGCACTCGGCCGACGACTTCTTACAAAAACCACCCCCGCACGCATTGTGTGCGCGCACGTATGCTGTACGCGCGTACAAAGCGGCTCCCATACTCGCACGGCTATATCCTTTCGAACAAAGCCGAGGATCCCTTCGACATTCCGCGAATAACTGGTCACCGGCCCTCTCTTCGCTCTTCTTCTTTCCAGACGCGGTCACCCGATACACGACTCACGTGCACTCGTGGTGCGCGACGCCGGATTCGAAGTCCCCGGGAACTTTCACGGTGAATTAATCGAGACTTACCCTCAACTTTTCTGTAATCCTTTGGGGACTATTCCACTATTGGTCCTTGAAGCGTTTGGATTTCTTACTATTTTTATTTTGGTTGATCCTTCAATATTTAGGAATTTTTGCTTGCAGTTGCTTTCTTCTGGCTAGCTTTTTAAAGATTGACACTGATATTGATCTGTAAGGACCTAGTGCTAGTTTCGATTAGATTTTGTTTGAAGTCTTTGTCACGACTTGAAATCTTTCTGCAAAATAATAATTGTCTGCATCAATTAAAGGGCAGCAGCAAACCAGAAATATGCACCTCTAATCATTTTAAGAAGTTGAAAATAGTGTATTGATACTTTTAAAGACATTCAATCTTTCTTACGTTTCATATCTCATTCACTGATTTTTGTGATAAACGCATGAAATCCACAGGGTGGTGAATTTAGTCCGGTATTATGTGCAGGAAGTGATAGTTGAAATGAACATTCAAACAACTTATTGTACTTTTTTTTTTATAGCGTGTCCAACTCATTAGATTCTAAGAGCACTCGATCAACCTACCAAAAAAGAGTTTACTCAAACTCACTGAAACTCAATGAAATTCAGCTCGAGGGAGTAAAAGGCTTCATATCCCCCGATAAATTGCAAAGAGACTCTTCAACTAACTTCACGACGCTGTCGAAGCTACCCGGCTAATTTTACGATCATAAAAATATGTTTCGAGAAAGCTAGAATTTTTGAAACTATGAAGCAGTTTCATTTCACAAGAAGAGGGTGTCCGGCGATCTTTGAACGTCTTGTTTTGATCGGCTGAGAACCCAAGCAACTGTTCGGCATGACAGAGCATAATGTATGTTTCCCGATGCGTTGATATACTTTGTATCGTCGAAAGGATTATCGAGTCCTGCGGCACAAGATCGATATAATACATCCTCGCAGGATTGAATCGAGTGGAAATGGAACCGTGTATGCGTACCGGACAGTTTGAAACGGTGCCGGGGATCGTCTACAGATTTTATCTTTATGACGATGCTCCCTCGGAAGTTGCTCTATCGTGGCTCTCTCTATTCGCGTTACAAATACGCTCTGCTATCGGAAGGACCTCGCACTGCTGCAGAAATACGTGTCTGCGCTATAAAAATTTAAACCAGCCATCCACTATAAACTCTGCTGGCTTGCACTTTACTTTACTGGTGGAAATTACGACACTCATTTACTCGTTTTATCGATATTATTCAGTGGTATAGTAAAGTCTTGCTCTCAACCCAGTCCTTCGGTCCGTGCTGTGACATAGATCGTGTAGGACTACCAATTTCTTGTGACAGATACAGTTCAAATTATATCGTGTTCAGTGTCATTTTAATCAGAGAAATTCCACGGATAAGTTGGTGAAAGTCCCATAAAAAAATAATGAAAAATAAAGAAGTTTTGTAATTAACCCCTCGCGGGGTGTGCCCCCCAGTGGAGGGGATAGGCAAACTGACTAAGATCGTGCAGCTCCCTTCGGCTTAGATCAAGACTTTCCTGTAACCCCAAAATCATTCAAAAGACTCAAGGATATTATTATTTATTGTGTACTGTAGTAAAAAACGCTGCATTCAAATTTGTTGGACATTTACTTAATTGATGAGAGAATTGATGATTTTTTGAGAGAACGTTGCAGCGTATAAGAACATTTTTCATCTTTGACGTCAATCGGCCTTAAAAATAGCAATTCTCGGTACAAACATACTCTGCACAAAGTGAACCCTTATGACATAATTCTGACGTATATATATTTGTTACGAATTACAAATTTTATCCACGTTGTAGACTAAATACACCAAATTAATTTAAAGTGCATCGTTAGCTGCTTAATCGATCAAAGGTTGAAGCTACTTAACAATATCTACATTTTCACTGTCCATCCACACCGTAACTTTCCACATCCTCTAATAAAACAATCCATAAAAACAATCTCCGTAAACGCAAGATAGGCACTCTTCCCATTCAATCCAATAAAAGGCAATCCAATTTTTCTGGATCGTGGATCAAAGGCCCCTGTATCCTTTTCAGCGACGATTTCAAAAATTCCATTTGGCGCGGAGGAGGAGGAGGAGCAGGAGGAGGAGGAGGAGGGAGGTGAAAAATCGACGGTGATAGAAAGGATGAAATTAAAGGTGGAGTTACGGGAGCAGCAGCATTATCGTGTAACAGATCGGCAATCTCGCCTCGCTGGCAAATGCTTCTGACCGGCAGTGATCGTGCGTAGATCCGCGGCTCGATTACGCGCCTAATCTGTAATAGAATCTGCCACGGATTCGCTCGCGAATCAAATATAGCGGTCGTCGGCCGGACATGTCGCGGAACCGAGCGTTTATTGGCGGAATATCCGCGGACACGGGATGGCGTGTGCGAATTTCATTCTCGCGGTTTTCATTCTGACGTCAATTTGAATTCCCGAATTTTATGAGACCGTTGACATGCCGCCGTTCGCGCCCCCAGCTTCCGGAAATCACGGGCGACTCGTTATTGGCCCCGTACAAATCGGTTCAATAGCTGCCGTCACCCTCGCGCACCCCCCACCCCAAAAAGAATTGCAATCCTTTTAATTGGAACGCTGTCTCTATGGGTAAATAATTGGGGGTTCGAATATTTTTCGTTCTCGCAGATTGCCGGTCCTTTTGACGCAATTAGCAGAAACTTCCAGCAAAGAGTTGCAATTTTATATTAATTGATAGTTTGAATGTCCGTGCGAACATGTCTTCATGTATTTTTATAGAAAATGAACACCTTTTTGTTCGATCTTTCTAAACAGAATTTTATCTACCTATGGAATATGACTATTGTACTACT
Source organism: Halictus rubicundus (assembly GCF_050948215.1). Lineage (NCBI taxonomy): Eukaryota > Metazoa > Arthropoda > Insecta > Hymenoptera > Halictidae > Halictus > Halictus rubicundus. The sequence continues at coordinate 17,623,624 of NC_135154.1, read as the reverse complement.
TGAAAAAATACGAACAAATCTCATTATTTATGGGACAATTTGAACTTGTGGTTTAGTGTAATATTTAGGGTCCAATACGGGTTTTAATTTCTGTAAATTTTTTGACATAACTCGAGTCGCGGGAAAGAGATCTCAAATTATAAAATAAAATATGTCCAGCAAAAAGAATTGGTGTTCTTTGGCTTCAGCTCGAACGGGCAGGAACGAGACCGTGGTACGTCATCGTAATTTAATGGTAAAAGTTGAGGAAGTATCTTTAAATCTTTCGGACGGCGGGTTCGCTACAGTTTTTATCAGGTTAGTTATCGCTGTAAAGGAAGATTAGAAAGTATTACAGACAAGTTACGCCGGCTGCAGCGAGATTACCCGAAAACGAGAATGCGTGGTTGAGACCAGCCCCGTAAACTTTTCTACGTGTATATACGTGCATGCACATCGGTCTCTCGTTCTGAAAATTTCGCATTTTGTACGGTAATTGATGTTACAAACAACGTTTCGTTGCAAACGGTCACTGTTTTAATTAATACGGTGTACACAATGCAATGGCATGTGTAATTGGAATTTTCAATTAGCCGGGGGACCGGGAATCTTGATTTCCAACTTTACGGCCGCGCGTGTGTTCTGTTGCCGGCGAGCCGCGCGATTATACTGCGAAATAAAACAAACGCGAGAGAACTTAGTCGTAATGTAAAACAGTATAAAATTAATCCCACGCGCGGTTCTCGGACTGTGATATTAAATCGGCGCGTGTGAACTGCACTGCTTCTTTGCGGATTTAATTTTGCCGCGCGGAAGGTAATACGCGTAACGACTTTGAATTATTCTTTCTCGCTGACTGCGTTCTACCTTGAAATTTATTCGGTATTCATAAAATAAACGTACTCGAGTAATGAGATTGATCGCGAAATTTATTTTATACGCTCGCTTTTATCGAATTTTATTCGACCTTCGCTTTTCATTTGGAATTTTCCTCGCTGAAATGTGCAATAGAATTACTCGCTGTTTAGTTGGGATCTGCAAGTGAAATAGCCTCGAGGCATACTCTATCTTTCATGTAGGGACATGATCTACAGTGATCACTGCTAGCTTATTAAATTATAATAGTTAAAGAAAAGAAATAATGTCACCAACTATAGTCGGGAAAATTTTCAATATTTAAACTGTAATGATTTCGTTAATAAAAATAGTACAGTATCAAATCTGGACTCATTTTGAAGCTTGAAGCTTCTACAATTGCAATCCATCGTTAATTTATTACTAAAAAAATGTTGTACGATATAGCAAGTGAAAATCTGGAGATGTGTTTTCACTAAAAAATGGTATAAATTGAAACGCCTGTAAGAATGTTAAAAATTGTTTTAGTGAATAAATCTACGGTAGACTTTAAGATTGAAGCCTCCTCTTTCCAACGAACCCTAAAAAATTGCTCTACGATTTTTTCTGGCTGGTTTATGGAACAAAAATGGAAAACATGATCGTAGAACGCCCTTACGGTGTACCTGACATTATTGCAAAGTTGGCGTTACACTTTTCATTCAAAGCTGAATAACTTGACACGAAAAAATCGTCCATCAAATTTAAAAAAATCATTGTAAAGGGGAAGCTTGAATCTTTGAATCTGTGAAAGATTCAATCACCGAAAAAATTTTTCAGTGTTTTTAAAGACGTTCAAACTTCGACGGAGATGTGTCGTTAGTTTAGTAGCCAAAAAATGAACAATTAAAAAGGCGATCATTGTCACCGTGGCGCAGTGCAACGCTTCTTTCGCCTCAATCTTGTCTAATTAGCCGTAGGAAGGTCCCGTGGAAATAATTACTGGTATTACCTACTGTATCTTTTGCCCACACGCAAGAGGATAATCCTACGGTCCTGGGCTGAAAACTTTCCAGGATTTTAGGAAGTCGGAGGATTAGTTCCAGCTACCGACAAGAACGTGTCTCTTCCGTAAATTTCACTTAATAACCTCCTGGAAGTTGCGGTCTGCTGAGCAAGGATCCATAATCGATGGAACCAAGCCAAACAGAGTGAAAGAGAGAGAGAGAGAGAGAGCGATGAACTTCTCTTACGCGCGCTTGAACAAGAAACTGTAGAACGAAGAACTTACATCACTATCATTTACAAATTAATCACTTACAAGACGTCGTCGATGAACGATCTGCATTTGCAAGCTATCATAGTATTTCTTGATTAAAACGCTTTGGAATATTTGCATTTTAGAGTCCGACAAAAATGTCAAAATATAATTTTTTAATTTAATTTTTTTTTTATTTTATATGTCGGAATATAAAAATATGAAACGACCTAATAGCCAGCTGGATGCGCATTAGATGTGCAACAATTAATTTCTAAATGGAGGCCAGTTACACTGAACTCTTATAATTTTTAGATGAAGCGTCGACGTTAAAAAGTTACAAATGTACATTTAGCAGATTGTGCAACAATTAATTTCTAAATGGAGGCCAGTTACACTGCACTCTTATCATTTTTAGATGAAGCATTGATGTTAAAAAGTTACAAATGTACATTTAGCAGATTGTGCAACAATTAATTTCTAAATGGAGGCCAGTTACACAGCACTCTTATCATTTTTAGATGAAGCGTCGATGTTAAAAAGTTACGAATGTACATTTAGCAGATTGTGCAACAATTAATTTCTAAATGGAGGCCAGTTACACAGCACTCTCATCATTTTTAGATGAAGCGTCGATGTTAAAAGATTACAAATGTACATTTAGCAGTATTTAACCAGTTAACTGTGTTTGACGAGTATACTCGTCACGAAGAAATGGCAATATTTTGTGTCATGACGAGTATACTCGTCAAAACAGCGGTTAATTTTTGCGACGCAACTTAGGCACACATTTTTCAAAGAGGTCGCAACATACGCACCGTATCTCGTTAATCCAGAAACATGCTTGAAGCTTACTCATTCGGATTAGAGTCTTTATTTCGTCACAATCGAGCCGAGTGTATTAGAGACAGCAAAAATCCGCGCCGCGTAAATTTTTCCGAGACGCGAGCGTCGCGTGACATTTCCGCCTGGTGGTAGGAACTTTAGAATTCTCCTATCACGGAGCCACCGTGAATCATGCTCCGGCGAGCCCGCCACCCTTTGTCCTTTCGGCAACAACGGCATCGACCCATATTCCTGCCGAGTCCCTGGAGTGTCGCGATAGGTTCCATTAACAAGCATTTCTTTAAAGGCCCCCCCGGCTTCGTTACACGTTTCTTTTTCTTTCCGCGCGGGACTACCGCGCCCCGAAGACAACTTCTTGTATGCACAGTGCATTAGCGAAGACGCGGCTGCAACACGCTTCCGGCGTAACCTCCTTAAACGACAAAGCCGGCCCCCGGTTGCAGCGACGCGGCGCCGAGGACGCGAAAGTCCGTTGCACAATTCGCCTATGCGCGTTCGCCTCTCCGGCGGATCGCATAAGCGTGTCTGATCATTTGCATCTCTCCGCCGCGCCGTGCGGCCGGCGTTTTTCCCCATGTTCGAGTGCTGGCGTTCATTCAAGAAGTGAAAGACGGAGAAACTCGCCGCGTCAACTTTGCACAGGGCGCTTTTAAGAAATTGCATTCTCATCCGGGAGTCTTTGGGGAAAGTAGCCTAAACGGCGGAGCATGCTTCCGGCTGGTCCCTGGCTTGTAAATAAAAAGGACGGGGGGTCGTCTCTTACCAGTGCATCAATCTCGAGGAACGCATCTTTGTCCTGCGCGTCCGCCAGTTCGCAAAATCTGCACGGAGGTGCCACGAGTGTAGGAAAGCAATCGGACCAGTCCACAAAAAATATTCTCCTTCGCCAGTCGCAGGAATAATTAGAAACTCGGCCCTAAAATTCCACAGAAGAGTCTCCTAGGCACCCCGATTTTTCATTTCCTGTGTCTCCCCAGTGTTTCGAAGCTAGCCAACCGACGTGACGGCGCCAGAAGACTCTGCGAGGCTCCGCGACCAAGAAGAGCCATTATGAGAACTACAATCCCGGTGTTTGCTCGCGTTGTCCGTTGTCGCGTGAGCCTCGCAGGTCGCGGAGCAGATTCGACGCGGATTCGGAGAGTCGCGCGAAGCGGCTTGTCCCTTATTGTCAGCGATTCGTCGTACTCCCGATACGTCCCGGGGGGCTCGCATCAAAGGGCCTCCGAGGCAGAAAGCTTTTCGACACTGGCAGAAAATATTTACTCCGCCACGCCGGAGGGCTCATCCATGCGTCCACCGGCGAGGGCAAACAAAGCTCTCGGGTCCGTTCTACTGAATGAAAATCTTGCCGACGCGTGTTGTATCGTAAACGCGGAATCCACTCGCGGGGTCGTTGCACCCCTCTCCCCCCTCCCGCGAAACGAGACAATAGACGGGTTCTTCGTGAATGCCGCAATTCGTCGGTCTCGATGACATTATTGGCTTTCCTGCCAATATTTGCCCGCGATTCGTGCGTCGCGTCCGAACGCTGCGATTCCTACATTTTGGATCCATATACAGGGTCATTCGTTCTTAAACGGCCAAACGTCAACCAGCTATAGAGGACCGCAAATGGAACAACTTTCATCCCTAACACTTTTTTTCATTCGGTCTTGATTTTTAGATAATTGCAAAAACCCGTCATTTTTTCCGTTCACTTAAGATTAACCCTTTGCACTCGAAGCTGTTTTAACTCCAAAACTAGTTAACTTCTTGTGACCTAGAATATTCTCCTTCTATATATATTTTTTCATGTCATACATACGAAAATGGTGCAACTTACTGGTATAACACCGAAATGTTTAGTAATTTATTAAATACAAACAAATTTAATAATGTAAAGAATATTTTTAATAAAGATCAACAATTTTTAGTGGCGCCTTACAGTCGCCATTCGAGTGCTAAGGGTTAAATATATTAGGACTGCAATTATGTATCCTGATGATTTTTCCTTTGGTTGGTTTGAAATAAATAGGGGCATCTTTTTTATTAAGTCAACTTTTTTGTATGACCTTTGGATCTTGGTTTTTTTGACATGGGGCACGCCGGGGAGACTGAATGAAATAACTTCGAATCAAAAACAGTGTTAGGGGTGAAAGTTGTTCCATTTTGGGTCCTCTATAGCTGGTTGACGTTTGGCCGTTTAAAAACGGATGACCCTGTATATATCTTTATATCTAACTCTGATGTTACCTACCAGCAGACGTCTCTCTGTGCATTTTTTCATGTCACGAATACTCACGAAATTTCGTGACGAGAAGGTTCACCTTAGCGATCAACTCTCGGAGAAGGAAATTTGTCTTTTCTGTTATGCGAAATAAAAATCGTCGACATAGTAAATATTAGAAACGAATGTAACAGTAAAAAGTAACACTAATTCCTGCAAGCAATGCAGTCGCACATGTGCAACTTTTCTGTGTGGAATTCATTCGTATAGTACAGAATGACTTTGAAGGTCATTCAAGGTCAGGAATGGAAGAAACATTTTTTCGACATTCTCTAATGATTTCAATGAGTTGAAGATAATGTTAGGAGTTCATGGACTCGGAACATCTTGTTCTGTCTTCGTTATTAGCTTTTTGGTTCGTTTAATGTAACATGGTTCCATTAAACAATTGATTCAATCATTTCCGTGGAAGCTTCTTTATAATTTCATTGTCAGACCGTGGTTCTTATGCGAAATAAAAATTGTACTTGTTGAATTTTCGAATTTCACCGCCAAATATTTTGGCTGGATGATTAGCAGAGTGCGCATGTCATATAGCCGTACCTTGCTCGACGTAATGCGATGTAGTTGAACGCGTTGAAACTTTAGTTTTTGCAATATAAGTACATAAATATTAAAAGTGTTACTGTTACTAAATATTAAATAATATACTAACGTGCAATCATTTACGACCCAAACCGTCTGAAAATCCCAACAGTATTCACTGCCAGAAACAGCTACGAAAACATCTACAGTGAATTCTCGATATATGTCGACAACACGGGTCTAACATAATATGTTAGTGATATGTTTGTGCTATTTGAGATTGCACCAGTCCGTTTTTACCATAAATGCGTAAAATCCGTGGTTTAGCGTGTTATCGAGTGGAATGAAAAATTGGATCTGGTTCGCCAAAGCAATCTTTTAGCGCATCTTCCTTATTGACAATGACAATCACGGCCAACGGTCGGTGTGTCATCGTCGAGGTTTCGAAGAAAACACCAGTTGTAAACGATGTTTGCGGATGATTAATTGGCCGGTTAACTACACGGTGGTCAGGGCAAACGTCAGCCCGCATTTCGGCCAGCGGGAAATCCAAATGGCCGTGGCATGCGTGATTAATCTAATTGATGTGGCATCTCGTGTCCCACACGCCGGTAGACGCGGTACACGCGTGCGCAGCTGCACTCGGCGTTCGTGCATGAGTTGTCGCCGCGCTGTCTTCATTAATTAGTGTTTTGGTACGGTCAAATGCGCCGAACGGACACGCATTGCACGGAATTTTCGATTCTACCGATCGCGGGACCTGCCGATGATTGCCTGAGAAACGGCCATGAGAATTCGGATCGTGCATCTTCGCGGACACGAAAGCCTATGGTGCTCGAATATTTGCCCCACTATATAGAGTCATACTGGTGATGAAGATTTTGAACAGAGCCTAACAAACATGTAATTAATTTTCTTTAAACTGAAATAAAATTGTAATTTGGCGTTGTTAATGTACAGCTATTGAAGAACATAGAGGCACACAATAGATTTTTCTCTTTCTTTTTAGGAAATTAGGAATTGCGAAAAAGTTCTAGTCACTAAAACCGTAAAATAAATCAGCACTTGATTAGCACTTTGAGGGGTAATTCCAAAATTCTTGCTACAAACTCCATTTTCAGTCATCCATTTCGGTGGAGAACTCAAAATTTGAGTATCGAGGCATGCCATTGTATTTGTTTTATACGGTCTTGAAGCAATGGAAGGTTAATCGGCGGAAATTGTTTTTGAGAATTTTTGTAAGAAAAGGAGGCAGACAATGTACAAGTTCGCTGTATTTATTTGGTGCCACGAAATACCACAAAGTGCATAAACATTCGCAATCCAACAGCTAATTACTAAAATCAGCAGAGTTTCGCGGTTGACCCATTCTACGAAGAATAGGATTTACATTGCCATTGGATTGCAGATTTCACGCATTCATGGTACAATTACAAGCTTTGTAAAGTTTAACAAGCATCCAATTTTATTCAGAGCATAATAGAAACTTTCATCGAGTATCTCAACGGATCTCCTTCTCACTTCTCTAACTTAATCCGCGGCATCTTAAAAGTGTGCTAAACTATATCTGTCCCCTCAAGATTAACCAATCAATGATAATAACACTGCAAATCCGTCTGCAAATTTTCCGAGTCAATCGCGAGAAAATCTTTTAACAATTTTAACAAATCGAAAATAGAATACGGCAATATTCTTAAATACTGTAATGTTCAATTTTGTTACGTTCTAGTAATGATCAATTCCGACTGCATCAAAATTTTCGACGCGGGGCGTTACAGTGTTTCGCGATGAATTAAAATCGTTTGTAATTAATTTTCCGGGCGCCGCGCCGCGCCGCGCCGGCCCGTTAATTATTCCACGAGGAGGGCGCAGATTTACGGCCGAAATTTTCTTCTCGGCGCCTATCCGAGGAACTCGGGAACAATTGCCGACCGAGTTTTCCAGACTCTGCTCAATCTGTCTCGCGGCGACAGGTGCATTCTCCGGGGTGGCCCGTTGCAGCCGCCATGCGGCACGTTCCACGATTATTTTGTCACGCTACTCTCTCGAGACGTGGTTCCGGTGTTGTTCCCTTCGGCTCGAGTTTTTCGGCTCTTAGATCGCTGCAGGTAGAACGATACTTTCCCTCTCGACCCTCGCTCGAGCTCGAAAAGGTACGAGCTACAAATTAGTTCTCTCCTCGAGCCTGCCAGCCGCAGATACTGAAGTGCTGTGAAATCTATGGTCGGATCATTTTCTGGAAATGATTTGCCCTCGATCCACCTGCAGATCACCTGACGCTAACCCTCATACGCTCCTCAGAAATTTTTTTTTTTTTTATTAAGCATTTGAAACTCTTCTGGGTTTATTTCGCTTTACAGGAATAATATAAGTGGGTACAATAATGTAGAATACAGAAATAAAACAAGAAGGATACAATAATAATACAAGTGAATACAATGACAATGTTCGTTGATACGAAATATGTAGATTGCAATTATTGAAAACTCCTCAGAAATGTTGGGTTGCAACATAAATTCATTCGGTTGCAAATATAAATATGTTGTAATTTCAACGATCCAGTTGTCTCATTGCAAATAATTGTGTTTAAATGAAAGCTATTTATAGTCAACAGATTTTATAACTCATTGATCTTAATTCTCTACTTTGTTAACAAACGAAGGGAAGATACATTGAAGATAATCGAAGGAATTCAGGTCACGATATCTGATCCATTTTTGCTGTACACTTAGACTAACGAATTATTTTTAATTTACGTCTTACAGCACAGACAGAAAGAGATCAATTAACTTACGGTATGTAAATATAGTTAACAGGTAAATTTTCACGGTGAGGAATGGAAATCTTGCTATCACGCAATTAATTCAGACGATTTTTATTTTGCATAAAAATCCACAATCTTCTGCACGATGCAATGGCGAATTGAAACATAATTCTCCTTTCAAGATTTCCACAAAATGGAGAATAACATATCGCCACTTTAAAATTCCTTTGATCTTTCTACCGTTTTAAATTTCACTAATTTTCGTCACAAATACATAAAATCTGTGATCTAATGAATGAACGTTTCCTTTTGATAGGAGAACGGCAATCAAACGACCACTCGATGGTTTATTTGCGTTTCGATGCTCCCGGCGGCGTTGTTTGCTTAAAATGTTATTCCTTCTTTTCCAAACTACGTGCCGCGGATATCGTATCAACCCGGGATGTTCCGTCTAATGGATATTTTTTATTCAATTTTCGAACCGCGAAAAGCTTTCAGCAATTCGCGAAAGGCGTCGTCGCGACTTTTAATCGATGTTAGAGCGGCATCGGGAGAAGGACAGCCGGGCTACGTGCGCGCGTCGTCGAATGCAAAACACTAAATACACAGTCGTTCATCCTAAACCAATAGTCATCAGCGAAAGATTTGTTTGCCCACTACTCCTCACCGACGGCGGTCTTTTTTTCCGTCGTTGTTCCGGGGAGGCTGAATAGTCATCGGACGATTCAGCGACCGGCGTTCTCAATCAAAAATTAAAGCCTACAATGTATTCTCAAAAAAATTCCCAAGATGGAGTCCCAAAATGAATTCTAAAAAAAAATTCCCATGATGAAGTCCTAAAATGAAGTCCTAAAATGAAGTCCCAAAATGAAGTCCCAAAATGAAGTCCCAAAATGAAGTCCCAAAATGAAGTCCCAAAATGAATTCCCAAAATGAATTCCCAAAATGAAGCCCCAAAATGAATTCCCGAAATGAATTCCCAAAATGAAGCCCCAAAATGAATTCTCAAAATGAATTCTGAAATTAATTCTCAAAATAAATTCTGAAATGAATTCTTAAAATAAATTCTGAAATGAATTCTTAAAATAAATTCTCAAAATGAATTCTGAAATGAATTCTCAAGACGAATTTTCAAAATGAATTCTCAAGACGAATTTTCAAAATGAATTCTCAAGACGAATTTTCAAAATGAATTCCCAAAATAAATTCTCAAGAAAATTTCTTAAAATTGTTCACCCTCATTATTATTCGCGAAGTCAATCAGGACGCACAGTTACTATCTTCGTGTTCACATACCGTACTAATTTTTCCAAGCACATGCATGTATCTACATCTTTTCATTAACTTCTTCTAATAATTGCAATTTTAATACAACTGGATGGTGGATTTTTATGCACAAACTATGTGGACAAAATTTTGAAATGCATGTAGTAGTGTATGATTACCGAAACACAATAATAACTACGACATAATTATACGATTACTGTTCCCTGAACAGCCTCGTTCGCAGAGACTACAGATGCAGTTTGTGCATTAGATGTCGCAGTAACAATTTGTATTCGTTCTCCTTATAATTGAAGAAAGACAGCAATTCCTATCTCTTTCGATCTTCTTTGAAAGTTTCATTAGACTTTGTTAGAATGGCCAATCACCGATAGCTGTTCCGGATTGTCACATGTTGGAGATGCCGAGTTATCGACAGAGGTCGCTTACACATTAATTTTTATTATACGCTTGGGTGTGCGTTCTTTAGTATGTTATGTTATGTCCGCATGGCGACATCGGAATTTTTTGTTTTAACACACGCGCTCCTGTTAATTTCTTAGTATATTGTAACTTTTGGCTTTTGCATTAAACACAAAGTATACCAAACGTTTGTGTGGAATCTTCCCTAAAACCTCAACAGACTTCAATCATGTAAATCAGGCCTGGGCAACTGATGGCTCGCGAGCCACACACGAGTTGTCTTCCCACTGTTGAGACCCCCCACCACGCTCCTCTGGAGTGAGGAAAAAGAGGGCGTTGGGTTAGGAACCTATAGGAGGTTGTCTCCAAGAGAGATGAATATAAAGTGACCAGTGGTGGGGGAACCTACACACTGGTAGTGGGAGTCGTGAAGCGACGGCGGGGAAGAAGTTGCCCAGACCTGATGTAAGTCACCCTTTCCTCTTGTCGAATTTATATTTTTCTTAATATCGAGCCATCGAAGAGAATCGAAATTTAATTCAACGAAAATCGCTAAAATGGACCAATAAAATAATTGAACTGTACCAGGTAAACGAACGTGAGTACTCCTTTATTCGGCACTCGATGTCGCCTCGGAGTGTCCGCAAAACAATTAATCAACGGCAGCGTGAAGCAATCGCGGCAGCATCGGGCAAAAAAGTGTTCGCGGCTGAAAAGAATTCTTCAAAGAAGACAGCGGCCGCGAGCCTCGTCCGCGATATGAACAGTAAGTCGTACTCGGGAGAAAGTTTAATTAATACGAGCAGCCATTCCAGACACTCGAAAGTTCCTCCGGCTGTTCAAAGAACACGGTCTCCGCGGTTCGCTCGTCTTAAAGCGCGTAATTGACTTATTCGCCGGCGAAAATCCTGGTCTGGCCGCTTCGGGCTGATTTTTACCTCTTCATTACGAAACGCGCTACTCGAGAACACGTTTCAGGGGATGGGAAGAGATCAAGAGAGAGAGAGGGAAAGAGAGAAAGAAAGCAGACGCGACGGACGGGGTGGTTCCAGCAAAAATCGCTCGTTAGCGGGCGAACTTGAAATTAACCGCGATCTTTTTGTCCTCGCGCATCACCGGCTTTTCGCGGAACCGGCGCCGCGATTTTTACGTGTCGATGCGCCCTTTTTTTTTTGCGACAGCCTGTTACAGTGTCTATTAACCCCCGTTCCGTCGCGGAATTCCGCAACGAGAGGAAGGTTCCCTCGATGCTGGCGCGCACAGGAACGCCTTGACGAGGCGTTTTTATGAGACGATAAACTCGGCAGGCCTTCGCGTCGATTCGGGCAATAATTAGTCCGAGAACTTTTCGAAGCAATTTGCCGAAGTTGCGAAAAAGTCGCGATTTTTACCCTCCATCGTCTATCTCGTCAGTTTTATTTGCGAAACCAACTTTTTGAGGACTTTGGACACAATTTTTGTACGAGTTCGATGCGAGAATTTCCACAGAATCGAACCAACCGGGAAAGGCGTGGAAACAATTTTTCAAACAATTTTTCCATGACACAAAATCTCTTTTTTTCTATACGAAACGTAATCCGCGCAGGTTACGGCCCAAGTAAAGGTTTGAAGAAGGTGTCGCGTTCTCCAACGGGGGAAAATGATTTTTCTCCGGTTTGAAAGGTCCACGCCGTTGCGGCGAAAGCCGGGGAGATCAAAAAGTCTCGTTTGTCGTTTGTAGGCAAGCGTTCCGTGGATGTACGCCTAAAACGCGTTGTCGTGTTTACCCGGGGTTCGCGAAAACGTTGACCCTTCTGAGAGCTAGCTCTCTTTGCCGTCGGGCGCAACCGGAAGTCGCGCGGAGCACCGAGATTCGGTGAATAAGGTGGCTGGGCTGATGACTTTTCTTTGTCGAAATGCTCTGTCGTGTCGCCAGAGGGAAACCGTGTCAAAGTGAACACGCAGACGACGACGACGACGACGTGCGACGGCGCGAGCACGCGTCCAAATGAATTTCAGATGAATTTCGACCGCTTTGAACCGCGCCTTCGACTTTGAAGGATGACAAAACGGAAGACACTGTCCACTATATCTAGTTATTAAATCTTGGATAGGTCGACTAAAATGTATTAGACGAATTCTGGTCGAAATGATATACACGTCTTTTGAAATAAAATCATTTTCAAAAAATAAGAATATTTCTAATATAATGTACTCCATGTTGTAAGTCTAATGGGACAGAATATATTTTAGCAATTTCCACGAACAAAATTTAGTTATATTTCCGTTTAATTTTGCTTTTTTGATGTTTTATTAAACATTTAAAAAAACTTCTATTTCCAGTCATATTTTTCGTGTGGAACCGTTTATCACGTTTACAGTTTTCCCTTAATTGAACGACAACGGTAGTTGAATTTAATTCGATTATAATGAAATATAACAATTACATGAGCGTTGAACAGTACCTCAATTGTAAATGTTGACAATATTGGATCTTTATTAAACGCAAACATAAACTTCCGTTTTCAATCATATTTTGCTTGTCGAAATATTTGTCACAGAAAAATTTTTCTTTTAATTGGATGACAGCTGCGATTTCATTTAATCGACAGGATATTAACGTGACAATTACCTGACTAATGAACAGTATTTAACCTGCAGATATTGACGACATCAGATGTTTATTAAGCTTGCGATTACATCTCTGTGTACAGTCATAATTTTCTTGTCAGAGCAATTACGACTTTTCCTTTTAACTGGACGACGAATGTGATTTAAATAAATTGAATTAGCAATGTATTTATTTAACAATCGTCTGAACGGTGGACGGTAGTCAAACTGTGAATATTAAATTTTTTATTTGGATATCTATTTATATGGAGAATTAACTTGAGAAAGCAACAGCTAAACACAAGTGAGTTGATTGGTTAACACTTTACTTACAAAACTCCTATTAATAGGATTCTTAATAATTGTACCGTACCAAAAGGAAGCTTATAAATCTTCTTTTACATTATAATTACAAATGAAATTATCAGATGACATTATTGGGAGTGACTTTTTTGTTCTCAATTAAAATTGTCAAAAATTAAAAGGTCTACAGACTTTTAAAAATTACAAAATATGGTCAAGAGTCCTGTCACATTAAATATCTATATACTATAATATTTCTACAGCCCAATTGTTCTCATCTAACGTCGATGACAATGTCCCTTCCAATTTCATCATCGATGATCGAGTTCCTTTTCCTCGTCAAAAATTAAAAGGTCTACAGACTTTTAAAAATGACAAAATATGGTCAAGAGTCCTGTCGCATTAAATATCTATATACTATAATATTTCGACAGCCCAATTGTTCTCATCTAACGTCGATGACAATGTCCCTTCCAATTTCATCATCGATGATCGAGTTCCTTTTCCTCGTCAAAAATTAAAAGGTCTACAGACTTTTAAAAATGACAAAATATGGTTAAGAGTCCTGTCCCATTAAATATCTATATACTATAATATTTCTACAGCCCAATTGTTCTCATTTAACGTCGATGACAATATTCCTTCCAATTTCATGATCGATGATCGAGTTCCTTTTCCGCGTCATTTTCTGTGCTTCCGTTGGCCAAGGTTCGAAGGTGTTCACGCCTCGGGGGATAATTGTTGCACGACGCGGAAAACGTAATTCCGAGACGACACTTTCTGTTGGTAACGACTCGGCGGGACACATTTTGCCGGGCCATAAGAGATAAAACCCCATGAATAAGATTTTTGTGCCGTGAACGGGAACGTTTCATGAAAATCCGACGGCCGTTATCTCAACGTCGTTATCATAGTGCGGTGGTTTGCGGGTTACACGATAGAGGATAACCTGCTCCTCTATGCTTAACCAAATATTACGAGAAGAAATGCTTTGATTCCGAACACCGGAACATATACGGTTTTCGTAAAGAGAAGATAACCGAACGATTCCGCTGTTCCGCGTTGTTGCTCTCGTGTAATCTCTAGCTTCCTCTTTTTATGATTAGCCGCCGTTAATCACGATCAATGATAATCGCGTTCTACATTCTCCTCTTCTACCTTGTCTGTGGACTGCGGATCTTTATGCAAAATATCAATTTTTATAAATACAAATATCTTTTATCCTTTACAAATTGTCAACACGGAGCAATAAAAGTGACTATTTTGCATCTCTTTATAAACATAACAGGAACATGCTACCCACATTTTTAGCAATATTTTTAAAATAATATATACCCAAAGAAATAAATTTGCGAAATAATTTCTCATGTATGCATCCTTAGAATCTTAATAATATTAAATTGAAAATATTAGAACCCGCCATTTTGACGAGTCCCGTAAACCTAGTGTTTTTCTCCAATCTCTTCGCTGTTCTAAATTTTACCAATGCAGTTTTTCCATAAATGCATCAAATTCGCAGTCCAGTAATAACCTCCAGCTGTAAAGACACTTCTTTACTCTTATGATTACTGACTTTAATTTCGACGGCAAAGCCTGGGTCAATTGTGACCCAGAGCATCAAAGTCGCCATTTAATTACTCAATTTTCTAGCGATTAAATTGAATGAATAAAATGTTACTGGATTAAACAATATTAATTTTACAGTTGTAAAAGAGTCAGTAGCTAGCAGCAATGTTTTAATTCTTTGTCATCGGTGCACTATACCCTATAGCATAATTAAAAATCCTCGTTTTCGATTGGTAAGAGTCTGGAGTCTCCGATGACCAGCCACGTTCGATGTTAGTTTATAATGTCAGAATTGCGAGTCGCGGTGATGAATATCCCCCGGGATGCAATTCCAGCACCCGGGGACAATGGATCCGCGATGACGTTGATGCATAGAGCAAGGGGATAATCATCGACGAGTCCCAGGTATTCCGTGTATCCCGGGAACCGACGGTATTCGAGTACTACTACTCGGAGTAGGCCAATGGAACAGGCGCACGCATAGCCGCGCGAATTATTAGAGAACCGCTAGAATCGCTGTCAAACATCGTGCAAAATTCGCCGCAGCCTCCAGAGAAAACGACAAACGTTCCTACCATCTCAAATTTCATCCGTTCGATCTATACTTACTCACTGATTCTCTGTAGGGACCAAAAATAACAGTTATTCTAAAATTTTCTACGGTAAAAGTCATTAATAAAAAGTTTATTATTATCGAAATTTAAGATAATATAAAGAAAAAGATTCGAAGAAGAAAATGATTAAAAAATGATTCTTATACTGTTTTGTTACAAATAGCAGTTATTAGTGTACAAATAATCGAATCTCCTCGATAACTGTTGTCGATGAAGAAAAACTGTTTCGATTGCTCGAAGCAGTTATCGATGAGAGAAGTTCATTTCGATCGCTCATAACAGTTATCAATGAGAAAAGTTCATTTCGATCACTCATAACAGTTACCAATGAGAGAAGTTCATTTCGATCACTGATAACAATTATCAATGAGAGAAAAAATTTTCGGTTACTTATAATCGTTATTTATAACCAATCCGATTTTAGTCGATGAAATACTTGTTGTTCCATGACTTTTTTATGGTCCCTGATTCTCTGCATTTCCATCATTACTTTAATCCTCTGGAAACAGACCGTTGAATTGCAACTTTTCCAGATGAAGTACACAAATTAATCTATTGCTAGCTATTTGTATACGATCCGCCGTCTCCTCGCGGAGCTCGCGCAATTTATTACCCTCGAATTAGTAGGCTAATATTCCGTTAAATTAAACCCACCGTTTCGCGCTGCTGTCTCACGACGTCTCTTTCATTTCGGAGGATCGTCGCGGGTTGCGAGCGTGTCACGGTCTAACAGGATAGGACGCGTAGCCGCGGGTTGGATCGTTTATCACGATCAAAATTCCATGCTCGTTGAGCGATTTTCACACGGCGTGAAATCTCGCAGCCTATGCGATGACTTCTGCCGATTATCCCGTGTATGAAAACTTGCCATCGACTACCAGTGTGTGTCTGTCCTATCGTTATTCCGTGTCGAACGTGTTGCTTCGACCGCTTTCTACACAACGTTTTATTAAACGTTGTAGCCCTCCCGGGTGAAAGGAGTCGCGCGAAAGCCTTTTCAAACGATCCATGCTGAAAGGTCGGCTAACGACCGCCGATTCGAACACCGAAAGTCGCCCTGGTAACGGTCGTTTAATTAATCTTAATTAACCTGGCGACGAAAAACTCCAGCCAAGGACTCTCTCTCTCTCTCTCTCTCTGTTTACTCGCCGCGCCTGTAATAATTAAGCGAGCTCCACTTTTGATGGAACGATTCCGACGTTCCAGTAACTTGCTCCTCGATACCGATTCCCTCTACGCGCTCTCCGTGTAATCGAATGTTTCCTGTTCAATTAGACGCTTGTTTACTACGGGCAGACTGAACGCAAATAAACAGAGGAGTTTGAACTTTACGAGTCCAACGACTGCCAAGCTGCCTGGATCTCTTTGCGCGGTGCGGTCTGCAAGGTTTCTTCTGGAAGCTAGCTGGAACTGTTTTCGCTTCGCTCTTGCATTTTAAAAATTGCTATGTGTTCTCTAGAGATTGCTGAATTTAATCCACCAAGTTAGAATTGATACGTCTACGGATTTCATCTAAAAAATTTCCGAAATGTCTTAATCTATTGTGAAGGAGTATTATTATAATTCGCGCCTTGATTCGACAGTCATCTGACGTGAGCTCCCGAGTGAAGGAGGGGCTAGATGCGTGCGCAAAGAAAACAATTGACAACTCTATAGAGCACGTGTTGGTGTAATCGAATGTAATCGTTAAGATAATAAATGCACACGTTAAAATATATCTACACGCATCAACTCTAACATCTATCATATTTTTACACTTTACGTTCCCTTTCTGGGAAACGACCATAATTTTGGACGTAACCGTAATTGTCACATAAAAATATTGCTGTATACTCTCTAGAGATTGCCGAATTTAATCCACCAAGTTAAAAATTCATACGTCTATGGATTTCTTCGGAAAAAATTCCGAAATGTCTCAATCTATCATGTTTTATCAATATACACTTTACGTTCCCTTTCCGGGAAACGACCATAATTTTGGACGGAACCGTAATTGTCACATAAAAATATTGCTGTATACTCTCTAGAGATTGCTGAATTCAATCCACCAAGGTAAAAATTGCTACGTCTATGGATTTCATCTGAAAAAATTCCGAAATGTCTCAATCTATCATGTTTTATCAATATACGCTTTACGTTCCCTTTCCGGGAAACGACCATAATTTTGGACGGAACCGTAATTGTCACATAAAAATATTGCTGTATACTCTCTAGAGATTGCTGAATTCAATCCACCAAGGTAAAAATTGCTACGTCTATGGATTTCATCTGAAAAAATTCCGAAATGTCTCAATCTATCATGTTTTATCAATATACGCTTTACGTTCCCTTTCCGGGAAACGACCATAATTTTGGACGGAACCGTAATTGTCACATAAAAATATTGCTGTATACTCTCTAGAGATTGCTGAATTCAATCCACCAAGTTAAAAATTGATACGTCTATGGATTTCATCTGAAAAAATTCCAAAATTCTCTCAATCTATCATATTTTATGAATATACACTTTACGTTCCCTTTCTAAGGGTCCTGGAAAACGACCGTAATTTTGGATGCAACCAAAATTTTCACATTAAAAAATTGCTGTACACTCTCTAGAGATTGCTGAATTCAATCCACCAAGTTAAAAATTGATACGTGTACGGATTTCATCTGAAAAAATTCATAGTGTCCTTACCCTTTACATTTCTTCCGAGAAGCATAATTTTCGGATCGCCACCTCTTCCGCACGATTGCGATTCTCTCCGCGAGTTTTAATAAAAATCTTTGAATGGAGATCGACGTGTTCGACGGTACAGAGGAGAAGGATGGTCGGCCGGAGCCAATCGGGAAAGCCCAGCCGGTTCGGATCTTATATCTTAGCGCAGCCGCTGTTCCTGACGGTCCTTGTTCGCCGAATACCGTAAGGAAGAGGATGTACCCGTGATCCATTTATCACTGACCCGGCCAGGAGGAGCCGGCCGGAAGTACAAAGCCACGAATGGCGGGCTGTCAGTGTTCTCGGTACCGGGCCGGCAGCCGGATGACTTAATTACTAGCCGAATTTCATGACGGCTACTCATACGGCAGAATGGAAGTTCGGTGATTAATGGTCGTACTACGGGTAATAGAAACTTCGTTATTGTATCGGTTAACTTCGCCCCGGCGGCCATGTCGTATCGCGGTGTTTTATCGCCGCCCGCGAATTTCGAGCCACTTGATATTCATAAGTGCCATTTTGATGGAACGCGCGCTGGTATCCCGCCTGCGAAACATGCAGCCCAACATTTAATCGTTTGAATACGGAAATTCATGTTAACACCGAGCAAATGCTTCCTCCCAATTCTAATTTTTCATATTCATTGTAGACAGTTTTAGGCAGTTTCATTTCTACCATTACTTCTTGCTTATTTATTATGACAAGCGTCATCGATTGTTCGTGTTTTGATTGAACATTGTATGACACGATTAGTTTCGAACATTGTGGTCTTCATTTTAATCATTGGGGCTAAACGTCACTGTTATTTCATATTTTATTAGAACCCTCTATGGCACGTCTACTTTAAAACGTTTTTATTCGATACTTTTTGAAGGTTTCACCGGTTTTACATTTTATGGACTCATCAAATTTGTAGTCCACTTGTGCCTAATATTGTGATCATCTAAAACTCAATGTACTGAAGAGTGTCATAAACTCTTACGACCTTTCTTTGACAATCTAATAAACTGCTGGAGAAAGTGAAACAATTCTCGCCTGATTCTATCGTCTATAAAATAACCCATGACAATCTACAATTGCGGAACGTTCACACACGCTTAAAAATTCTCATGAAATTTTGCTAGGTCAAGAGATAATATCTAGATGGAAAATAAAATTTTGTATGCAAAAATGTTGGGCGAGTAGTAACAGCGAAGACACTAAAGGTGGAGGACCAAGGATATTGGCATTCCCGTGGCACGCCGAGAGCCGAGAGTGGAAATCATGGTGTCAGGCCATCCCGGGAATTACGCCCTGCCTAATCTCCGGGGATTTTTGTAATGGGCGGGTCCCGCTACCCTTTTTTGGAGCCGTAAAACGCTCCCCGGGGCAGCCAAAGGTGCCGACATGTCATTAACGTTGGCCAGAAATCGCGCGGATCGCACGGTGTGAAACCATTGCGGCCCGACGTGTAGTTTCACAGTGACCCATAAGTCATGCGGCTGTCCGCATTTCGCCCGCGAGTATTGTAATTATCAGGTTCGCGGACACTGGAAACCATCGTGCCATGTAATTAATTCAACTCCTCTTTCATTTTATCCACGAGCGATCCGCGGCCATTAATTGATTCGTTCCGCGCACCGCCATTCTATTACCCTCCTGCATTTTTGGCAAATTTCAATGCAGACTCTGTTTTGATAACGCTTTACCCACAGGAATCCGGTTCATAGGACTTCGAACAACTGTACCATTTCGAAAAGAAGATTAATAATCTTCGTTCAAATAACAATATCAAAAGAAATGATCAACGTCACTGAGAAAGATTGTGGCATTTCGGAATTTTTTCAAGAGAAGCTAATAGACGTATTAATTTTTAACTTGGCGTATTAAATTCAGCAATTTTTACAGAACACATAATAATCTTTTATTTGTAAAAAGAGTAGTTGTGTCCAAAGTTATAGTTATTTAACTATAACCCTTTTTAGAGGACGTTAAACATCCTAATCTAATAGTTTTTTTTTTTTATAAAAATGTTGCTTCTATATCGACGGTCATCAGCAATGTTGTAAAATTGTTGTTCAATTTTTAGAAAATGCTCATCTTTTTCTCAGTATTTTCATTAATTTGTGAAAAGAGGTAGGACCGACACTTCAGCTGTTTTTTATTTGCAATGGTCACATAATTTGTATAAAATAATTTTAAATCAATCTTCAGCAATTTATTTTATTGTAATTACTTAGGATTAATTTTTAAGATGATTTTGATGCGGTGTGGAATATTTTTCGCAAGATTTAATATGGCCGCCGCTGCAGTCTGATGGCGTGTCGTTGATTTTGGAGGTTATGTATGATTGTGTATGCTGCTGTTTAAAATGCCAGTTGTAGAATGATTTTAATTCGAAATCAAAAAGCATCGGTGAATTCCTCTGAAAATATAAAATCCATCAAGCTCAATTTCATAATTTTTCCAGATCCGTATTATTATTTATTTTCCGGAACGATCGTCGTTCATGGAACCTTCTAATGGCGCGTTCTAATTGCGAGTAAAACGGGACGCAAAGGGCATAATGAGAAGGAAATTGACATCGTGTGGATTCGCGGCGGCTGTTAAACGAGACTTATAGTCATGCTCGTAAAAGTAATCAATACCCTGCGCGAAATAATTCGCCATTAAAACCGAGCTCCTCGACTTCCTGTCCCCGGGGTTCGCCTAAACGCTTTCGTTTGCTCGCGCGTGAACTGGTTCTCACCCACGGAACACCTTTCTCGAAAGAATGTCATTCTTTCTCTCTCACATTTCGGAACACCTTTGTCTAGAGAACATCTCTCTCTCTCTCTCTCTCTCTCTCTCTCTCTCTCTCTCTCTCTCTCCTCGGAACCGTCGGAACACTTTAACCGGTGCTTTCCCGCGGCGCGAAAGGTGTCACCTCTTTCCGCGAGTGTTTGACTTTTCCATTAACGTCGGCGCAGCCGACGACTTTGATGTATGTATATATACCGGTGCATTAATTAGCAGAACCGGTAACCTTACGTACGAGCTTTGTGCTCCGGGGATACGTCTGGCTCGCAGATTTTCGCCCCACTTCCCCTCAAGCCTACGTTCCCGCCGCTAATTAACCCGTACACCAGTTATACTTGATTTACTTCGCTCTTCAACTTTTTACAACACTCTGTAAACTCTGCACCCTGGTCCCCATTTTATACATATGCTACCGCGTTCGTTTCAAATTTACTCCATATCGATCGTATTAAATGGATTTTGCATCTTAAACACATCTTTCTCAGAATTTCGATGACACTTTTTGATTGTCGATCTGAGATTTTTCAATTTTTCGATTTCATTTAATCACTGAAGCAAACATCACCGCTGTTACAACATTCTGTTTCGACATTTTTATTTGGTACTTGCCATTATCGGTTACCATTACTGGGTTCAATTTTAATTGCTCTGACCAAATAACTGTGCTCCTTCTTCGTATTCTTACAACATTCTCCAAAATTCCGCCTGAATAAGTTACATTGGTAAACTCGTAATTGATCAATGTTTATCTCGAAAGATTTCGTCAGACGTTCCACAACGTCACTAAAAATAAATTCATAAAATTCCACACGATTAACAAACGATTTTAAAGTCATCGAAGAAAACGAATATTCCTGTTGAGGTGCGGATAAGCCAGTAATTAGTTCATGTTCGAGGCCAAAAGCATTACGGAGCGAAATCAGACATACTTTTCGCAGTCGTGTCGAATTACGTTCGCGTTTAAGCTCGTACTAGCATAACCGCGTAACGCGACACCACCTACGATCATTTTTCTGCGTGAATGAAGTAATGCTTGACCCCGGTTTGGTTTGTTCATATTTTTTGTTCCCCTCTCTTTCTGTCCCGACCATGAGTGCGCATTATGGATCACGCGAAGCGCCACGAGCATAAATAGTTTCACGGACAAATATAGAATTCCGCGTGCCTCCCCGCTATCGAGATGTGACATCCGTGAAAGCAACGTGAACAGCATTGCCGGCGTACCCCGTTTCCGATCCGCTCGACGTAAACCGATAACCATAACCGGCCCAGCTAATTTCATTGTTAAACCGTCTCCTCGGCTCGATCACTTTCGTTTGGATCGCGCGACCGCCTTGTTACGCCGCGAGCGATACCGATCGCTACCGCTACTCACCATCGAGATCGCTTTGGCAACTGTCCGAGACATTACGTAAAACGATTCTCATAATATTGTACGCAGAGCAAGATAAATAATAAAAAGCTCCCGTGCATTGTGCTTTGTTGTTGGCAAGAACCTGTGCGGCAATTAACGTCGGGATAATGTTTATAAGTCGGGGATAATTTGGACTTTCACCGAGTAAATTGCGCATTTTTGTGAACGTTGATTTTTTGGGGCCCCTTTCCTGTAATTAGAAGTGATTGGGGTTTTGTGTATTTTTATTGAGACTTTTTGCTTGTATAGAGTGACCATTGCTTGAAAATAGAAAATAGACACGAAAGTGTGCCTACTTGATTTAGAAGCCTTAATTCGTCTGGGCATTGTACAAGTAGAGATACGATTTTATGTATATTGGCAACGATTAAAATTAATGATGTATGTAATTGATTTTAATAACACTGAAGCTCGCGTGCATCGTACAAAATTTCCCACAGCATTCGTTAATTATTTACCTTTCCACCGATTAATTAATTGCGTGAACGAGAGACAGATAGTGTTTAAAACATTGTCCTTTCAACATGCGTAAAAGGTGTGTAACATGTGTAAAACTGACTTTTCGGAGCCGCTGTATTAGAACCACCCCTTAAAAGTTCCACGGGGGGGGGGGGGTGGGGGGTGATAATCACAGAATCGGTTCTCATTCGTACGTTCGAAAATCGAGCAGGTAAGGAGACCGACGTTGACCCACTTAGAGTTGCACGGTATCTCGGTGGAAAGAGTGTTACGAGCCTGATAACGAGTCATAACTAGCAATCGCAATTGAGCGTGAAGTCGTGCAGCCGACGTCGCGCGTTATCTCGCGGGGGTGGCGCTCGACGGAGGAAAAGAGAGGAAGTGAGGGTTGGGGGAGGGGAGGGTGGTGGGGGAAATAATAAGAGGAAGTTTCGTAATAAATCGCGAGCAAACTGGGAGGATCCGCCTCGGCCCGGAAGTCGTCCTCGGTTCGTGGGAAAATAAATTTCTGCTCGATCGGTGATCGGCGATTCTGCCGAGACCCGGGCCGCGAAAACCGGCGGATTTTCAGCCGGTGTCCCGGGAATTTATGGGGCGTTTTCAAGGAAAATAATCGGGATTATCGACGAAACCCATTCCTCCCGGCAACGTGTTTCGTATCGGGAATCTCAGATCCGGCGCGAACCGGCGAAAGCAGAAATAAACCGCGAATGTTGAAACGCTAATTTTGGACGCGATCTGGGAATCGTTTTACTGGAATCCTACGATGGAAATTTGTTCTGGACTGTTTGGAATTGAGCTGTTAACCCCAAGATGCTTTTGGATACTAGGATGCTCGCTTCAATATTTATTTTTAGGACTTCTATCTTGTGTAATTAAATAATTACACGTGGCTGTCTGTATCGCTTACTTGCGAATTCATGTGTTGGATTTTTCAACGCTAGAATCGCCGAACTGCTTAAAATGATCCATTTCAGAATTTTTATTTTACCAGTACTGAAGTTGTAATATTTTAATGGAAACAGCAAATTGTAATTACTTCTTTTCGCACCACGAGTATAGTAGTCATATCACAGACGAGAGAATAATACCCGGGCCGTATCGATTTTACTGCGCTACGTGCAGATAATATTGGATTGATATCAGCTGAAAATTTTGTTCTGGATTTCACGATCGTACAGAATGTCGAATAATTCCGGGTTTATGGTATCGTACAGGTATTATCAATTGTAGATTAATTCATACTTCGTGGCCCGCTTTGCCGATTTTCCCGATGTAACCATCCTTTCAATTAATAATACGATTTATTCGAGGGCGGCATTCAATGTATGAAAATTATAACGACGCACTTTTAATCAAAAAACGGTATGAATAATGAAAACGGATTTTCTGTGATATATTTCTAATTATTTTCCCGACCCAATAAAGCTGCAGAAAAGTTTTCATACGATCGCAGTACATACAATTGAATTATACAATACTGTTTTGCAAATTATGAAACGAAAGATGGGGAAACGCTTTGGACGAATACTTTGACACAACAATTTGGGAAATCGATTTAGGAGAACATTTTAGCAAAATGCTTTAGGAGAACACTTTGAGAAAAATGCTTTGGGAGGACACTTTGGGAGGACACTTTGGGAGAACACTTTGGGAACTGTTTGGGAGAACAGTTTGGGAAATGTTTGGGAAATGTTTGGGAGAACAGTTTGGGAGAACACTTTGAGAAAACACTTTGAGAAAAATGATTTGGGAGGACACTTTGGGAGGACACTTTGGGAGAACACTTTGGGAGAACACTTTGGGAACTGTTTGGGAGAACAGTTTGGGAAATGTTTGGGAGAACAGTTTGGGAGAACACTTTGAGAAAACACTTTGAGAAAAATGATTTGGGAGGACACTTTGGGAGGACACTTTGGGAGAACACTTTGGGAGAACACTTTGGGAACTGTTTGGGAGAACAGTTTGGGAAATGTTTGGGAGAACAGTTTGGGAGAACACTTTGAGAAAACACTTTGAGAAAACACTTTGAGAAAACACTTTGGGAGAACACTTTGAGAAAAATGTTTTAGGAGGACACTTTGGGAGAACACTTTGAAAAAAATGCTTTGGGCGGACACTTTGGGAGGACACTTTGAGAAAAATGCTTTGGGAGGACACTTTGGGAGAACACTTTGAGACAAATGCTTTGGGAGGACACTTTGGGAGAACACTTTGAGAAAATTGCTTTGGGAGGACACTTTGGGAGAACACTTTGAGACAAATGCTTTGGGAGGACACTTTGGGAGAACACTTTGAGAAAAATGCTTTGGGAGGACACTTTGGGAGAACACTTTGAGAAAAATGCTTTGCGAGTACACTTTGGGAGGACACTTTGGGAGAACACTTTGGGAGAACACATTGAGAAAACGCTTTGGGAGAACGCTTTAGGAGAACGCTTTAGGAGAATGCAAAGGGTTGAAACAGCGTCGAAGGTTAATCTGACAATGAACGGTAACAGATCCGAAAAGAGGACGACAGGTCTGTTGGATTCAAACAAAACCCTGTCGAAGTTATGGTCGACAGTGACCGGCACATGGTCGCCAATTTCCGTCGAGTTTCACGAACCGCCGACGACCGTTGGTCGCGAGACCAGAGCAGAGTTTCCGGTCGCGAAAACTTTCGACCGTCGAGCACAGGATCGCGAAGTTTCGTTAATCGACGACACGCTGACGACTCGGCATTTAATTGATCGTAATTACCGCATACCGAGATAAATAGTTGTCGTTCAGCCCTGCAGCGAGCACAACGTGCACGCCGAGCGCCGCTGGAGGTCGATATCGATTCGTGGCAATCGGAAAACATAATTTGCGGACTAATGAGCCGGCCGGGGTCGTGTTTCCACCTGAACGATCGGTGGATAGCGGGGACCTCGTTGTGGTGGTCCATGGGTTGACGGGTAACGCTTTTTTCGTTTTTTAATAAAATCGTAAAAATCTGCAAACATGGGCGGGGATTATTCTTAAAAACCTGTCGCTCTCCTTTGCTGTTTTAATCTGTCGTTAATAATCGTTAACAGAATATCTGGCGAGCCACGAAAGTTTCATAAAACTCGTGGAATTCAGAAGGAAGGAGTCAGAAGTAAAAATAATTGTACTTGTTACTCACAATTAGTGGGTAAGTATGTCGAGGTCCTTATTTAATTCGGTTTTATGATTGCACTTGCTGCGGATTTATTTATGTTTCGCACTTGCAGTGGAAATATCAGCTCTTGGATAAACTAATGGATCCAGTGGCCTTGTTTAAGTTTATTTAATTATAACGGCGTAACTGTTGTTGTCAAGAGTTAAATGAACGACTGTAACGTTTCGATTTCAGTTTCCCAACTTGATCAAAATAAATACAAAACATATGAATTAAACACCATTTGAGGATTGAAACAAAAACACAGAAGGATATGTTAAAGATTTCCACGATTTTTTGTAAAATGACAATACTAAATCGAAGTTATCTTGTTGGAGGATGAAAGCTCGTGGATCTATTCCGCAAATGATCGCGCGTATTTATTGCGAATCGAGATTTAATTGTCAAACACGTTTTTCGCAGCCGTTTTTTGGGGCGAATATAAATATCCGCGCGAATTTTTACCCGGCCGCGCTCTCTCTCTCTCTGTTCCTTCGTTCATGTGCACGCGGCTCTAAATCATGTTGCATCGTTGTTCGGTTCTAAATCACGAGTCGACCGGTTGCAAACCGAACCACGCTGTCGTCCGGTTTAATCTGATTCGGTGGACACCGCGATTTATATTTTAATCAGCGAAGTTCAGCCCCGCCCGGCAGCGCTGCAACCGGTGATTAAATCGCCCGTTCAAATTATTACTCGACGTATTACCACCTGCTATGTCAACGGAGTGCGCCTAAATGCTCGGCACACATGTGCGAATTGAAACATTGAACCTGTGCCTCGCGCCTTTGACCGCGTTCCAGCGAACCTAATCTAAAATGTTCGCCGTACGATGTTCTTTATAAAATATAGTATCTGATGTTTACTACCACACACCTAAAATTTAAAAAAACCTTTTCATTGAGGAATTATTACGTGAAATGAAAATATCTTTTCAGAGGATATGATGATCGTAGACAGTATTGTATAACGTTGACATTTTGCAGTTTTAAATACTAAGAGAAATATGGTTGCACAGTCAAGGCGTTGCTAAGTATCCCCGAAGAAGATACTTGAAAATTGTTTAATTTTACGAGTAATTTTAAACTTGCATGGTGGTGTGCCTGCATAAATTTATTAAACACAGACGAATTTGAAAATTGTTTTGACGTATGATTCACGGGAATTTCTAATGGTTCTTCAGCGTGTCCGTTCGGCTATGATAAAATGTGAAATGTCTGGTCGAAATCGTTCGAAACCGGCATCGAGTGGCTCGTGTCATCTTATCGTTTTAAGTCCGCGGTTTTTACGAACCACCCCCTGTAAGGCTCGTCGTAAGACACGCCGAGGCGTTCTAAACGGTGAATTTTATTCCCGTGCTCGCTTCCACGCAGCACAGTTTTTATTTCCACCGCTAAAGCGGCGGCATCCTCTTCCATCTGTGGTCGCCTTGTGTGGGATCAGCGTCCCGCGCACGATTTTCTTCCGTTTCTTCCTCGGTTTCGCGAAGGGAAAGGACGAGACACACGCGCGCGCTCGCGCGGAAATTCCGTTCGAGAAGGTATTCTCTCCCTTGCGGGATTCCCTGTTCGCGAAGCCGACCGCGTGCAACAAAATGCCGGCTTACCGAGGGAAAATCCGTCGCGAGCGAATTTTTGCGACAGCTCACCCTCGCGATTCCGCGATTCCGCCGTTGCTTCGCGTTTCGGCTAATTCGGAGATCCTTTCTGCAAAACTCGCTGCGCTTCAGGAATACTTTGAATTTCCCGCCTTTAGAGTCCACGGCAAATAAGGATGCTGGGCTCAACGTATTCCGTGGCGATTTCAGGCTACATTTTTACATGTTTTAACCCTTTGGGGACGACGATGGATTGGTAGTTTGCTTCTGTATGGTCGACGTTAGATGTTGCAATAATCTCTCGATGAGTTAGACCTTTCGATAGTATCCCTAGCTAGCTTCGAATTTCATGAAACTGACAATAATGAAAACACGTTGCATCTAATAAAGAAATCAATTTTAAAATATTATAAATTTCTGTAACCAATTTTGAAATATTGACTATGGCAATGTGCAAGCATTTTGGTATCTTGATTATCTAGTAACACGTTACTCGTTTGCGCTGTACTGAAAGGCATCTTAATAATTTATTCGTGAAGACATACTCCCAAAAGAAATTATTAAATTCATGCATTTTATTCGACCGTATTAATACGTTACGTGCTGTATTGAAAAGCTGCGAGGAATAATGTTGAACCAATAATGTTGGAAGGAAATTTCAACAGTGTTTCCCGAGATGGAAAACTCGCGTTTCTCATCGTTCAGTCGATATTTCCTTCCGGGAGCCTCGAACGACAATGCTGAGCCCATAAAGTTCGATCTGCGCGAAGTTTCGCCCTGATGGGAGCCTCCTCAATGGAAAAACTATAGCTTGTACTACGTGCCAGGTAAAAATTCAGCTTTTAGGCGAGCTCCTGGGGGACAGGTGACTTCGAAAATGTAAACGGAAAAGTGGAAAATCTGTCGCTCCACCCGCCGAACAAAATAGTCTCGAATGTGCTTCGACTTCTCTAACATTGGCAATAAAAGAAAAAAAAAAGCAATAAACAGAATAAGTGCCACAAAATCCACAGAAGCAATCGCCTACAAATTACTTGGACCAACTGAAAAAATT
The DNA here is from genome assembly GCF_050948215.1 of Halictus rubicundus. Lineage (NCBI taxonomy): Eukaryota > Metazoa > Arthropoda > Insecta > Hymenoptera > Halictidae > Halictus > Halictus rubicundus. The sequence goes on along the minus strand of NC_135154.1, from coordinate 17,595,232 downwards.
TAACAACAGATCTAACCTAGGCGAAGATGTCTACAGCATCCAAAACGGAAAAAAGCGAGGAACTTCAGCATTAACCCTTTGCACTCTCACAAAATCCACAAAAGCAATCGCCTACAAATTACTTGGACCAACTCAAAAGATTTAATAACAGATCTAACCTAGATGAACATGTCTACAGCCTCCAAAACGGAAAAAATCGAGGAACTTCAGCATTAACCCTTTGCACTCTAAGTGCCACAAAATCCACAAAAGCAATCGCCTACAAATTACTTGGACCAACTCAAAAAAATTTAATAACAGATCTAACCTAGACGAAGATGTCTACAGCATCCAAAAACGGAAAAAAGCGAGGAACTTCAGCATTAACCCTTTGCACTCTCACAAAATCCACAAAAGCAATCGCCTACAAATTACTTGGACCAACTCAACAAATTTAATTAGAGATCTAACCTAGACGAAGATGTCTACAGCATCCAAAAACGGAAAAAAGCGAGGAACTTCAGCATTAACCCTTTGCACTCCCGAATTTTGTAAACACCTATTAAATGTCGCCTCAGCCTCGACATAGGAGTGGAAAGGGTTAAAGCAAAAGGAATGAACCAGCCAAAATTCAACTAAAACGATGATCTCGACAAATTACCTGGACCAACTCTACGAAATTCACAGACAACACCAACTATACCGACAACAGGCTTAACCCAGACCAGGATGACTATAGTCTGCAGAACGGAAAAAGCGAGGAAGCTAAGAGCAAAGAGCCATCGCGCCGGAAACTACGGCGACAAAGAAAAAGAGGGGGTTGGCAGAAAACTTGACGAAACAAGGAAGAGCACTATCGTTAAGGCCTGGATATCAGAATGGCGGAGGCAGATCGGTTCGCTTCTACAGCGCGTGTCTCTGACAAGAGAGCACAACAGAATGAGAGAGAGAGAGTGAGAGAGAGAGAGAGAGAGAGAGAGGGAGAGAATACGCTAGCCGAAGCTGAAAACCGGCGGCGTGCAGGGGTTCGGCTAGGAGTTCAGTGCTCCTATAAACACCTCGCTGCACATAATCGCTGCACTCGACGTTGCAACGTTCCTCTGCAACGAGTGGATCGTCAGGCTCCGCTGGTGCGCTCGGCAACGCGTACATTGTCGCGATTGTTTGCGAGCATTTGAAGCCGCGCGCGGAATTTCGCGGGCTGACGGAGAGGGTGCGAGAGACCCCGGCCCCGTGTGCAAGAAGGGTGAACGGAATCTGATTTCACGATGCAGCTACTCGCGAATTGTCCCATAACCGCGCGATGACTTTCCCTTTGTGCACCGGCCGGATGAATCATTCCCCGGCGACACGATGTTTCTGATAAATTAACCCTCGCGTTGCCGGCGAGACAGCATGCAATTTTAACCCTTCGGGGAAGAGGACCTCTGTCGATTTTTGCAGATAATGTCTAGGTGTTTGTGCAACATTTTCGGACCGAAATGTTGATTACAGATGGGATTAATTAGCTTCGAATCGAAGTTAGTGTTGAATGTAAAAAGGATAGCGAGTGAATAGGACATCGACACCATTCGGTGTATCAGCGAGCCAATAGTAATTTATTCGTATAACTTTGTTGTTTTGAATTTTCTTTTAGTAGTGAACCTTTTGTCGACATATTTGTAAAATTTGGCTGATTGAAACGACAGCTAGTACGACACAGTTTGGCTCTTCTTTACTCGTTTATGTGAGGATTAAAAATGACTAGCGGGTTTTCTGCATATGACAAAACTGAGTAGGTGTCATTTAAAAACAGTAAAAACGTTGGAAAAATTAAAAAATACTATTATATTGTTTTCAACCTGTTAAATCTATTAAGAAAGGGAATACATTTCTGTTTCACTCCAGTTTGTTGGAATTTAAGTAGAAAAATTTTATTTTGCATAGAGATCCGCTTTCACAAAATGACCAATTGCTTCTTAACAATTCTCTATTACTAAAGCCAAATAGTATTGGTCCACAATTTGGAAGGTAGTCAGTAATTTGATGCACCTGTTTAAACTATGAAATTATCAGCTAAATTTCTAAGAATCTCTTGTGCAACATTTTCATAAGGAACGTATTGTAGGAATATTTTAAAGGAACTTCTACGTCTTAGGTGTGACGTATCGGGTGAAATGATTTGACACCGATTTCGCTGAAGTCCTTTTCTATCTCTTAACAACTCGATACTTCGTCAACACACTCGCTCTTCTGATTCCCGCTCTACCGACACACCATCCCTCACATTCGTCCTTTTTATCTAAGGCCCATTTTCATTCTTCCTCTCTCGCACTCTCATTCTCTCTCTATCAGTCTCACATCCATTCGGAAAACCCAATCAGTTACGTACGCCCCGTGCTTGGCGTCCCTAAACACTTAAATCCTGTCACCGAGATCCAAACACTATTCTTTCACACTTCGGCCCAGACAGACTCCCTTTCACGGAGGACCCAAACACGTTGGCGCCATGGCGTCGCGTCCACAGTCACTCTAAACAATCACTCCAACACAGTGTCATATTCATAACCCCACAGTATCAGAATTAAAAATGGTCAATTGCTTCTTAGCAGCCTTCCTTTACCAAAGCAGAGTAATATTTATCCACAATTTGCACGACAGAAATTATGAACTGGACGAAGTTAATCCTCCCTTGTACAACTACACTTGAGGACCATACAAGAGTTCAAAATGGCTGATTAGGCTCGGCAGAGTCCTCGATCCGGAACAATATTCGTCGACAACTTGCAAGCGAGGCTGCTCCAGGGACAACAGCGAAAGAAAATATTGACAGTGGCCGTGGCAGACGTAGAAAAATGTTAGCGAGAGATACCGAAGAAGTAATCGGACCGTAAAAAGAACAGAAAGGGGGATCAGAAAGAAGAAGAGGGGAAAGTGTGGTCCGAAGGAAGCATGACCGTGCAGTTTTTCGGGCGGATTTTAATTAATCGGGACGCAAAAAAGGAGGCGTCTTGCGGACACGTAACACACGGCCGACGGGGATTGCCACATCGCACGGAAGAGCGAGATAAATCACGGTTACACGAGGCGAACTCGGTAAAAAATCGTCGACGTGAGGACAGAGTTGCGAGCGTGCATCACGTTTTCGTGAACGTGTCGCCGACCGCAGGTGAGACACCGGACTTATCGATCGCGAGGATCTCGATCATCGTTTTTGCCCAGCCTTAGGAAAACTCGTATTCGAACCGGGAACAATTTCACTGCCGGCACGCGATAAATAATGTAAATCGTGGACTCCTCGCGCTGGAAATCGTCATAACAGAATTTCGTGGATCTGTAAAAAATTCCTTAACGCATTGTTTGCGGGACATCTCGCGCGCGTCCTTGAGTCTAAGATCCTCCTTGAGATAACTTTAAAACAACGCTATAAATAACAAAAGTAGTGTGTCAGTATAACAAGTATGTGTGTTGTGGAACTGCCACGAAGATGATGGTAGCATAATCCGTCGTTAAAAAACTCTTATAAACACGGTATACTACTTCCACCAGCAGACCACCACCAGTCTAAAAAAAAAAAAAACGGACTCATAATAGATCTACAGGCATTAAACACATTAATACACATCAGTACACATTACTACATCCATTGCTTCAAATAGTGCGTACCCATTTTGTCATAAATGTACAACGTCTACTAGAATAAGGGACCCAATTACTGTGGGGGTACCACTTACCGTGCCTATATTGATTATACTTCTTTTTAAAGCATAATGAATATTAAAAAAGAGATATTGAATTCGTTTCATTGGAATCAGCTAATATGTTACATATCGCTTTTTTAATATTTAGTATGCTATAAAAATAAATATAATTGATACGGACACAGTAATTGGTACCACCACAGTAAATGTAGTTACCCTACTAATGATCTTGAAGAGCTGCGTAAACGTTGCAGAAAGTTGAACAGGACCTAAAGTAACGTTGTTTCATGCATAATTCAGTAGCGGCGGTGTGCAAGTAATTAAATTAATTCGTCGGCACCGTCCCAATCCGCAAGGCGCGGGGATAATCAGTTTGAGTGGTCGGGGCTGTAAAAATGATTGAACGAAACGGTCCGGGTCCATCTTGTTGCATATCGTTTCGCGGCTGGCGTCTGGGAGATGCGAAACTGCTCGCTGGGAAGCGTGTCTCGGTGCCAGCGATAAAGTCGTACGTGGAGGTAAACGTCGACGCGGTGATGCGCTAAAAGCAGCCATAAGTGCTCCACGGAAACTCGTCGTTCCCGCCATAAGGGACCCGTACTCGACGGTCGTGCCGTCGCGAATGATGTAATGGCGATGATAAAATTCGTTTCGGTCTTCTGCGACGATACCGCGAATCGATGCCCGACGCCGGTCACGGTTTCTGTTCTACGTGGCTGCTTTGTTTGGCAAACGATCTGACAGAACGCTTTCTCGAGGACTACAGTGATTTCTCTATATATGTCGCCAAGACCTGGAGGACAAACGTCGCGGAATTTTATCCCCACTACCGCGCGGTATACCCCGTGAGGGGCCACCAATCTCGAGAGGCCTCGGACGCCGAGGACTGCAACGATTAAAAGTGTGATTTTAAGTCGAAAATCGTGAAAAATGGCCATTTTTCCACTTTCAAGCGTTTATGACTCGTAAACGAATTAACCAATATCGGTGAAATTTTCAGCATGGATATAATTTATTCGAGCGAATCGAACACAATGTTTAAATTTTCAATACAGGCTCGGATAAAAAAGCTAAAAATACCAACTTTTACTATTTACTTTTGCGATTCCGACCAATTGAAACTTTTTTCAAAAATTTTTTACACCTCGTCTAATAAACTAATCCTTCTAACTTCTCAATAGCATTCAAGTCGTTTGATCTAATTTTTAAAAAGTTATGTTGCTTCAAATAGTGTAGACTGTATATCGAGAATTCACTGTATCGACTCCGTTCGGCTCAAAAAGCTGTTGTAACTTTGGGAGAAAAAATCGTACGCTGATCGTTCCAGGCTCATTTCAAAGCGTGAACGTTCTACTTTCAAATCTCGTCGCTAGTTTTCCCAAACACATTCCTGTACGCTGTGAAATATTAGAAAAGCGGAGTTACCCCCTCCCTCGAAACACTTCTTGACGGAGATACACTCTGCATTCGAAGATCGATAAAACGGAGAGAAAAAATCGTACATCAAGTTTTCAGAGATCGTTGCACAGGGGTGGCTTTAATCTTTAAATCCATGGTAATTTCATTCGCAAAACAAATTTTTTAACGTTGCTAGAGTTGTACACGCATCTGCATCATGTGGGCCGATGCAGGAGCGAAAATACGCTCTTTCGAAAATCGTTCAGATTGAAGTCACTCCAGCGATGTCAATAAATTTTTGTCGCGAATGTTATTACTGTAGAATTAAAGAACGAAGCCTCCCCTTTACAACGGTCTTTGAAAACTGGATGTACGATTTTTTCTCACCGTTTTAGTGAACTTTGAATGGGGAGACTATCTGCGCTAAGAGATGTTTCGAGGTAGGAGGTAACTCCGGCTTTCTGATTTACCACACGATACGGAAACGTCGTCGGATAAACTAATAACAGGGTTAGAAAGTAGAGGCTTTAAGCTTTAAAACGAGCCCAGAATGATGACCGTACGATTTTTTCTCACGGAGCAACAACGCTTTGAATATCGCGGACGAAGGTTTTCGGCAAAATTTTTGAATTCTCTCGGTGCAGCGATCGTGCATGATCTCGGGGGTGCATGGCGGATCCGTATCGCGTCTGGATCCCTCGTCAGCGGTGATCCCCGCACACGAAAGGGCAAGCGATCTCGACCCGGTAATTCCGCGTTGCGCAACAGACACACAGAGGATCGAGGGCACGGCCGCGTGTGCAAGTGCAGCGCCGCGCTGTCTGCACCGACGAGACTGCAAGGCGGCGGCGGCGGCGGCGGCTGCAACGGTGGCGGCGCGGTGCACTTGTTGCAACAATGTGCCCCGGCTTATCCGCCGTCGGATAAGTCTCTCTCACCGGTGGTGATTCATGCGCCGCGGACTGCGGTTGTGCGTGTATCTGCACGCGTGCATGTGCATCTGGCCGCGGTGCAAGATCGTGAGAATGTTCCGAGGCCGAGAAGAACCTTGGCGCTGCAACGGCGAATCGGGGTTAAACGGCGATCGAGCCCGATGCGCACCGGTCGCCGATGGGAATCGTCGACATTCCGACGGGTAGATTCATTGGCAGGCATGATCGATTCGATCGCTAACCGAGCTGAGACTTGGCGGCACGCCAGAGACCGTTCCCCGATGTTGATTGGCTCTGATGGAACGCTGCAGCCTGGAAACGCTGCTGACCTGCTCCATGGAAAGACGACCGATCATAGTGATGACACGTATACCCAGTTTCACCCGCCAACGTCGCATTGTTTGCCTGCTACCCGGAAAAATATTTGTTGGACCCTGAATACGTGTTTTTTTTTTTTTCGACGGTCGATGCTCTAGGCTCGGCTAACACGATTTTTTTTTTGGCTTGCGAAGAATGTTTCTAATATATCGATCTGGTCGATGGTTGGACATTTTGTCCGGAAATATTTATCGCACGCCATCCATTGCTCAATACGTGGCATTAATTTGTCGTCCCTTGTGGAAGACCATTTTTGACAGGCTGCACATCAATTGTTATACCTCCTGCGGGTATGGATATTTTTTAATGAAAACAAATATTTGGTTACTTCGATAGCGTGGCAAAATAGCCACAAAATTTTAGACAGGTTGCTGCAACCCATTAATCAATTCCGAAAGATTTGTTCGTTCTTACATTTGGAGGTTCGACTGTATCTTGGATACAGTTGTTTCCCTATATATGTCGCCAAGGCCTGGATGGTAAACGTCGCGAAATTATCCCCACTACCACGGAGTATACCCAGTGAAGAGCCTCGGACGCCGAGGAGATTGGAACAATCACGAGTGAACAAACAGTATCCGAAATATAATTATTATACTACAGATTTTACTGTCTCTGTCGCAAGAAACAGTCCCTTTGAAATTGCCTTTTTCCTTCAATTATTTCAAAAGGTAAAAACTGTTTGAAACTGTGGCCACTCAATTTTGTCATGAATGCATAAAATCCGCAGTCGGATAATTATCATTACTTTATCGAGCGATATCCCTGCGAAAGCCGCGTTTTCCCGCTGTATCTCTCTACCGCGAGCCTTATTTCACGGGACAGGGAGGCGTCCAGGAAAGGTGAGGCCACTTCCGGTGTCGCGGTGGGGTCTCGATTCGTCGGTCGGCAGCATTGTGCGATCGGGACATCCGTCATTTATCGTTGGCGAAGGGGCTGAAAAGCTTCCCCGGGCCCTTTTAGCGTTCCACAAAAGCCCATGGAATTCCACGGCGAACCGTCACTCGTTCTCTCCCCGCAATAAATGACGTCGTTCCAATTAAAACCGTCGCCAACCCCCTCTAACGTTATACCTTTTTATCTGTTTCAGGTAAGTCCCCGTCTGCCGTTCGCCCGGCGATTCGACGCTCGAAGACGCGCATTCGAGGGTTAAGGGAACAAAACGCATCCCCCTCTCTCTCCCCCCCTCTCTCTGTCTCTTCGCCTCACGCCCTCTCCCTTTCGTCCCCCGTTATCGTCGATTTTAAAGGACGAGCCGGAGTCTGCGGAATTTCAACGCCTCTCCAGAAAACCTCTCTCGAATCAGTCGCGACGAGCCCCGCCGACTGTATTATGCGCTGCACGGGGAATACTCTCGTTCAAGCCGATTCGCAATCGTTTCAAACGATAATACCGTCTGTGTCTCCAATCATTTGATTTGCACGGGTTGGTTCGAGAGTCCCGATCGTGCCGGGATTGTTGGCGACGCTGCTCTCCGAACGTTGCAGACGACGTAAGGTTTTGTGAAAAGATTTTCTATCGTCGCTGTGTACAGAGATTTTCAGCCTTGGGGTGAGTAGAATTATTGTAGACACGTTTGGGATTGTATCGGTATTGTTGTGCATCAAGGTTTGCACCACGGTTCCAAATATTGCCGAGTTTTAACCTGTATTCGTCTACGGAAAAGTTGTGTGGGACTGTTATTTATATTAGATGTAGAATTTTATGTTCTCTGTTATGAAAATATTTTGTTTACACCTCTCGCGTTCGACTAGTAAACAATAAAAAAATTATACATAAAGATAGGGACTTGTAGCATTGACCACAGTAATTTACCGATGTATAAACCCCCATATATCATTTTAACCCCTTGCACTACAATTTATTTTATGATCGCAATGATTAGAACTTCTTTGATGTCTATAATCCACTAGGAAAAATAGAAAATTTATATATATCGTGTAACCACCTGTTCTGTAATGCTTAGAAATTGACTAGGATAAAATAGAATTTCATTTCAATTTAACACTTTGACTGCCAAACTAGAACCACAAAGTTATTCAATGAAATAAAAATTGAAAATAAATTAAATGTATGATATTGAGTAGTCCTCCAACTTTCTTACATTTTACTGATCCTAATCGAATTTGTTACAATGAATATATTAACGTTACAACCTGGACAAGTAATTCCGTCACCCACATATGGGTGACATGACAGTCGACGTGTTAAAGTGAATTAATTATATACATATTTAGAAAATTCTGTTCTAATATTATAGTACAGGGGGTTAAAACACCCCCATAAATATTTCTATTGGTATACACCGCGTCCAGAAAAACGTCAAATCAGCAGGTAGTCTGGCGGGCACGTAGAAATGGCATAAAAATTATCAGCATCGGGCTGAAACGTCCCGAATGGTGTCGACCAGGACGAAAGACATTCCCTGCAGGATATGGTCATCAATATCCAGTAAATCCTACAAGGAAATTGCTCCCGGTAACGCAGCCGGCGCGATCGCAAAGTCACCGGGCTTTACGTAAGGTCCGTCCATTCCGCAGTTTCCATTCCCCGGTTTTCTATAGCCGAGGATCCGAGGAGCGGAGGACTCGAATCGATCGACCACGCTCCGGTTAATTAGTAACCATTATCTCGATACCGACGCTGCAATTAATTACCGTCCGAGAGAGAGATTCTCTCTCGTAGCATCCCCTTTTTTCTCGCTTCTTCTCCTCTACTCAGGTTTCTATTACTCTCCTTTTCCATCCGCGTCTTATTCCATTCCTCCGTTTAATTCGGTCGGCTTGTCGCGAGGGAGGTTGAAATATCGTCCGCCGAGAGACAGGGGATGGCATATGCCTCCTTTTTGCCGAAGATTGCACGCTTAGGGGAACGATTGTCCTATTCCCGGACGTTTTTCGCCGTTTTTGCGGACGCCATGCCACGACGACGAACCTCGGACAGAATCGGGCTTTTGCCGGTGGCGCGATTCGAACTAATTGTGTCTGAAAGGGCTCTGTCAATAGGGGTTACGAAGACGCTTCTCAAGTCCTGATTGAATTCCCGACACTTCCGCTCCCTCGGGACACGTACCGCGCTTTATCTTCCTTTCTTTGAATATCACTGGCGGCGTTCTTGAATTCCGAAGGAGGCTGGCGAATCGGTGGAATTGTGAGATATGAATTCATTATTTTCGGCTTTATGTGGACTTTTGACTTCGTTTCTTCGAATATCACTCGTCCTCTCACATCCTCACGTCCTCGCGTCGCATCCGCGAATTTCATAAGAGGGTTGTGGATTGTAGAAAATTGTAGAAGCTGGAATTCTCTGAAACGCGAATTCAGGATTTTGAGCATCAACCAGTTAAGCGTGGAATTTAATTTGAAAAATCCCTCACGGCGCGGAATTAAAATCAAGCAGTGACGAATATACACGTCGAACGCAGGCCAAACGCGGCTATTATAAAAGCCAAAGCCCTTGCAAAGCTAAATGAGAAAGAATTACATTTTTATTCGATAAGGAATTAACAATTCGTTAACGTTAACCGCACCGCAATAGAATTCTGAACGACGCGTGTACACGTCAAACACGCCTAACTGGTTAAGTGAACTTTTCAGATGGACTCTGCAAACCCAATAATTCGTACATGTTCGATCCCAGCTGTTTAGATCCTGCGTCAATTTTCATCCCTTGCCATTCACAGTTTTCTCTATCAATTCTTTGAAACATATTTTCGAAGTACTTTTTGTAGGCGCATAATGAACATACGTACGTTAATATTCGTCTAAAGAGATTTGTACTTTGAACTATTAATAAAATTTTCAATAATTATGCTGCACCGAAAGGAAGCTTAAAAATATTCTTTTACATAGTAACACCAAACCAGATTACTAGATTAAACTACTGGGGGGTGGCTCGTTGACGTGCGATTGAAGTTGCTATTGCTTTCGAAGTTCCTGATCACAGACCACAGGGTCTCAAAAATGATGAAATAATTCTCGGTGGATGTCAGTTGCCGGAATTAGGAGTCAGCGGAGCCAGTATTTCGATTTTGCCAGTATTCTCCGAGCATTTGCGTCTGCAATTTCCAGGACGTGGAAGTCACAGTTCCGATTGTTGCGGCATTTCCGGATCTAATTGGCAGAATCGCGAATCAGCAAGTCGTTCTCGGCCACGGGCGATTCCGTTTCAAGGAACAGTTCGTCCCGAAACGTCGAGATTTCCGTGGTGCGCGAGGGGTGGGGTAGCGCGCAGCGACGAAAGCCGATCGTTACATTTCCCATAAAAATGCATACGCGCATCTGCCGGCGCGCGTGCATATTGTGCCCGAACAAATAAGACTGCGAGAGCGCTAGCCGACTTCACGGGCAGAGGCTTGCTGCATTCATACACGGCGACTGGGATAGCAAGAGGACGAAAACGACGAGGCAGCCGGCGAATGCGAATGCAATATTCAGCACTGCCGGCGTTACTCTTTGTTGCTTGATTTTTCTGTCTCCCCCGATGCTGTGCCGCTGCTTCTTCGTTCTCTTTCCCCGTGCACCCCTTTGCCCTCCCCTTCACCCCTTGCCCACGACCGGTCTTCGACTTTCTCTCTCTTTCTCTCCTCTATCCCGTTTCATGCACCGACTCGTCTGCCCCTCCCCCCCTCTCCCACTATCTCTGCCCACTTTTTAAACAGATACCGTCCTCCGTATTCTTCCCATTGTGTGTTCCTGGTCTAGCCCTTTTTTTTCGCCCAGATTTCTGGCCGGTTCTTACCCCCGTTTCGTTTCGTGTCGCTTTTCTGTCCCCCTTCGAGTCGACCTTGAAACGATGCGACTCCTGAAATCCTGATTCTTCGATTGTCACTCTCGGAATGGTGTCGAGACGTTAGTCGGTCGATTTGCAGAGAGCAATTACAGTACTCTAGGAATTACAGTGATTTCTCTGTATATGTCGCCAAGGCCTGGATGATAAACGTCGCGGAATTATCCCCACTACCGCCGGGTATACCCCGTGAGGGGCCGCGGAGCTCGAGAGACCTCGGACGTCGAGGAGTGTAAACATAACTCTCGAATATCATTTTTCGCATGAATGCTTTAAACAATTTAGTATACGTTAAGTTTACCACAGCTGCATTTTTACCTTGGACATTTTGAACGTTCGAACGGCTCCGTAGAGATGACACAATCTTTTTTTTTTGTTTCCAACGTGACCATTTTAAGGGAAGTCTCTCCTCGATATGATGACCCCTCAAAAATTGATCTGCGATTTTTTCTTGCGTTTTTAATCTGCTTCAACTGAAAGTGTGCCGTCGGCATTAGAATAGCTCGAGATAACGACTGGTCAGACTTGTGCTTCGCTTGGGATCAGTGTTTAGGTTTACTGTCTAATTTTAGTATCTCTGGTGTGTATTTAGTGTATGTATTTAGTGCGAGAAGAAGGTACGTGTGTCGAACATGTGTGTCAAATGTGTTTAAGAACGAGCAATATGCCTTTATTATTTGTACATTGAGCAGTTTTCAATATCGACCGTACACTATTTACTTAGAGTACTTCGTGCCAAAAAGAAAAATCGCAGATCAATTTTTAACACTAGGTTTACGGGACCCGTCAAACTGACGGGTTCTAGTATTTTTAATTTAAAATTATGAAGATTCTAAGGATGCATACGTGGGAAATTATCTAGCAAATTTATTTCTTCGAGTACATATTATTTTCAAAGTATTGCTACAAATGTGGGTAGCACGTTCTTGTCATTTTTCTAAAGTAATGCAAAATAGTCACTTTTAGTGCTCCGTAAACCTAGTGTTAAGACTCCGTTATGAAAGTGAGACCCCTTATAACATTGAAACCGACACGTAGAAGAAATTTTTGAACTTCGCACAGTCGCTTCGAAATAGTGCGAAAAGTATTTCGAATAATGCAATAGCAATTTTTAGTGGCGTCTCAGAGTTGTCAGTCGGGTGCTTCGGGTTAAAATAGGGAATTTACCCTTTGATATAAGCACACGAACTTCCAAGAGCTTTCGGTGACATTGTCCCTTCACTTTTGTGGACTGATATATTTTGAAAAAGTGTTACGCATTTGCAGTGTTTCCGATCGTCTCGCGCGCACGTTGAATCCGAGAAATTCGCGTTTCAGCAAACAGTGTCGATTCGACGGCAGCCGCCCTTAAGGGCCCTTTGCCGAAGGAATCCCGAAGATTTTTCCTCTGATCGTCGACGAACACGGCCACCCTTTGTGGCGCGTTCATCGCGGACGAGTGCTCGATCGAGTGGCGCGTTCGAATGAAATTTATAAGGGACACCCTTTCACGCTGCCATGGCTATGGCAATTTGCTGTAATTGCAGTGTTGTACGCACTCGTGGGAGCCTCGCGCCGGACAACAAACAGTAAACATCGGTCTCACTCTACGGGATGCTCGCAGAGAAACGCTCGAAACGCCACAGTCGACTTCGAGAGGAAAAATTCCGAGAGAACGCAACGCGAAAATAGAAGATCCTGAACGAGAGCGGCGAAGAGACATTTTAAAATTGTTAATCGACTAATTTTGTCTTCTTGACGAGGGACTGTTAATCATCGTGCCGTGGTGGAAAGAAATTGTAGGGCAAGGGGTTAACAAAGTTTAGCGACGAGAAAATGATTTCGAACGATGTTACCGTGGCTTATACTGGCGCCACTCGTATATGCAAAGGGTTAATAATGTTTCGTGACCTTCGATTGAACGTCCGCTTTATGAATCACAGCTAAAAACGCGCGGTGCGAGAGGATTTTTTGCACATCCTCTTAACAGGGGAAAATCGAACGCAAAAACGTTAATAGCTTTATCCTGCTCTCTGTGGGAGTGGTTTTCATCCTTTCTGTTTTTGGCATTCTTCAAATTCACGAACTCCGTTTCAGTCCGAAATGCAAGCCGAATTATTTCGATATTCCTCGAGAGGAAAAGCGTAATACAAAATTAAAATAAGTACGCGGTGCAGGATAATTCTTGAGAGTAGACTCGCGACAACAATTCGTTCCTAACAAAATGACCGGTCGCAAATTTTTTATTTTACAATTGTTGAGATTACGGGGACGCTTTCGTCGGAAATGATTGAATCAATGCCTTTAGTAGAACGCATATTGTAATGAGAACCGAACGAAGTCTAAATAAATTTAATCTTGTCATCTTTATAAGGCAACATATACCAATTACTTTCAAGCAAAATAGTAATAACTAGACTGCAGATTTTATGCACTTATGACAAAAACGGGTAAGCACAATTTAAAGCAGTGGACATATTAAAAAGACTTACGGGCACCAGCGTATTGGTTTCAGCTGATTAAAATAATTAAAAGAAGAAAGATATTTTTCTTTCGCTCCTGTGTCTTGTAATCAATGCAAATAGTTTTCATTTTCGAAGCCTAGTAATAACTAATTTCGTGGTCAGCGCAGTTAACAGTTTCCAAAGCAAGCAGGCCTGCTCGTTCTCCATACGATCAGCGAGAATTGTTTTCGCAACCGGAAACGGGCATTATGGGACACGGTGTTGAGGAACAGTTACTCGGAGTTCTCTGAAATTCGAAGGTGCCCGCAATCAGGAAATACTTACGGTGACCCTCGGAACGAATCGGCAACGTAATCTGTACGCGCATACACTTGCGTGTGTACACCTTCGTGTAAATTGCTGGGAAGACGAAAAGAAGAAAAAAGAATCGCGAAAGAAATCCTTTAAGAGGATATGCGCCGACGTTCGAAACAATCCGGTTAATTTCCCGCAGTCCCGACGGACCAGGGTCAAGAAGAATAATGATTCGTAATCGGAATCACCGTGGAAATTAGTGCCCGCGAGTCGGGTTACACAATGAGATTCTAATTAGGCGATTCATTTCACTTCGTCGATCTCGCGCCAGTTCAATCGGATCTACCGAGCGATTAGGTACCTGTGTTGCACGTTAAACCTTTTCTCGATTAACCAACGAATACTTTCCATTCTGTTTTGATAGTTTCATCAGTGTACGTTGCTTTTGGCGAGGCATTGTGGTTTATATTTACACCAAACGAATTCTCTTTGTATTAATTCTCTTTGTTAAACTGTTAAAGTTTGTAAGCAATAAAATACTTTATACAATTATTATTTTGTGACATTATAAACCGTTTTGGGCTTACTTTGGACTTCTATGGAAAATATTATGTACACAATAGGAAATCATAATTTCTGTGGAAAATGATTGAAAGGGTTCAAAGAATCACAAAAGAACACATTGAAATTTTGGAACGTGTGAATATCCTAAAGTAAAGTAATATTTATTGAAGAGAACCCAACGTTAAGACAACAGGAAAAAGTCGAGGATTAGCGATGTTCTCGGGCAAGACATTTGTACGATAAAATTCAGCGTAATTCGTTTCATTCCGACTAGGAAAATGTTTGAGAAAATTCGAATTTAGTAGTCTGGAAAAATGAATTTTTTCAGAGACAAAGAGCAGCGATCAGGTTTTCTTATCGGATGCAGAGCTCGGGGCGGGTATCTGGTCATAAGCCGAGCAGCTCCCGGGGCAAAAAGTAGGACAAATCCCGTAAGAGGATGAGAGCCACCGTTCCAAACAATCCGACTAATTTTTCCGAGCGGCCGCAATCAGCCGAAGATCAGAAGGAGGAGCCGGGACGCGAGAGTATCCTCGCCGAGGAGATAATCCTCCGGAACACTCGAGATGCCATCGTTGTTTCTCCGTCTCATCCTCCCTGTCCTCCTTCGCTGGTCCCATCTTCGTAAGAGATCCTCTCCAACGATCCGGGAACGAACACAGGCCGCGGGAACGTGTCCTGCGAGCCTCATTGTCCCCGCAATCCTAAATCTACGACACTACTCTGACGAACGCGCTGACGCGCCACCGTAATTAATGCTAGCCGAGAATTACTGCTGTTCGGACTTGATCTGCCAGTCGTTTTATTCGTTCCTCTGATTTGACGCCGATCATTTTATTGAGGCTGAAAATACCGAGCACGAAAAGTGACCACAGTGAATTTTCGATATATGTCAGCAACACGGGTCTTGCCAGAGACATATATCGTCTAGGAGACATGCCCAAGCCGTGTTATGTTTACACTCCTCGGCGTCCGAGACCTCGGTAGTGGGGATAGTTCCGCGGCGTTTGTCGTCCAGGCCTTGGCGACATATATAGAGAAATCACTGTATAGCGAATGTGTTGATAAACGCACGTTTTACGATAATTGAACAGTATTCAAATTGAAATAGAGTAAATGAAAATTAGGGAACGATCACTTACAGACAGCCGATAGTAGTTGAAGGGTTAATTAAGGGTTGAGTATGTTCTGACATTATCTACCGGGAAATATTAATAAAGGTACGTGACAAAAGATTTTTATGGGGTGTCCCAAAAATGTTGCACTTCCTTGTAATGGGTGATTCCTGAGGTCATTCGAAGTAACTTTTTCCTTTGCAAAAATATTGTCCGCGTCTTCCTTAAGGAGTTATTAACGAAAAACACGAACCAATCAGGGCGCGACGAAAGCAGACGGACTCCGCCCCAACGGCAGGTGCCGCTGAGCGTGGCGTTGGCATTGGCCGAGTCGGAATCCGTCCGCTGTAGCTGCGCCCTGATTGGTCCCTGTCTTTTTTTAATAACTCCTTAATAAAGCCGCGGAGAGCATTTTCTCAATGGAAGAAGATTCTTCAAATGACCTCAGAAATTACTCTTTTCAAGGAAATATAACATTTTTGGGACACCCTGTATTCACGAAATTCTTAACGGCAAAGGCAAATTCGCTCTCGAAAATTAACAAATTATTCCGAGGAATATAATCAAACTATTTATTTTTGGGATTGCTATTGAAGAGAAGGAAATTAAATTTGAATGTGATCCCTTTGTGTGGTCCTACAGATCTACAAGCACGAATAGAAGAAGATCGTGTATTGTGTGAACGAAATAGGGATTGTCGTGAAGTTTCGGCACAGGTAGTCCCGAAAAGAAGGTATTAATTTCAGCCCTCCGGTGAAGGGCTAGTAGGCACGCGGCAGATTTCCCGAAGAATTCTAAGGGATGGCCATGAGTCCTCGAGAAGCTCCTTAAGACGGATTTATGGTAGCCCACCCGAACGACTTAGTCGATGAAATGTTTGACAATAATCGTCACGCGGCATCTCCCGACGATAATATCTGCCGCAGCTCTTCCGTCCTTACCTGTTCTCTGTTCGCTCGTCTCTCGAGTTCAACTCGCGCGAACGTCTCTGATTAAAGCCGACGATACCGTGACCGTTAATTCTCGACCTCTCTCGGAGGTTCGCTGTTATAATAAATAAACGGCAACAACGTTACTCGACATCTTTATCCGTTCACACGAACGTTCCACGAACCATCGTCCGCTCGAATACTGAGTACTTTAAGGTCGTTTGACTTCAACCCTTTCTACAGCGACTGGGGAACATGAAGACACTTTTTTTTCATCGAAAATGGCACAATTTGTGTGCTGTTCTGGACTCAAGAATTTGGTTATCGTAAGTTTCTCAAGAACATTTATTGGGCACAGTCGCTCGTTGCGTGAACTGGGACTGAAGATAAATAATAAGAAATCAACTTTAACCCTTAAGTGCATAGGTAAACTAAATATTAGGAACATGAATGCATACATGGGGTCCATTGAGGACCCCACTTACCTAATTCCTTGCTAACATTGATTACAGCAACAATTTATTTCTGTAAACACATGAAACATAACCTAAACATTGACAGAAGCAAATAGCTGAACTCTCAGTTCACAGATGGCGCGGCTAAAAATGTTAACACAAAATCCAACACTGGGGTCCTTTGCGGACCCCACTCATGCATTTAAGGGTTAAAAAAACAGTTGTATTTGAAGACCATCTGTTTAGACATAGTTATTGTGAAAATTCATAGAAATCACTCGTTCTCACTGCCTTACAGGAGAAGCCTCTCTTAAGGGGGCCGGCATGGTGAAATCCATATACGTATGCAAGGGTCAAAATCTAGACAAACTGCCGCTTCAATATTGCAGTGAGCAGTTTAGAAGTGGTGAATTGTGTTTCCTAAAAGTCCAATCTACGTCTGTATGGAGCCCAAATTGCGAATTTCTACCTCATCGTGGAGTAATTTGTAATATTCGGCAGAAAATTCGAATTCTGAAGCAAGTATGACGTCACAAGATGGCTGCCGCTAAAAGATTCTCTTAATTACGAGAGATTTACTGTTCGTATCGAAAATAAGGCTCTACACAGACGTAGCAAAGACATGTACAAACACGGTGGTATGCATTTTTAATTGATTACTTACTTATTTAAGACGTAAAATGTCTAGAAAAAAGGCACAGGATAACATAGCGTGACAGTCAAGGCCAAATACCTGCCGCCCCCCTTAACGCTAGGTTTAATTTTGCATTACTTTTTAAAAATAACAAGATCGTGCCACCCACACTTTCAGCAATATTTTAAAAATAATATATACCCAAAGAAATAAAACTGAATAATTTCTCACGTATGCATCCTTAGAATCTTAATAATTTTAAATTAAATCATTTAATTTCCACGTCGTTTTGACCTAGCGACAAGTGTCTAGCAATTTTCAATTTTTGTAGGCAAATTTTCACAAAGTGGGATCTAAAATCTCATTTTCAGTCTTTGTAGTTCGGAAGTGAATAAAAATCGTACTAAATTCTGTGGATCTTTCTTTCCAGCATTTTTTCTTTAATTTTCAGAAGCCACAAATGCATACAGATCCGCAGTCTAGTAATGACAAATTGATATATCAGTATCATCTCGACAAACATTTCTCGACGATCCGATGCAGAATTATCCGGGAATTTCTCTCGCGCAGAAAAATTAGGCGAGCGTTTCCCGCGTCGCGTCGGTCGTCCACGCAAAAACGAAAGAAGGGAGGCCAGTTCCTCGTTTCATCTGATTTCGTGGCAGCGATAACGCTGGCCGGGGTCTGCCAGTCGGGGTCAATCCTCCGCATAAATTCGCGCGATATTACGCGGGACACGTCCGCGGAATTGCATTCATTGAGCTTTACGTAATTCCTCCCGAGGCGAGGGTTGGTCAAGAACGATGCCGAATTGAATTTCCGCCGCGACGGAATTAGCTGTGGCTTTGACCGCCCTTCAATTGCAATGGGAAACTGCCGACTCGTATGACGCCCCGGTAAACGAGTTGCGTCCGTTTCGTGGAACGCTCGAAACAGGAACAGACTGCAAACAGGAACAACAAAAAAAAAAAAAAAGAAACGCGCGTGCAGAGGGAGGAGAGGAGGGGAGAACGGCAGGGTGAGCATCGATGCAAATGAAAATTTTACGCGTCCGAATTGACAAGCGGCGACGATCGCGCGAGTTCGCGACTGGAAAATCGACGGCCGAGGCGTGAAGGATACGCTCCGGTGATGCCCTCGAGCGCGGCCATCGCGGAAAATTGACGACTCGACGAACAACGCGTTCCTTCCGATTTTACAAACAATCGTCCGCTCGAATTGAACTGTGCTGCCTCACACCGGTTGTCGTCGAACGGTTCGAGCCTTTTAATTGGCCCTTGACAGCGCATTTTGCCGATCAGAAGCTACAGAGAGTTCTCGATATACAGGGTGAATCACCTAACGTTTGCACCTCAAATATCTTTGTTGTTTCTAAAGATACGTAAAATATGGTAAGGACAAAGTTGAGAGGTACAATGGGGCTGACACGATGCCAAAAAAAAATGTTGTTTTTATGTCATTTTTTTAGAGATATCAAGGTGACCTTCACTTTTTTAAATGGAACCACCCTTTTTTAAACACCTACAATGATAGTCCCTTTCATTAGGAATTCAATGACAATAATTATTCCAAGGTCATTCAAGGTCACAGACAGAGAAAGGTGTCCGAGGCCTCTCGAAGTTCGTGGCTTCTCGCGGAGTATAACTCCGCGACATTTATCATCCAGGCCTCGGCGACATATATAGAGAAATCGCTGTAGATCCAAGAAGCGTTTGTTCATTCTGTGAAGAGATTACAGGGGAATACAGCCCTAAGCACGTTTAGAAGCACGTTCGTATTCTCATTACGGAAAAAGTGGCGCTCGAAATTTCAACGTTATCAGTCCCGGCGAAACCGTCGTGGAAGTAAAACGTAAGAGTCCTATCTCCGGCGGAGTAACGTCAACAACACTTTAGGGTTATCCACTCTTTTTTCCCCTCTCGCGTAATCTACCTCTTCCCTTCCCTTATACGTGGCACGAGTAACTCTCTCGCTCCCCGTTGACTCGAGTGCTCTCCACCATAGGGTTATCTCTCACTCCGCATAAGGATTTACACGTGTTGGCCGCGCTTTAAAGAACACCACCTTGCGCTCGAAACCGGTGTTCGACAAATGTTCGTCCTCTGCGGAAACTTGGAGACCCCGTCGAGGACCGAAATCTCAACAATTTTCCACTTCTTCGCCCTTCTTTTCCTCATTGCGATACTCTTCGGCTGTCTTTGAACCTGTAGCAACTAGTTTGAAGAAATTAGTATATTCCGGGGAATTTTTACCATTAAGCTATTGTTTTTATATCGGCGTTGTGGTTTATATTCTCGTTGTGGAATCGTTGCTTCGTTACACCGTGGATCTTTATGCGAAATAAGAATGTTCTGTCTCAATTGCAAGTAACAAGACTCAGGTAGAAATGATTTTGAACAAGTCTGAAGTAATTTATAGTCATTCTGAAATTCTTTCTGATCCAGGTACTGTTTTAACCCTTTGCACTCGAATGAAGACTGTAAGGCGTCACTAAAAATTGCTGTATCATTATTCAAAATACCTTTTACATTATTGAATTTCTTTGTATTTAATAAATTACTAAACATTTCAGTATTGCACGAGTAAATTTCACCTTTTTCATATGTATAAAAAAAATATATATAGAAGGGAAAAATATTCTAGGTTGGAAGAAACGTTTCGTTTTGGAGTTAAAATAGCTTCGAGTGCAAAGGGTTAAGTTGCACCTCATTTTGATCAGGAATGTATAAAATCCACTGTGTATTAACATCTTGTGAAAATGATATTGTTACCAGAAGAAGTGTTCTGCTCATTGAACGAAAGATTTCCTTCGTCCTTTAACGGGAACGTTAAAAGTATTGACAGAAAAAGAACAGTTCCTTTTCACAAAATGTCTCGTGCGGGGTCTATCTCGAGAATATTAACACTAGGTTTACGGAGCACTAAAAGCGACTATTTTGCATTACTTCATAAAAATAACAAGAACGTGCTATCCACATTTTTAGTAATATTTTTAAAAAATAATATATACCCAAAGAAAGAAATTTGCTAAATAATTTCTTACGTATGCATCCTTAGAATCTTAATACTATTTAATTAAAAATATTAGAACTCGTCATTTTGACGGGTCCCGTAAATATAGTGTTAATGTCGCCATTTAATTTCTCGCTGTTTACGTGGTTAAGTTGAATAAATGAACAAGAATATCAGAATGAACAAGAAATATGTTTAAAAAAAAGTTAAAATAGAATTTTTATGAGAAATAACGAAGTATATTACAAAATTTCTGAAAAAACTATTTCTATAGCTTCACGAATCGCGAAAGAAAGAAAAGTGTGTTAAAAAATGAAGATAACTTACACAGATAATTTCATAGTTGCGAGAAAGGTCCGCAGTTCGGGTATTCAAAATGAACGCGGCGAACAATTCAATTTAGTGACAGGGGTTGTTCCGACCAGTAAAAAGGAATCGTCCTCGTGCTGGACGATTAAGAATCTCCAGGAATAGAAGTCGGTTGGTCTCCGCGAAAGGAAAGAAAGGACTCCCCGGTCCTTTTGTAAAGTATCGGCTACCATTTGGTAGACACAACAGGCTATAATTATTCCGAGTGCGCGAAAGCAGGCTGAGCTCGTGCCTCTAACAACCAGGCGGACGAGAGAGAGAGAGAGAGAGAGAGAGAGAGAGAGAGAGAGAGAGAGAGAGAGAGAGAGAGAGAGCCTTTAGTATAGCATCTCGGTGTAAAGCAAAAGAGGATACATGCAGCTTTAAGGACAGGGACGGTCGAGAGAGCGCAGACACGAAAACAAGGAGGGAAAAATAAAAGAGTGCTGGCGTAGCAGGATCACGCGATACACTTACCTCCGCGTTGTCCTCTTCTCCTATGCACGATAAAGAGCCGCGGGGATCTTCCGAGGAGAGGATTCCAAAGGACGTTCCCGGAAGAGGAACAAGGGAGAAGTCCCGTGAGAAACACCGGGGGAAAAAAAAGGAGAGAGAGGGACTCGGAAGCTTTTTAAGCTCCGAAAAAGTATGAGGGAGTCGACTGCGCGAGAAACGAGACACGGCAGCCTCGGTATTAACATACACAGGCTGCTGGATTCCGTCCGGGAAATAACGTCTGTACCCGGTGAAATATCGTTGAATTCTTCTCTCGAGCGTTCTAATGCCGACATTACCGTCATATCAATAAATAAACGGCACGGAGAATTTACTAGCGGGAAAAGGCCGAGACAACGCGTTTGTACCTCGCGTTTCTTCTAGACGAGACTTCTGACACTGCTCCTTTCGCAAATCTGTAAGCGTTCATTGTGTATATCAGAAACATCTATTTCGGCGGAAATTGTGGAAGATATTAACCCTTTGCACTCGGCGCTATTTTCATTCTAAAATTATATTTCTCTTCCGTCTTGGAATATTTTCATTTTATCGATACGAAACTGATCCGATTTCCACATATAATATCTAAACGTTTAGTAATCTGTTAAGTACAAATTTTGTAATGTAACGAATACATTGTAATATTTTTTGTAACTGCTTTGAAATAATGCCACAACAATTTCTGGTGGTGCTTCAGAGTCACCAGTCGAGTGCAAAGGGTTAATAAGATCACAAGAACAACAACAAAAACTTTCTGAAGGCCAAAAATTGGAGATCGACACTTAACACTAGGTTTATGGAACCCGTCAGAATGACGGGTTCTAATATTTTTAATTTACGATTATTGAGATTGTACCAACTTAGTTCCTTAGGTATATATTATTTGAGAAATGGCTGAAAACTTGGATAGACACATTCTTCTTATTTTTACAAAGTAATGCAAAACACTCACTTTTAATGCTCCGTAAACCTAGTGTTAAATGTCGTCGATCTGAAGCTCCCTGGTTCCCAAGTCGATAATCTTCAGCCGGTTAAAATCGGAAGAATTCGGAATAGTAATTTCCGGCGGCACATTGTTCCGCGATGGAGCGAGGACTTCACCGTCGTCTTTTCCCCGTTCGCGGGCTACTTTCTCCGACGAGTGGCACTCGTAGAGTGTACCGAGTTTGCCGAAGTATCCGGGCTTATTTGCCTGAATAAAAAGATTCTCTCGAAAGGGGTCCCGAAGACAGGTGAAACGCGTAACCCGGATAGAATCCGGTAGGGAAGCACGCTCCTCGAATTTCACCTAGGCTCGCGTGGGCGACTCGAGTGCAGAACACACAGATTCGTCCCTATTACAGTTATGGTCGGCCGCGAGCAAGCCTCTCCTCTCCTTGTCCTCGAGTGTTGTTCTTAAGGTGTGCTTCACAACCACTTACCTGTAGCAACGATCCCGAGGATCCCACCGAGCACCGACGTTCTCGCATCCTTCAAAACCCACTTCCGCGATCCTGACCGCCGAAACGAGCCTTTGACAAGCCTTTGACGAGAATCTGACAACGCAACAATGTGGAAACGATGCGTTTCAATCGCGTTTGCAACCTCTTCGATGCATTTCCATGCTGCTTGTTCCGTTGTTCTCGAACACTTTTCGTGATCATTTTCGAGGAACGTGCTGCAGAGACACTTGCACTTTTTGATTCCTCGCTTTCTCATATTCTTCGATCGAATTGAACGAACAGTAGGTCGTTGTCTCTTTTGTCCTATGAAACAGTTAAACTGAAAAATCGTGGAACATATTTGAAGAAATTTGTATGAATGGGAAGATCCAATTTATAACTCCATGGTAGATACATCAAATTTTTTTAGCGTTTCTACAGACGTTTGAACTTTGTTGCATTTCCGAGTGAAAACGTGCCTTCAGTTTTTCTTTCGAGTCCAGGTTTATTGATGTGCCATTTGTTTTTCACGAAATTATTGCAGATTAACGTTACTGTTTGGATCCACTGTCATTTTCATTTTAACACTAGAACGACCGAACAATAAATGCGACTGACGTATATTGCCTTGTGACAAGACTGTGCCCATTCAGACTTCATACAACTTTGATTGTAATATGTGCTTCAACGAAGAGGTTCATCAAAAAATTTCCGATGAAAATATTTTTACAATTTCAGTAATTGTGAAAGAAAAAATTTAGGAACCAGTCGTTTTGACTGCTCCGGTCGTTCTAGCGTCAAGATCGCACATTTGTACGAGAATTTTTATAGTACGATCGCAATTCGAGTACGCTCCGCCTGCCGAACGGTTCGATCACTTTAGTGCGATTTCCCGATGCCCCTGAAATAAAATATTTTTCAAGGGGAGGGGTAACGCCCCATGGTCCACGGCAAACACAAAATTTCACTCAATTTCTATTTCCTGCTCGACGACTCCGTGAAAGCGGTTCTCAATCATGCCGGCAGCAACGCGAAGGCCCTTGTGCTCGATCGATCGTGACCAGGGTAACAATCGTCGATCGTTCGGAAGGAATCCTAAAAAGCTCGAACGATCTCGGGGATCGCGACGGTCAAGCACGATGGAACCAGCTGTCAACCGCACTCGGAGAATTTACAGCGTCGAGCGGCTCCGAGCGGATTTCGCCGCTTTGTTCGGCGACAAATAACCAACCGGTGAGAAGTCAATTTTCGTTCGGCCGCTCGTCCTCCCGTGCTCATTGTTTCCTCGAGTTTCGTCGTCGCGTCGCGCGGACTTCCGGCGGAGAAAAGCGGCTCGTTAAGAGCCGCGAAAGCTGCCGCCGTACAAACGAAAGCCTCTCGTCCGCGTCAAAAACCAACCCGACCGCTCTCGAAGCTACACGTGTGGAGAGTAAACGGGCGTGAATGCCGACGGCTTTCCGCTTCCGGAAAGATGTCGTTCACCCGACGGCGAAAAACCGAGCAGCTGAGAGTAATTAGTCAGACTCGAAATTTATCCTCTTCCCAACTGTATCACCAAGCTTCAATCTTATTCACTAGGTTGAAGAACTGTACGCTAATTTACAGTTTTGTTAAGATATTCAGAGAAACAGAATAATCCTGCAGATTTTGGCGAGAAAGTGCCGAAAATTCAAGTCTCAATCCTGGACGCGGGACGGTCACTACGTGCCAACATGGCGGCACCCTTACCTCTCAAAGACGCAGAAAATCGTCTTCACACACGCATAACTCTTGAAGTAGTGATCTCCTAGGATTGAGATTTGGATTTTCGGAATTTTCTCGGCAAAATCTACAAGACTGTATAAAAAAAGTTAAAAATGTCTGGTTTCTTGAGGTAAAGTTTAACCAAAAGATTGATATACAATGTAAAGCCATTTGATGAGTCTACATTACAACAATTTTTGTACGAATCTCTAGCTGCGCTGAATTCCTGTCATTTTTATACAGCAATATTTTCTAGAATAGAAAGGAGTTAGAAGTTAGTTTCAATAGGGAGTATTGAAATGTGTGTTTAATTACACTATAGGCAACATTATCCATTGGTAATAAATGTATTTCTCATATTGTGGCTCTAATAATGTGATCATCCACTGTTTGTTTATATTCAAGCTTCATTAACACGTTGACTGCCATGTCACCCGTATATGGGTGACGTAATTATTCGTCCAGGTTTTAAAATGCATTTTTACGTTAATATATTCATTGTACCAAATTTGATTAGGAAAACACAACAAACTTGGAGGACTACTCAATATCACACATTTAATTTGTTCAATTTTTATTTCATTAACACTAGGTTTACGGAACACTAAAAGCGACTATTTTGCGTTACTTCATAAAAACAACAGGAACGTGCTACCCACATTTTTAGCAATATTTTTAAAATAATATATACCCAAAGAAATAAATTTGCTAAATAATTTCTTACGTTTGCATCCTTAGAATTTTAATAATATTAAATTAAAAATATTAGAACCCGTCATTTTGACGGGTCCCGTAAATCTAGTGTTAAATAACTTACTTTGATTTTATGGAGTTTTTGAGGTTTCTAGTTTGCCAGTCAAAGTGTTCAAGTGTCACGACGAACATACAAGATACCTAGAAAGCGATGGCAGACTCGCAAACACTAAAAATGAAAGAAGAGCGGAGATGAAGAAATGATCAATCACAACGATAGCGCGGAGTAATGACAGTGATTCTAGTCTTCTTACGTGCGATCCGGGAGCTTTATTTTCGTTATCCCTGGTCGGAGTGAAAAATTCGATAATCAAAACGTTCGCGGCCGCTTCCGGGGCTTTTACCGCGGTTCCCGCCGTTATTTTCGGTCGACAGATAAAACTCGTCTCGGATGTATTATCCCGGAGCGAGAAGGAGTCGCCTCGACGGAGGCAAAAAGCCCGGTCCAGGTGTCGTTAAAAGTTCCCCGTGGAAAAAGTGTCCGGAGACGGGGAACGGTCTTCTCTTCGTCTTAATGGGTTCAACGTTTCGGGGACGAGTTACATCTAGCGAGATGAGCCCCCGGTGGGCTTGGGAATTCTTCGGAATTCCTCTCCTGGTTCTTTAATGATCGTCCGAGGACCTTGATCTGCTCGGTTCTTAACCCTTTGGAAGTTCGCGTGCCTTTTGCAATTTTTATTTTAACGCATTACTCACCGACCGCTAGGAGAATTTCGTAAAAAGTGATTCCTAGATTGCGGGTTTTATGCATTCATGACAAAAATGAGTAGGCGTAATTGGAAACAGTGAAAAGATTAAACGAGTTTAACAGTGTCGATGTACCATTTTTAACATATAAGAATTACTAATGAGAGAAATAAATTTCTACGTCGCTCCTATCGATTGCAATTGATGTATAAAAATTTTCGATTGCTCATCGAACAGAATCTGCCGGTTCGTGAACCAGCAACAAATGAAGACACGAAACAGTGCACGTGCTCATTGAACTTTGTAGGTTCCCCGTAATGTTAGCACCCATTTAACAGGCTCCGGATCGAAAATAAGATTGCTGAATCTCGCGTGCGATCGCCTAAGTGTTAGCGTCGTTGTCTTTCCCCACGATCGTAAAGTTCGATCGTGCCGTAGTCTTCCAGCCCTCGTGGTAAACGTCGTAAAAACAGGGAATTACTATGTTGGGCGTCGACCCAAACCGAAAAATATTCCACGCGTGGGCGGTGGGCAATAGCGATTGCAAACGACGAGTGAACCATAACGAATACACCGAAATACTAAACAACGTGTCCATCGTTCGTGAAAAGTCGGAAGAAGTTGAAGTTATTTTCGATTTAAAATTTTTCAAACGGTAGCAGATGAGAGTTTAGTCAGAGGTGATGGATAGCGAAATGGCGTCGAATTATTTGTTCTTTTTGGAGACGTAAAATGGTGTTCGAACAAAGCCTGACGGTAGCCGCGTGCCACGTGTCATTAGATCGGTTGAATGCGCGTGCAGGCGTAGTAAATAGGGGGAAAAATTGGATGAATGGTGCAATTGCTCGGAGGGGTACGGAGTTAGCAGAGCATCACTCCATCAGCATACCATTAGAGGATCAAAGCCCGTGGCCACCGTCTATCGCGACGTCTATCCGGAGCGCCGTCTATTATAGACGGGCCGGATTGTTTATCGGGTGTTCTAAAAGTATCCGGCCGGGGAGACAGGGGAAACCGGAAGCGAGCCGGTTTCCCCGATGCCCCGTTGATTGCACGCACACGCCTGTCTATTTATCGGCTCTTCCTCGGCCGTCAGAACCGCTTTTCCTCTCTTCCTGTTACCCTGTTCCGCGAATCGCGGTTAGTCCGCGATGCCTGCGCTGTTTTATCAGTCGCACGCTTTCGTCATTCCCCTCGACGCTCCACTGGCGATATTATTCGATGACTATTACGGAAGCATTATGCATTGCGTTATTGCGTTCTTCGTTTTCGCGAAATTTGATTTTTATTCCACAGGAACCGTACTGCAGCTTTCTCTGAAGCTTGGACACTATGCTTTTGATTAACACTAGGTTTACGGAGCACTAAAAACTACTATTTTATATTATTTTATAAAAATAACGTGAATGTATCTATCAAAGTTTGTAGCCACTCTTTCAACCCTTAGCACTCGAATTGTGACTGTAAGGCGCCACTAAAAATTGCTGTATCATTATTCAAAATATTTTTTACAATATCAAATTTGTTTGTATTTAATAAATTACTAAACACTTCAATATTGTGCGAGTAAATTCTACCATTTTCGTATGTACAACATGAGAAATATATATATAGAAGGGAAATATTCTAGGTCCGAAGAAATGTTTTGTTTTGGAGTTAAAATAGCTTCGAGTGCAAAGGGTTAATAATATATACGTAAAGAAATCAATTTGTTAAATAATTGCTCATGGATGCATTTTTACAATCTCAATATTCGCTATTTAAAAACATTAGAATCCGTCATTTTGACGGGTCCCGTAAATCTAGTGTCCCTAACTGCATCTCTGTTCCAATTTACCGACAGACTTAGGGCACACGTTCCCGAAAATTGCTGTTGACGCATCGAGTGTATTATAGGGTGTTTAATTTCTTCAGAATTAATTGTATTCGCTTTTTCTTTCGCGAGACTGTGTCACTCGAATTTTATTCAAACAGAAAAGATCTTCGGAACAGCGACGATTAATCACGCACATGGATTATTTTGTCAAACGAAATTATTGATGAATGTTCGATGGGTCTGAAGAAACGCAATTAAACGAATGTACATTGATGTCAGACGAAATTATTTATGCATGTTCGATGGGTCTGAATTAATGTTTGAATAAATATCGTTATTCTTTATGTTTTTAATGGTGATGGGTTGTTTTTGTAAATAATGAATCGTCGCCGTATCGATTGACGTGCGTGCGTCGTACAAGCAAACGATAACATAATCAAGGCGGAAACCATGCGTCTCGGCTACTTACCTTCGCTAATACTGTCATTGAAATGCCTGGTGGCTGATTGAAACGCCCACCATGCCTAATCCGGCCGGTAACTAATTCCGAAAGTGCGCGCGGATTGCTTTGACCTCGGGGCTAAGTCATTGGAAATTGAATCGGCGCGATGGTGCGCCGGTAATGGGACCGAAACAATCGAATCTCAATCTGTCGATTTCTTGTCACTCCAGCTGGACCGTTAATCTTCGCTGAAAAGACACTTTCTGGAAAAAGTGAAAATGAAATGCTCCGAAAAATTCTTTATGGAATCGAGAATCGCGAAAGAGTGGGAAACATTGTAGAGCAAATTACCAACGGTAATTTGGACTGGGGCCAGCGATCCTAATCTCCGAATGTATGCTCGTCTCATTCGCAACAGCTTTCTTCCCCCGCTAAAAACCACGGAAGAAACATCCGCGTCTAAAAACGCGATCTCGAGGCATTCGCACGATCGAGTGCGAATTTTTGCACGTACCCGATTACGCTAACGGCAAACACTCGGAAGTCGCTGAAAAGACCAAGGTCACCTTGATCGAGCATCCAGAAGTCGATTCGAGGCAAACTGCGAGCCGCCTTCTGCGTTACGTAGATCGAGTCCTGGTCTTATCAATCATTCCCTGCAGACGACCACGTTGCCGATTTCGATCCTAACCGAATGTCAGCCGATGACGACATCGCCCGAATCATCTGCATATGTTAAGAGAAGTGACACAACGCGCACGGCTCCAGCACACAAGGCTCGCCGTAATCGCACCCACCGCCACGTAATCAATAATTCATTCAACCCGCCGTTAGGCTAACACTTAAACTCCACACGAACGAGCAGATCCCAACCCGGCCCTGAATAAAACAAAAAACCGAACCAGGATGTACTAAATAAATCATAACAATTCCGAAGAGTACGTGCACTCTGTCAATTCGCAAAATTAGTTTAGCAATCATTTAAAATAGATTCGAGGCATGTTCAGTGCTTCCTAAAATTCATACGAATTTTCGAGCGTTTAATTAGACCCTGAATAAAAGAAAAGCTCGATTAACACTTCGAACGCCAAAAACTAGAAACCCGAAGAATTCCATGAAATCAAAGTAAGTTATTGAATGAAATAAAAATTGCAAAAAATTAAATGTACGATACCGAGTAATCCTCCAACTTTCTTGCATGTTACAGATCCTAATTAAGTTTAGTACAATGAATATATCAACGTCAAAATATGGCTGACGTGGCGTTCAACGTGTTAAACGGTATGAAATTAATGATATTGAAATGCATGAAAAATCGCAGGCACTTTAAATTCTCAAAATCGATCTGACAGTAATTTGAAGGAATTTTTAAAAGTTTCATGACTTCAGAGAGTCCGATTAGAAATGAGAAAATTCATTTCCAGAAAAATCGCGACGTCCGTAAATTCATAAAATCCGTGGAGTGGAGGCTCGGCGGATTTCGGTCGGTTTCGCAACGGCACAAAGAAAGGACGATCCCGTGTAGCAATTCTGTTGGGTTCGTCGAACGAGATCAGGATTCCCGGAACACCGCATACGAGGTCACAAAAATTCTTCCGGCCGGTGCCGCCGCGCGAAAAAGAAAACGAGCGTGCCCTGTACACCGTCGAACGTGCTGAATTTCGCCATCCGCGCCACGTGCTGCCACAGCACAAAAATAGTTTGGAGTGTTGCATGATTGCGTCACACGATCTCTCATTGCTGTTTTGCGGCTCCGGAATCAAAAATTCCCGAGGCTCCACGTGCCGGCGTTTCCGCGTCTGTTGCTCCCGTTTGCGCGGGTGGTCCGTCGGCCATGAGACTATCCATTCCCCCTAAATCGCTATAATAATCGTGGCTCCCTGCTCCCGGCTCGACCATTTAGAAACTTTCGTAGATCGTCTGCAAGAGAACAGAGAGCACAACGCCGCTCAAAAGTATCCGCGCTATCACTAATATCTGCGGAGAGTAGCCTAATTCACACCGAGTTAATTGTAAGAAACACAAGTTAAATAAACATGCGTTTCCTCTTTTAACCCTTAGCACTCGAATCGCGACTGTAAGGCGCCGCTAAAAATTCCTGTATCGTTATTCCATTTCATAAATCACTAAACACTTCAGTATAGTACGAGAAAATTGCACTATTTTCGTATGTGTAGTATGAAAAAGTATATATACAAGGGAAATATTCTAGGCCGGAAGAAACGTTTCGTTTTAGAGTTAAAATGGCTTCGAGTGCAAAGGGTTAATAATTCCAGCAAGTCGAAAACAATATAATAACATTATGCAATTATTCGAATGTCTTTGCAGTTCTATATTTGGCCAGTCCATTTCATAAATAAAATAAATAATGATAAAATCCGTAGTCTAGTTATGAACTATGCTATGTTTATGGTAATGGTACTGATTGACAACGATTTATAAATTAGGTCCATTCTAGGGCCTGCAGCAAATTCAAGTCCTGTCTTGTACATGTACAAAATGTTAAACTCAAAAATTCTACATTTTTTTAACATATCATTATTCAGATCGCGAAGATGCACTCGTGGGAAATGATTCAATAAATCCATGAATATTGCAGTATATTTGTAGTATATTGTAGTATATTGTAGTAATATTGTAGGTTCTGAACATTGTAGTCGCTAAAAGTCTGAAGGAACCTGGAAACGTAATGTAAAATGGCCACTTAGAATCAAGAAAGTGTCTACATATTTTTGAGCAATAGTGTAGGCAAAAAGAAAAAATTTCGTAAAGCACACGACGGCAGGACACTGTTTGCGAACTTACGTAAGGAGGATTTGCCTTGCGGATTTATGTAACCGGGTTGAGCAAGCTGCGCGATAGTTTTTCGCGCGGATCCTAACGGCGTGATCCTCGATGAATTAGGTATGGGTCGTTAACACGCTCGTTTGTAAAGAACAGTTTGTAAAAATCGATTATATTTGTCTATGTTGTTATTGCGACTTTATAGGACTGTTGTGGATGCTAACGATTTATTATCTGTTGACGGTTAATCGTTTAAATATGTGGGAGCGACGGTACGACAATATTTATAAACTCTTAAAATGTTTATAATGTTCCATATTCTAGCAACTGATTTTTATCAGACACTCTATTAATGTGAAAAGGAATTTTTAAGCTCACTTTTCTTCCAATCGTTACTATAAAAAGAGACATAAATATTTCCTTGCAGTTTCTAGCATGTTTGCAACTATGGGATCACTATTTTTCGATTAAAGTAAGAGCACAGATTCTCACAGGACTCTGAAGTATTCCATGTGGTAAAATATTGTATACAAGATGTATGGTACTTCAGATCTTGAAGATATTTACATTTCGAAGATACCGGCTCGTAACTGCATTCTCTGTTATCAGCCAGCCATTTATCGGAAACGGGCTAACGTAATCAAGGTGACACGATTCAAGCGTTCGTTCAGAGAATCCTGTCGCTAACAACGTATTGACAGTCGTGGGGGAGGGGGGGCTTGTGTCTGTTAGCTGTCAACGACAATCTGCTTGTACCTCGAGTGGCTCTGGTCACTCGTAACAAGTTCGATTGGACTTGAACGTCTGTGGGAACCACTACACCTTTCTGTAGACAGCTATCCATTTTGTACAATAAGCGACTACACCGAGCACCCGGCGTAACTTGTTTTTAATTCCATGGAAAAATGCACATCGAATGTATTTAACGATTTCTCTAATAATAAGGCTTCACTAATAACAAGATAAATATTCTGTCAATAGATTATTCTAGTTTATCCGATCAATTCCGTCTAATGAAGAATGCAAAATTTAATATAGACTTGATTTAATATAGAAGTATTTAATATAGAAATTTAATATAGATATTAATTTAACATAGAATTTACTATATTTTTAGACGCTCCGGTACGATTTCATTAGATGTAAAATCACAGGGGTATTAAATATTAGGTATTAATTAATTAGCCCACCCGATACTAATAGTGAACAGAGTCGCCTAAACCATGATCCACAAGAATGCCGCACGAATTAATTTTGACGCGCCCATGAACCAAAACGTTCATCACGGTAACGTCAGACCAATCGTAATTTGCGGCTATTAGCGTTGCTACACACATACACACCCGTTCCGAAATCTAATTAATTCCAGAAGTTGATTTGTTTCGAGAAGTCCGAATTCCCAACCGCGATTATTAAAGTTGACGCGCTCGTCGGGGCATAAATTTCATCAAGCAAATCACCAGAAAATTGTCCGAGTTTCCACGAAAAGATTTCGGGGCAAGTCCTAATCACGCGGAATTAACAGAAACGCGATAACGACCCTTATCGCTCAATCAGTCTCATTATTCGATCAAACCGGGTTCGTTAGGGGGCGTTGTCGCGTCTCGGGGAAACTTTTCCGGGAGTTGTTCCATTTGCACGGGGGTTCGTGTCGGCGGAGGCCACAATTATAATTAAATACGCGGGTCCCGCCATTAACATAATCACAATGGCGTTAGTACGCGGACCGCGGACAACATTACCGGCAGCCTTCACCTGTCGCCCCGTGGCTCATGGCAAACAATGAATCAACGCCACGGACACTGATTCCGATATTTGCGATCGCGGACAAGCGAAATTGTTCAGCGATTTAATTACGGGATCCTCGATCGGGATCCATTCACCGTCCAGCCCTTTGATCGCGTCTGTTTCGATTCGTTGGCGGACGTTTTCGATCACAATCTCCGGAGACAAAAATCTGAGCATCATCCATACTGCGTGGAATCATTTATTTTACATTGCATTCTGTGCTGATCTTTTCGGTTCGATTGGACCGAGGTTGTTTAGGCAAAATCAAAATTTTATTTTCTAATTCTTTCTTCGATAGTTTGCACAGAAGTTTTTTCTTTGATTGGTTTAGTTTGTTGAACGGTATCCGTACATTATTTTTAAAGCTGTACATTATTACATGCACTATGTATATGTATTAGGTGTACAAATTAATTCGTGGGCATCAGAATTTGCTATTATTATTATTTACTTTAAATATAAATCTTCTACCCACCAAATTGAAGGCATAATAATTATTTATGAGATGGAATAGATGCACGAAATGTGACAGAGATGATTTTCGACAGTAGAATGCATTCTTTGTAAACAATCATCGCGAAGAAAAGGTATGAATTAATTTGTATGTTTAATCTATTACTTTCAGTTCTTGCAATCATTCTGCTGTCTTGAATTCTACGACCTTTAAATTCTCACATCGTACAATTTAAATTCATCTGTGTTTTACTTTCTTAAAAAGTAGACAATCCTGTAATTAAATCTGATAATTAAAAGTACTCCTTACAAAATTCTACCAGTGCACCAATAAGTTAAAGATTATAGTAAATTCCAGAAAAACAGAGATCCGAAGAAGAAGAGATCTGCGAGAAACGAGAAGACAGTCGCAAGAATTGAGGAAATATTAGTCGAAGATATGGGTCAAGTGGAAGTGAAATCGAAGTACCAAAAAGCTACCGGTGCCTAAACCATCTCTGCTAGCTAAAGCGTTAGCATTCGTCTTCCTAGTTCTCTGATCTCAAACCGAATATCCCACAACGTACACCTGTCTCTTCCATCGAGTCCTACAATTAAAAAATTCTACATCCACGATTAACAACTTGACGTTTACACAATCTACAATTCAGTTATGCCCTACCGCGCAGCTGCAAAATTACAGTCCCTGAGCTGGCTATTAGCACGCTTCAGGTAGTCAAAGTAGTCGTCTTTCCTTCTCCCTTATCTTGTCCTACCATCTTAACATCACGCCCTACAATGTTTGCAGTTGCTTCTGCCACCGAGTTTAACCCCTGGACCACGACGGTGTAGACGGAGGTTGGATTTTGATCCGAGTTATTCGAAAGTTTCGTCGAAAATCCGAATTTCTAACTAAACAACAAGAGAATTTCTTTTCTGTCAGAAAAGTCGATTTCACCAGAGCTAAAATTGACAAAAATTCTCCCGGCTCTAAAACTAATGACCAAAAACTAATTCTTTCCAAGCTCTGTTCTCCACAAACCGAATCCTCAGAATCTGAACAATCCGCACAATTTCCGCCTATCTCTTGCATCGACTAAAAAAAAAAAAGAAAAAAATCCCACGCGCTCCGAAATCGAAGAGCAAGCGGCAGAAACTCGAATCGACGATTTGATTCGCGAGTGTCCCCGATTCGACGGGGATCCGGTGCGCAGAAAGGGTTAATAACGTAACAAAATCGTCGATTCATTGAGCAGTTATTCGGCCGGGACCGCGTAGGCAGCGATAGCGTTCTCTGTCCGTTTAGATAGCGAGCAACATCCCGGATGCAGGAACGATATCGCCTCTTCCCCCGCATTTCCTCGCGGTCGATGCGCATCGTGCAACCATCGTCGTCACGAAGCGATGGAATTTCGCGGGTGCCCTTCACGGTGTTCAACGATTACACGATTCCAGCAGTTGTTCCGTCTCCTCTTGCTGTTTCGACGAATCTCGGCCCTTTTCTCCCGCGAGCTGTGCTCCGGAGGCTCGAAGGGACATTCGGATATCGGACCTGTATCGATTACGCGGCCCGAGGAAAAGATTCTCTGACCAGTATATAATATCACGCCTGGTTTCGCCCGTTCTACGCGACATTTTTCCGATACCGACGGAAGAAAAATACCGAGGCCGATCACCGGCAGCCGGAGATTTCACTTTGCTCGTCCGAGGAATTTATACGCTCCATCAGTGTCGGTTTTGTAATTTCTGGGACCTTCTCTTCCCTATTTTCTACGGTTTATCGATGAATTAGAACCGGAACGTACCAGAATTTTCCTCCCCTCAGTGGAATTTGGCTCGTTTTATTTTCCAGTTTGGTTGGCCGTGGTTAAAAGTATTTTTACAGAAGCTACGTGTACATTTATTTCTTCTTTTAATTATTTCAATAAGTCGCATTTGCACCGTTTTCGATTAGTCATTTTTGTCGCAAGAAAATTCGTTGTGATAATTTTTACATCTAGCACCAAAGCAGTTTAACACGTTGACTGCCATGTCACCCATATGTGCGTGACGGAATTATTTTTCTAGATTTTGAAATGAATTTTTACGTTAATATATTCATTGTACCAAATTTGATTGGGGTCTGTAAAATGCAAGACAGTTGGAGGACTACTCGATACCATACATTCAATTTTTTAAATTTTTATTTCATTAACACTAGGTTTACGGAGCACTAAAATCGACTATTTTGCGTTACTTCATAGAAACAACAAGAACGTGCTCCCCTACATTTTTAGCAATATTTTTAAAATAATATATACCCAAAGAAATAAATTAGCTAAATAATTTCTTACGCGTGCATCCTTAGAATCTTAATAATATTAAATTAAAAGGATTAGAACCCGTCATTTTGACGGGTCCCGTAAATCTAGTGTTAAATCACTTACTTTGATTTTATGGAATTTTTGAGGTTTCTAGTTTGTCAAAGTCATTCAAGGAGACAGTGTTCCAAAAAATACCAAACCCAGCAAATTCTCCTCCTAACACAATTTTTGAAATTACCGTTGAAACGCAAATCGGCGAACATACGAATGCACCTTTGAGGTTTTCTATCAGTGAACCGACTTGATATTCTGTGCGGCCTTCCGCAGGGACTTTCAGGGGAGCCCTTATTCAACGCGGAAAGAATTCCAAAAGGGCGATCGAAAAAACGGCTGGCGAATCCGGCTAGCTCCACCTTGAACCTTCTGCGAAGGTAGAAGGGACGCTCAATTAGCCCGTAGTTGAGACAAAGGGACTACCGACGGTTTCGGTTAGGCCACGATAGAGCCTCCCCCTTCATTCTCTTTTTCTTCGGCGTCCCCTTCCCATCTCGGAGACACAGGAGCAGTTCGATTCCGTTGAAGGAACGTCGTTTACGCGAGACGTCATTTTTTTGCTAGCTTAACATGATACACGACGGCGGGATAGAGAGAGGGAACTTGATACATTATGCCGGTGCTTGAAATTGCCGGATGACGAAGGGTGGTTGGGGGATGAAATTCACTTGCCGCAGAAATCGTCTACCTCCCTGCCATTTTTAATCTTGGAATGGCGCTGGCTTCTGTCGACTATTTTTTCATGTTTTTATAGCAGTTTCGTTGCATTTCCTTATTCAGAGGTGAACACCGGAAATTTTTTAAAAATATTTTTTAAATTAACTCTGTTCCTCTCTTGTCGATATTTAACCCTTTGCACTCGAGTAGTGACTCTGAAGCACCACTAGAAATTGTTGTGGCATTATTTAAAAAAAAATGACAAAATATTTGTTACATTACAAAATTTGTATTTAACAGATCACTGAACATTTAAATATTATATGTGGAAATCGGATCAGTTTCGTACGAATAAAATGAAAATATTCCAAGAAGGAAGAAAAGTTTAGTGTTAGAATGAAAATAGCGCCGAGTGCAAAGGGTTAAATATTAAAATAAATGTGGACATACATTGAATATTCTTTTCTAATCGTTGTAGCTATGAAACAGCTTTAATAATGTATTAATAGACTTTTCAGTAATTTCGCTAAGAGGAAAGTAAAATTGAAAGCATTAAGATAAATGTGGACACAAGATAAATGTAAATTCTCTTTTTCTCTCTAATCATCGTGAAAAATGAATCGATGAATATAAACGAAGCTGTGAACAAATTCGTAGGACAAGGGGTTAAAATTTTAATAATTCACATTTTAACATTTTAACGATTGACTTGCATCGAAGTGTCGATGAACATTTTTATTCAATTTTTCAGCGGTTCCGAGAATTTGAAAGACTTCCGAACATTGATTGCAAAGAGTGTCGAGCAAACGCTGCTACGTAAAATATAAAAAAAGATTCGGAAAGAGGACGGGTATGTTGATTTCATAGGGATCGTGGGCGAAATTCGAAGCGCGACTTCACCGCAAAATCTTTCTATGCCGTCATCTTCAAAAGAATCACCGTCAAAGAGAAATCGTTTTGGGACAGGTTTCGCGAAATCAGGTAAACCAGTATTTTTCGCGAGCACGCTCCTACCACGTTCTGTTCTAAATATGCGTTCCGATTTCGCAAAATCCATGATTTTCATCATTCTTTTCGCAGACAAACGTTTCACCGTACATTCTTCGAGCAATTTCGACTATTTAAAAATTGAACAGCTGAAAAAATCAAAATCGTTGGATTATTTTCTGCGTCCATGATTCGCAAAACGGGTAACGAAATGAAATCGTAACTGAATGCTTCGTGTCCTACGAATAATGACTGCGTGCTCCTTGTTTGGCACCATGTGCAACCTATTTTAGAAATACGGAGGCGTGTGTTGCAAAAAGAGTTACAGTAGAAACGTTGCTAATGACGGAAATGCAAAAGAGTAGTTGGTTACTTCGTACTTGCAATTTATCTGCAGCTCAGCGTCACTGCAGTTGCAATTGAATTCGTGAGTTTACATGTTGTTACTAATCAAGTGCACCGCCAGGCTAATTCGAACGAATAAAATACACTTAATTTGGATATTTACAAAAATACGACATGTTGCAGCATAACAAGTTCGAGTAAACAGTAATCTCCTCGACGGTCACCGGTGACACCAAAAGTCACCAAAATCACCAAAAAATAAAATCAAATTTCTCCAGTCTCAAGGTGCAGGAAATTCGTCTAAAAAAAAACCAAGGAAGATGGAAATGAAAATAAAAGTAAAATGGGTTTCTTCGTATCGTCGGGGACCCGGCATAAAATAGAATAGAATTTCTCCAGCTGCAAGGAGCAGAAAATTCATTAAAAAAAATTCTCATCGAAGAGAATCATGCTCAGAAAAATGGTATCGCGATGGAAGATGGGTTCGGCGTCGTGAAGAAACCCGTCGTCTTGTGTCCGGACGAGGTTGCCCCGTTCCACCGGTGATATTTCCATCGCGGACAGTCCATTCGGCGTTCCGCAGAAAATAAAACCGGCTGCGGTCGATACCTTGCGAAGCTATTCACCGTCGGCGAGCCCAGAATTTGCGAGAGCATCCCTTTGTTTTCCCGTTCCTTTTCACGTGCCGCGGCCGGGACACTTGTTTTTACGGCAGCCGAGCGCGAAACTGGACGCGCTCTCAAAGCCGGTGAGTAATGTCGCCCGCAATTCCGCGTGCCCTCTTTTACTGTATTACAAAGCGGCGCGGTATCGCGCCTGCATAATAGAAACGCTCGTAACCCCTAATGAACGCTGCCCGGGAAGGGATTGATTTTATTACCGTGAAGCGTTCATTATATCGGTGATTGATTACTGTTCGAGCGCCTCAGCAAGAAACTGCGCGAGCCTGCCGGAATCTTTGCGAAATTCCGCATCGGCAAATTTTTTTTCTTCGTTAGCCTGACACTGTTGGGATAGTGATATTGCCCCCTCCCCCCCCCCCCTTCCCTGAATTAACACGTTGACTGCTACCCATATGTGGGTGACGGAATTATTTGTCCAGGTTATAAAATGAATTTTTACGTTAATATATTCACCGTAACAAATTTGATTAGTATCTGTAAAATGCAAGAAAGTTGGAGGGCCACTCAATACCATACATTTAAGTTTTTTCAATTCTTATTTCGTTAAATAACTTACTTTGATTTTATGGAATTTTTTGAAGTTTCTAGTTTGGCAGTCAAAGTGTTAAATACGTGTGTGAACAATTTTGAGAAAAGCCTGTGGGTGGAGTACAGCGATTTCTCTATATATGTCGCCAAGAGCTGGATGATAAACGTCGCGGAATTCTCCCCACCACTGCGGGCTATACCCCGTGAAGAGCCACGAAGCTCGAGAGGCCTCGGACGCCGAGGAGTGTAAACATGAGTCTCCTGGACTTAGAATTAATTTAATAGTGAATTAGTTTATTTATTAAGGAAATTAATTTATTCGTTAAAATTTTGGTAGATCCTCGGAGAAAAGTAAAATTTGTTGTGAAAATACAGCTTTGTAATTCTTTAATCGTGGAAGGACAGTTGAAAGGCGATGAATTCGTAGAGCCTGAAACTGGAGCTCGGATCTGTGGATCCATGGATCTCAGGACCCACGTGGGGAACCTGCATGTTGCAAGATCGTGTTCCCGCCGGATTCAATTAATTTCGAACACGAAACAGCAAAAGTTTCATGCAATCGACCCACCGGCCGTTCGCGCAGCGCTGAGAAAAGATGCTAATTAGTAATTCCAATCTTGTTAGAGGTCCGTAGACGTCCCAAGAGCCTTTTCCATTCAGGAGCACTGATATACCGTAATGTCAGCCCCAGTATGAGCAGTCCGCTAATGAAAGTGGCACCGAAGATTCTCAAGTGAGCAGTTCGAGCGTCGAATATGTTTAAGCACGGCTCAAAGAGCACGTTAGGGGAAGTCGGTGAATACTGCTGATGTCAAAAAGAGTTCATTGCACTGACATACCCGGGAGCTCATTTCTCGAGTCGGATCTTTCTGTTTTATCAGCTGACTAAAAATATTTGCCCCGAGATTTTGCTATTCCGCGCAAATGTGAACTTCCGCGTGATCGCACGAAAGCTTATTCAACGGAGAACTTGACCAACAAGTACATGCGTCATGTATCGTCCAGGTGACATACACCAGCTGTGTTTATACTCCTCGGCGTCCGAGGCCTCACGAGCTTCTTGGCCCCTCGAGGGGTGTACCTCGCGGTAGTGGGGATAATTCCGCGACGTTTATCATGCGGGCCTTAGCGACATATATAGAGATATCACTGTACCAATTTGTTAATCGTGATTTTCTTTTAATCTCTGGAGATCCGTGTTACAGGAATAATTAAATTGTTCAAAATTTTATTCTATTTACGTGGAATTTATGATCAATTATAAAACAAACCACCCCATATTAGGCAACTTTCTTCCATCATTTGTCTGGAAAAATTGGGTCTGGGAATCCTCGCGTGTTTCAAAATGGGTTTCCGGAAATTCGGCAAAGTTTTAGGCTCGGGAATAATCCCGATTCTTCCGATCGCTCCCAGGATCCTTCGGGACTGGGAATCTTGATGGCCGGGGCGGAAGAAAGTTTTAATTGCGAGGGATCGGGCCAATAGGTCACTCCCAGCACCGTGGAGCCCGATTCCCGCGAAAATGCTAGTTGGAAGGGTAAATCGAGTTATTTCATGGGTTGCCAGACTCGTGGTAGAATCCTCGAGTTCGCGAAGGTGTGACTAGGTGGATTCTGGGGGGTGCTTGTTGCCAGATACACGGGCAATGTACCGGGGAAACTTTGCGGAAAGTTGTCCGCCAATTAGGACCTTTGTGCGGAAATAAGAGCCAGTGACAAGACGGCGCGAGCCACGTATAATGAATTCTATGTTCCGAAGGGTTCGATCCGCCGACATCTAACACTGGCGCCGATTTTTCTGAAATATTAGAAGCCGGGAACTCGAAGAGACTCTAAGGTTTCCGTGTCAGGCCACTTGAACGCGATAGACCAGGCGTTTGCTTCTAAAGCCTTGGTAAACATTTCAGCATTTCTGCGAGAAAATACTTGAAATTCCAGCGTCGTTGTGGTATCGATTCGAAGTCGAAACGACAGCAATACTTTGCAGACTTTCGACATTTTGACCTAGTCAAACACTCCCGAAACGTTTCAGCATTTTCTAAACCCTTCGAATCTCCTCTTTTCTGCTGCCGTCAATTTCAGGTGAAAACAACACTGCTAATTTTTCACACTTTTCTGAATACTTCAAAATTAATTAAATCTGGTTAAAAAGCGACCTTGCAACACGTAGATTCCTTTTTTTGGGTTTTGAGATGGTCCAGAGGGCGTTTAAGTTTCAGTCTTTAACACGTTGACTGCAGGAAAATCTTCCACAAAATCTGAAGAATTTCATTAAGTGAGATCATAACTGGAAAGACAAAATTTATTATACTGGTTTCTCTTGTAACTCTTCTGCGTGCTTCGTATTCTAATCCAATTTAATCTACTCGACTGCACCAGAGTAATAATTAACCCTTTGCACTCGGCGCTGGTTTCAATCTAAAACTAAATTTTTCTTCCGTCTTACAATATTTTCTGATCTGATTTCTAAAACTGATCTGATTTCTACGTATAATATTCAAATGTTTAGTAATCTATTAAATTCAAATTTTGTAATGTAAAAAATATTTTTTGTAATTTCTTTGTAATAATACCACAGCAATTTCTAGTGGTGATTCAGAGTCACCACTCGAGTGCAAAGGGTTAATGTATTAGACTTGGTCAAACAATAATGGATTGGTTGAGTATTTTATCTTCCCAAGATAAAGAAATATTACACCGAAAGCTGTATTCGAAGAAAATATGATAATATTTGAAATTCGTACGATTCCAAATTTAAATAGAACTATACAGGGGATGCTGAGGATTCATTATTAACAACATTCTATGAAATAGAGAAATGAAAAAAAAATTGTCAATAACTTCAGCAACTCCTCTGCCAGGCAAGATGTAAAACAGTTCAGCTCCGAGACCGCAGCCAACCTAGAAGCCAGCCAGCTTGTTGATTCGATTTGTCGGGCACAGTTCGGGCTTTCTGTCGAGACGAGGCATTGGAATCGAAAACGATAAATCATCGACAGTCAGCGTGCCATCAATCATCGAGGAGCACTCGGATTCTTCCGGAAAGCTCGAGCCGACTTCCGATTTCATTAGCTCGAAAACGAGGGCTGGTAACGAGCAAGCTATTACCATAAATCAAGCCGGGGGTAAATCCATCCGTCGCGCTCTCTCGCTGTCCGGACGGTCTACTTTGTTTGCCTTGATACTCCTTCTGTACCGGAAGATCATTTCCCCGGTGACTATTATTCCCGATTATTCCCGGAGTTGCGGCCGAAACGTCGCGGGGAGCAATTCCGGCGATTTCGATTCCTCTGGACGAGACTGAACGGGATGAGGGAACGCGGCTCAAAGAGCGAGAATAAGGACCAGCATGGAAATGGAAAGTTTCATCAGCTCGAGGAGGATTGAATGGCGATGACAGCGGTTGGAAATGCAGGAACTGCTGCCGACAGCAACACACACACAGAGAGACAGAGAGAGAGAGAGAGAGATGGAGAGAAATTCACCCCTTTCGATCCTCTAGAAAAATCCTCTGAATCGTTTCTTTGTCTCAGCCTGCAGACAACAATGTACCTCGTCGAAATCCTTTTCTGTTGGTTCGTTTTTTTATTGTGGAAAATATAGAGGAGCCAGCAAAAGTCTCACACCTGGAACCGTTTTTACATAATACTTTCTTTACACAATTTTTGCCGATTAAAAACCGTCGATTTTCAACCGTATATTTTTATTTGATTTTCTTTAACACGCTCTTTCATGACTTCCGGAAAGGTGTAGTAATTAAATAGACCGCATACATTTTCATGCAAAATAACATTAGTGTGCATCGATTGCAAGAAAATGGAGTAACTTGGGAATTTCTGATTTTATGCATTTATAGAAAAAATGAGCGGATCGAATGTCGAAACGCTATTGTATTATTTTCACGGAAATGAGTCAAAAAAGAAATGAACGTTTATTTGGCTCCTATCTCTTACGATTAATGGAGACAATTTTTATTTCGTTGAAAAATCCGCAGTCGAACAACAACAGTGAACATCATTTGTAAATATTTCTTTCGACGTCTGTGTGTCGCTCGAAAAATCACGCAGAATCGATTTCGCACAGAATTGTGGGCAACTGTGCATCACAGTCAGTTGGTCGACTAAAAGGGTTGATTCCGGACCTGATCATCCCCTAAGGCAACGACAATCTTTCCGGAAGTTCGAAGGAACCCAGGGTCCACGGAATATCGAACTCGGGGAGAAGTTCCTCGCTGGAAGTTGTGCCAGGATCTGAAACGAGTATTAGAAGGAAAGTTAATACCGGAACGGGCGAAAAGGGACTCGCGATCGAAGATTCTTTGGGCATTCGTCGCAATCAGAATTTCATCAGCCGACTATG
The DNA here is from genome assembly GCF_050948215.1 of Halictus rubicundus. Taxonomy (NCBI): domain Eukaryota; kingdom Metazoa; phylum Arthropoda; class Insecta; order Hymenoptera; family Halictidae; genus Halictus; species Halictus rubicundus. The sequence continues at coordinate 17,552,006 of NC_135154.1, read as the reverse complement.
CGGAATATAGGTGGCCCCTCCATTGTCGTAGGAGTCGAAGATTTGATAAATTGCTTGGCCCCGTTTCGGCTGGCTTCCGTTCGCGCTTTTCCGATCCGGCGAAAATCGCTAACCGGTTTCGTGTACGTTATTATTGAGATTTATAGCGCGTCGGGGAATTCAATTCCGCGACGCTCGCGATCGTGATCGATGCTCAATCGGCGATTTAGCTTTTCGGGACGCTTTCTTCCAACAGGTAGACTTCGAGCTCGGCGAAAAAAATATTTCTGATCTCCTCTGACGTTCGTTGTTCTTGGAACTTTTAATGAACGTCGAGAATCTTAATTTCGAAGAAATGCCACCAATCTGCAACTTTGCGAATTTTTCCTGCTTGAACCGTAAAAGCTGCGCGACTGGTTCTTACGTGGAACGACTCTACAGACTCTCCCAAGTATGACAGTATATAATTTGGTAACATTATAGTTACAATAATTTGAATAATTGCTACACAGAGCGAGGCGATTTTAACGACGTTGTTCGAGGTTTCTCGACAATTCTTCGATTTATTTAGAAAATTAAAGAGTTGAGCAAAAATCCAACTACACCTTTCTCTTTACGAACACTACGGAAAAGTTAGAAAACAAATTTCGTTGTGTTAAACATTGTACTTTTTCCAAAAATATATAGAAACAACAAGTTAAGACGGATTGTACAGGGTGTAACAAAATTTAGTGTCACGGTTTTGACACATTTTAACATTTAATATTAAATATTTAATATTTGAGTTGAAATATTTAACATTGTTTTATAAGAGAACGGTTGAGTCGCGACCTACGGTTCCTTTGACAAGTTTGATCCCCATGGCGAGTAGAATGCGATGCAAGCATAAAAAGATTTGACCTTGAATCTCAAGGTCAATGTCAATTTTGTGGCAATTTCTTTTAACAAATCGCCACCGATCCGAAGGAGTACAACCATCTGCCAAAACCATGACACTAAATTTTGTTACACCTTGTACAGTAGAGCGTGTGCGACGACAGTCTGCGAACCCATTGTTAACAGCACTATCGAGCTTCGGCTGATGCAGCACGGCTCGCCGTCTTTTTGCTTGGCACAAAACCGAGGCGGCTCCGAGGTGTAGACAGTGGAACGAGGAACGTCGAGAAACAAGAAGAAAATAAGAAAGGGGACCCCGGGTAACACAGAGTCGCTAATTGGCGTGTGTTTCCGAGTGTGGATCTCCGACGGGGCCTCACTTCCGCCGAATGGCCAATAAGTCACGTGGTTTATGCCCCCATGGGCAGACCCATGGGTCCAACGCGTCCCGCGAACAGCGGACAGCTTTACGAGGACCGCGCGAGGAAATCTCCGATCAGGTTTTACCCGAGAGGTGGGAACACAGGGGAATTCCGCTCGTCGCACGGTTAATGTCTCGGGCCCATCCACGGGGCCTCTCTCGCGTCGCCAACCTCGGCGAATTAGGTGCGCGTTCCTCCGAGGATGATTAATTGCACCGGTCGGCTAGACCACGGCGACCGGCTCGTAAGTCACCGGGCGCGTTTTCCCATTGCGATAAACCCCATCGTGGAACCCCGGTTTTTCACCTGACGCGCCCATTAACTTTTCCCATTATGGCGACAACAATGCTGGAATCTGGTTTGCAGATTACTCCCCGCACGGCTCGCAAATCGATTTTCTGTTTCGCGCTCGAAATCGTTTTTCGAGGCGCTGCTGCGATTATGGGAATTCGCTCCGTGAAAAACCGGGGATGGTTGTGTAATTTTACAGAACAATTAACTGGAAGGATTTAACACGTTATTCGATGTATCGAAGTCCGTGGTCCATGGCTGTGGACTTTTCAATTGATCAACAGCTGTAGCGATTTCGATCGGAAACCGATCCACTCTCGGTTACGTGATCTTGCAAAACAAATATTTTCCACCTGAGTTACAACCAACTGAAATAGAAATTTATTTGCTGCATTAATGTGTTCAATAAGTGGAAAATAATATAACAGCGTTTTTAAATTCTTATGTTTTTACTGTATTAAATTACACTTACTCATTTTTGTTACGAATGCGTAACATTCCCTGACTATTTACGAGCTTCCTATTTGGTGCAATATAATGATTAAAAATCTTATCAATCGTGGTAGATAATGTTCTGTATGTTCTGCAGGGTTTTGTGTAAGGTATAATGCTCGATATTGACCAGAATATTTCATTAATTGTATGTCTTGTGCATGGTCTCAATCCTAGTATAGTCTACTGGTTTAACAGAACATGATTCTGTAAACGATTCCGACGAAGTATTAAAATACTTACAGTACAGGAATACAGTAACAGGAATTTTTTCTAAACCGAAAATGGAGGAGCATGAGGATGAGAGATTGAATATCAGAATTGATCGTTTATGTTAAACCTGTATTGCAGTTTCATACCGGTGAACCCAAGTTACGTTATCGGATGGGCATAAAATGAAAATCTTCGTTGAGACAATAGCTTTTCGCCGGCCGAAAGAAACCTCTAATGAGGTACTATTAGTTATGCAGCTGCAGGGATATTGTTACGAGCGAAAGGTAAAGGAATTCTTTCCGAGAAGCATCTAGGAGCCGGATCTCCATTGGGTCTGATTGGTTCGATGAATGGGAGTTTATCCTGAAGGCGTTCGCTTTCTATGGCGTTCTATGCACGAGCCACCCACCGCGTCCTGGTGATTTTCTTCACTGTTCTGTCTCGTGATCGTTTCGCATGCTGAATCGTAACTACTGTGTATTATACGTGATACAAATCTTCCGATGCTGTGGTACCTTTTTCTTACCGTAGTCCGAAGCATGACCAAATCACTGGTCAATCAAACTGGATAACCATCTTCGGAGGATCATTCAAAAGGAATTTCAGATTATTTAATAACCGTTGTTACGGCACCGAGTTGACTTGATTTTTATTATTACTGCGTTCAATTGATACCATACACGAAGCTATTTATTTCTGCGCAAATAATAAGTTACGGGTTTCAATTTTAAATAGCAGTCGAGGTATCTCTTCAATCGTTTCAAATCAGTTATTGTTAAATAAAATCAGGAACATGCGCTGGGACAATTTTGTCTGAAAATGGTACTCTGAATGGTCCTTCGGTTTTACTTCATTTTAATTCTTATTGCACTGTCGGTCCATTTTGTTTGTATAATGACATCTCCAGACTCATTTTTCTTGAACCAAAAATCAGCTACAAACGATTTCATCCCTGTTTAATCGTTATTCTATACAGTTGGCAGCACACAGTAAAATGTTCCATTCTTCTCGACCAAAAAATTATTCGCAAGCATTTAAAGAATTCTTATGTATTCCTGGTCCTTTCAATGGCATGGCCGAACCGAGAACGTCACAATCTGCAAATTACCCTGATTCAGCACCAACTGCTATATCTAATCTCGCAGGATCGACGTATTCCCACGGATCGATGGTCCCCGGTAATCGAAAAGACTTCGGAGAGGCACATAGCCGAGCGGGGAAGCAAACAAGAGCGAAGGATTTAATCAACGTCTACTCTGCCGCGCGAAAAGCGTCCTCTCGGACTTGTATTTTAGCTTTCAATTAAGCCGAGTCGCCGGTAACGAAGCACGTTTATTACCCGGCTCGAGATCCGAGGCGTCTTCTCGTTCGAGTGATCACTATGCCCGTTTCCGCTTCTGACCTCGGCCGATCGCGTGGCGAAACGATATTGTTGGAATCCTAATGCGATTACATCACAAGAGGATTAAGTCGCATCGGGAGCCGACCCGATCCCGAACCTGCTATTGTTCTTGAAGGGGTATCGAGCCTAAGATTAATAGTAATTGAGGAATCGGACTGCGATGGGCCGATAGGCATACATACGGCGAACGCACAAACCGCGGCTTCATTTTCGTAATAGGATATTGCGATGATAATGCACGGCTGTTTCGCGAAACTGGCTCGCCATTTTGATCGCGAATTTGCGAATCCGGAGACCGGTTTCGGGACCTGTTTTTCGCGATCGTGCTCGTGCTCGTGCCAATTTTATTGAAAATTATGTTGACACCTTTGCAAACTGGTTCAGAGAAACATGTCACAATCAAAGTTCCACTTGAGCAAAATACGAGAACGTTACATTAACCCTTAAGTTCATAGGTAAACTAAATATTAGAAACACGAATGCATACATGGGGTCCATTGAGGACCCCACTTACCTAATTCCTTGCTAGGTTTGATTACAGCAACAATTTATTTCTGTAAACTTTCTGTAAAACTGTACAATTTCTGTAAAACTGTACAATTTCTGTAAACTAAAAATGGCGCGGCTAAAAATGTTAACACAAAATCCAACACTGGGGTCCTTTGCGGACCCCACTCATGCATTCAAGGGTTAAATATTGATATCAAAATTCAGGTGCCCTCGTCAGCCATAGATATTACCAGTTCGATTTTAACTGATATAAAGTACGTTAATTTTACGAACTTCCTGGGCTGCCAATCAAAGCGTTAACCGTGCAGCGAATTGAAGTAACAAGCGATTTAAAATTACCCGAAGCTTCCGGCGAGATAATAGTCATTCTTTTCAATTTTTTATTTCGAATGCCGTGCCGGGACGAATAATTTCAAATTTTTAAGAATGCCACGCACATCCCCGTCGCAGTCGATTCAAATGGAGGTCTCGCACCAGTTTCCCGTCTATCGCAAAGTCCCCGACGATCTCGCCGTCAATTTCTTTTAATGCACGCTCCAACTTCGTTAGAATTCGCCGGGAATATAAACGAGCGAGACCACTCTCAGCCCGGGAAATGGGTCGAGACGCGGTGTTAACTTCGAACTCTTAACCGGACAGACGGGGACCGACGAACGTGGCGAGTTTAATATTTTATCGAGCACTTCCCGCCCTGCTGGATCATCCTGGCAAACATTTATTGTGCGAGCAGGACACTCGTCGATTGTCCACGCCGATAAAACCGACGACGGTCATCGGTTTCCAACGGTGGAACATTTTCGGGCCTCTGAGCGCGGACACGAACTCTGTCCTAAAGAGAAAACTGCATGCTTCATACTGAATAATTTAGTCATCAGTTAAGTCATCGTTTCACATTATTTAAAATACTATTCAGCAAACCGTACCTACTATTAACACTTTGAACGCCCAACTAGAAACCCCAAAAATTCCATATAATCAAAGTAAGTTATTTAATGAAAAATAAAAATTGCAAAAAATTAAATGTATAATACCGAGTACTGCTCCAACTTTCTTGCATGTTACAGATCCTAATCAAGTTTAGTACAATGAATACATCAACGTAAAAATTCATTTTAAAACCTGCACAAGTAATTCCGTCACCCAAATATGGGCGACGCGGCGCCGAACGTGTTAATTAAAAAGTAAAAATACCAAAAATCTCACAAGGAGAACAACTACAAATAAAACTTAAACGTTTTACAATAATTCTCACGATCGTCAAGCAATGTTAAATAAATTGTTAGGCTTGAAAGAATACACTGAACGACTACTGGCTTCTGTCCAGCCCTAAAATCTTCCGCACAAGACGCGATTTAAAAGAGCAAATCTTTTATTAGGATACCATCTCACGTCCAAATCTTAGAGTCACATAAATCGAGTTCCTCAATCCGGCGAGAGATGACCAAGTCACATCCAATTAAGATGTCTATCGCGGCTCAAAGTAAATTACTGGATACTGAACAATGAGAGGTTCATATAACTGGAATTTATTGCGGGCTCGATGTCTTTACGACTTCGTTTTTACAGCCTCCCTTCCTGTAAGAAATTTCGTATCGGCACAGGTTTCTTTAGGCCCGTTATCAGACCGATTTTACGGGTCGAACCGAGAGGAGGGGAGTAACCGGTGTTCAGGTTCGCGAAAATTTTCGGCGAGTCGCGCACAGTTCCGCGTAACATCTTCGCGATGATGCGCCGGCGCGATGGACCTTTTATCTCTCGCTGGCACGCATAATCTCTTCATTATATGGCTCCAGTTCGGTATCCAATTACCCGATTCGGGGCCATGCCGCGCCGCGGAGAGATCGCTATCCTACTCGCAACGACGAAAAAAAGAGCGTAAACCTCGGTATTAGCCGGTTATCCGAACGGGCATCTAGCCGCAGGCCGATTCTTGGGAACGTGCCAACGCTGATGGTCAGAATTATAGTGGCTCGTAAAATCGCGGTTAGGACTCCTGACTTGATCCTCAGGGTAGTTCTTGCCCTGCCATGATGGTTGCTCCTTGGTTCGCTTTTTGACGTGACCTGGAAACTTTGATGAACCTACGACTGATGCTCGGCAAGATAAAAATAGGGGTTTATTTCTCTGTTTTGTAGGATTATTATTATTTTACTGATTTAAATTACCTACTTTTCCAAACAATGCTTAAAATCGACAATCTAGTAATAATTGATCAATCACTTTTTATCATAAGGTAACTGTTTATTTTATTCCATTCGTCGTTCTATGTATACCAAAAGTTAGCCTAGTATAGTTGTACTCGTCTGTCGGTACAGCAGAATGCTGCTTTTAATCGCTGGTATTTCAGGTTAAGTGTGCTTCGTCGCGATACTGCCTGGGATGGGTGACCCCGGAGGATTTTTCTCAACAATTATTTCCATTCATGGAATATCCTCAACGTGGTCAATGAATGTTGGGCAACTTAGGGCTTTTGAAGGGTCGACAACGCTACTGATACCTCCTCAGCCTTTCGTCGTTGTTTATGAAGATGATCAATGAATTATGGGTCATGATCAATGCCTTATTGGAAATACGGGTTTTCTCATTGGACCCATTGAGTCACAATTCGTGGAAGGGTCGATTAGGAATACAAAGGGCAAAGAAAATATCCCTTCGAGTGGTCATCTAGGGAAAATGACGATATTCCCAAAGATAATAAAGTACTCCAGGAATGCAAAGGGCTAATATTCCTAGAATGTTCCACAATTCCCCGAAGCTCAATTATGAATATAAAAGGGTGATCATATTCCATGGGTTTAAACAATGCAGAATCAAGAATTCCACAGATCTTTAGAACCGAAAGTAGAGAGAGAGACGGATTCGCAGGAATCCATTCATCACTCCACCAATTAATCCACAAACCTCATTCCCCGGACCTCCCACGAATACTCCCCTTCATCGTGCCCATAATCGATCTAACCAAGACCTAACAAACTACCCTTAATAATCAGCAATTAGCGCGTCGCTGCAGACCGAAACACAGGGGCCAGTGAACCGTGTTCGAAAGTGGGATATCCCGGGCGGAGGGCAGAGATCCACTGGATCTCGGCGGCGGCGATCGTGTGGATCCTCTGATGCACCACCATCACAACGACGTAGCCGCCGCATGGTCCCTGGTACAATGGATAGGCGCGCCTTGTCGACGGCTCCGGTCAATTACGATCGTCTGAAAAACAAATGGCCCCGTTTCGATAATTAACGACACGGTGATCGGGTTTCTCCGGAGTCTCTCGATGAAATATTTCGCGACAATTATCGTGCCGGGACGCGCATTGTAACGGTGTGTGCTTGTTGCCCCCCTCTCGATCGTTCACCCGTGTTACCGCGTGCCCCGTTCCAAAGGAATCCTGACTTCAATCATGTCACCTCTCCCGACCACCTTTCGCAACTTTTTCTCTCTTGTGCAATCTGGGTCGCACGCGTTCCTTTAATTAACTTCCGGGCCGAAGTTCAGCTCGTTACCTATTGGCACAATTAAAAGCTTTTCTTCCAAGGGTTGCGGGGGATTCGCAATCGAAGGTATATGATTTTCGAGGCGAACGTAATTCGCGACCGGCTCGTGATTCGACCGACGGCCGAGACGTGTAATTTTCGCGATTGCGAGCCGGCGAAATCGATCCCTTTTTGCCCATCCCCGTCTCGATCGAGTGTAATTGCCGTGGACAATGTGGCGAGGCGTGAACAGGATGGAATCGGAGTTATGAGCCGTGCGATTTTGTAAGATATCTCGTGATTCGCGCTGCGGCGAACGTTGCGCGACCAGAGAATTAAAATAATTGGCTCGCGTGCTTTATCGCGTGAAACGATGAGTCGACTCGTTTAGAGCGGTGATCAAACCATTATTGATCAATTACGGGGATAAAAGTCGCCTGCCGATGGATCTGGCTTCGGTGTAATTAGAAATTGGAGACGTACCGTGCTTCTTCTCTGGGAAGCCGGTGGCGAGCTGCAAACACAGCTTCATCCTCAATCATTATCTGTAAAACTGTGGCTGGAGACAATTTTCATCAAAGAATCGGAAGAAAAATTCGAGGACATCTTTTCGTACAATACGTTTAAGTCCAGTGAAAGTTAAAGGCTTCAGAACTGAAATGATGATAATAATTATACTTTGAATTTTTGTGTCTTTTTGGTTAACTAAGGTAAGGGATCAGTATAGCGAGATTTAGAGATTTCGGAGTTGACATGATCACCATTAGAAATTGGTTCTTCATATCCTTATAATTTGTACAAATTTTCGTGTGCCAATAATATGTAAAATTGAACGAAATTGAATACTGTTACTGTAAGGGATCAGTTTAGTGAGATTTAGAGGTTTCAGAGTTGACATGATCACCATTAGAAATTGGTTCTTCATATCCTAATAATTTCTAAAAATTTTCGCGTGCCAATAAAATTGAATGAAATTTAATACCACATGAATTAGAGTCTCGTTTAAACTTTACTCCAGCTAACCTTCTTCCAGCGTTTGTGATTTACAATAATGACCAGCAGAGAATAAAATGTAAAATTGAACGTTTAACATTGAATACGTAATTGAATAAAATTTGAAGCTATCGCCGCAGGAAATGAAACGTAGCTGGCGTGCAGTTTGTTGAAAATTCGCGCACGGGAAACGAGAGGTTTGCATAAACATGTGGACGCAATGATTCAGAGAACGCGACAGCGAAAGTAAAAATAATGCAGCGGCAACCACCTGGGTGTTGCTCGTTAAAAGTATTAATAGCGTACTTTTCCTCTTGGTTATTTACGATCCGATGGAGCCGGTGGGAATAATTCATGCAATAATGTCCGAAGTTCAAGTGGGCGCGGGTCGCAAGCGAATGCAAACTTTACATACGAGGACCACCATGTGCAAACCGCGATATTAAAACCGAAGTTCGCCGCCGCCGCGCCGGAGGATCTCGAGCGCACGCTGTTAATAGGTCATTACGCAGGCGTAATGGAAATCGATAATTAATTGATCCGGCGAGAGTGCACGACCCTTCGCACCGATGGTAATTGACTCTTGAATATTTATGATTAACGAATTAACACCGTCGCGGATCGTATAATTCGATACCGGATCGCTGGGTCTCGCAAGGCTTCGATGTTACTATGGATCGCCTAATCTGACAGTTATTCGGTCGCCTGTGGCCATCGCTAAATTACTTCGAGAAACGACCTTCGTCGGTAGCAGGACGAATCGGAAACTTCTTGCTGTGCGAAACGCAAATAACATGTTGAAATGAACGCAATTTTCTCCACTGTGTTTTATTGTCGTTTTTTTTTTTTTTGTATTTTTGATAGAATTGCAAAAAATGGTCACAGGATTGCACGAAAGTGAAAGCTTCACGTTTTGAAATGGCCTGTTGCACAACTACTTTTTATGAAGTCGAAGCAGTTTGAAGGTTGACAATGCCTCATCGAAGATTTAATGATCTTTCAACATTACGCAACAGCGTGTATACATGCGTACTGTACATTATAGAGTGGGTGTATATTATTTTCAACTTATTAAGCACATTAAGAAATAAAGTTAATTTCACTTTAGCTTTTTATAAATCAGTTCGGAAATTTGTACTTTTATTTCCTAATTATAAGATATGACATTAACTATTATTGTTTCTTCTAAGCTTAACTCGTCGATAAAAGAGCGAAGAAGCTACCATTCCTCAAAAAACAAGATGAAAATTGTTTGATAACAATCGGCAACGATGTTCTACTATACAAATTGAATCCTGACTGTTTATATTAAAAACGTAATTTCTCGTTGTTACAAACGTATCCGCGCGGATTCGAACGTCCCATGACTACACAAAGATGGCCAATCCGCTCAACAATTGCATTTCGATGGAAGGATCGAAACGAACTGCATCGGGGACCGTCGTCGACAATGGTTATCTCGCGAAACGGGTAGAAGGAAAAAATGCACGGTGCACCGATAAATCCATGTTTCTATAGATTTTAATGGCCGTGCCGTTGACAGGCGAAACTACACGGGTTAGATTAAAACCGAACTTTCCGAATGCTGTAGAAAAGCAATCTCTGGCGGCGAATCGATAGACCGGCAACGGAATTATTAATAACCGATAAACTTCGTTAAAACGTTATCGGATTGCCGTTATCCAGGGGCGCAGGCATGCACACACGCAGTTCGGCGGCCAGCTGCAGATCAGATAGCCGCGCGCGGCCACTTTCGCGTCGTCGGCATAGCGACCAGGAGTTTTTTCTTTTTTTTTGCAACTTTCGGTATTCCCGCGTATCGGCGCTACTAATGAGCCCCTTGTCCTGCGGGATGCAACCTCGCTTTTGCCTCGCGAAGAGAAGATCGCATCGCTCGACTCCGACTTTCGTTATCTGGATTCTCTATTCTATTCGGAGCAAGCCGTTTGCGGTCCAGACCTCGGTCTGGGACCTTTCGCGTTCGCGCGCGATTCTGCAAATCGAAATGCCGTCGCTTTGCCGCGAGAGTCTGCTGCGTTCACAAAAAGTTAGGCGAAAGACGGTTCCAAAAATTTTCCGTTGATTTGGCTAAAAATGTACAGGGTGGGGCATTTTAAACCGGTCACCTGAATAACTCGCTCGTTTTTGAAGATAGGAGAAAATGCATTAGACCAAACTTACTTGGTATCGGGGGCCTCATAATCTGGTATTACCAATTTTTCTGTAGGTGGACGCGCAAAGGACATATGAAGGTCAACTTCATTTTTCTTAAATGGAATGTCCCATTTTTTGTACCATAGATCGATAGAGTATCAAAATCTGAGTATAAAAGCGTTGACCTTCATATGTTCTAAACCTAATAGTTAACGAGATATTGTCCAAAGAAGAAAGAAAATTATTTCGATAATATCTCGTTAACTATTGGGTTTAGGACATATGAAGGTCAACGATTTTGTACTCAGATTTTGATACTCTACCGAGCTATGGTATAAAAAATGGGATATTCCATTTGAAAAAATGAAGTTGACCTTCATATGTCCTTTACGCGTCCACCTACAGAAAAATTGGTAATACCATATTACGAGTATCTATCTTCAAAAACAAGCGAGTTATTCAGGTGACCGGTTTAAAATGTTCCACCCTGTAGTTTAACCGCCCCTTTATCTGAGTATATTGAAATAAATTTGCAGAAATTGGCACAAGTGCGAGCAAAAATAATTTTAACCACAGTGATCTCTCTATATATGTCGCCAAGGCCTGTACGATAAACGTCGCGGAATTATCCCCACTACCGCGGGGTACATTCCGTAAAGGGCAAGACCCGTGTTGTGAACATATATCGAGAATTCACTGTAGTAGCTCTTCGATTAGCATAATTTGTCCGAGCTGATTTTCCACGATTCCAATTGCCCGTTTCTGAGCTAAACATTTCTGACGGATTAAGACGAATCGAACACGGAATATTTGCAAAACTGCGAGCAGAAAATTTCGAATTACCTATCCCGCGGATATTACACTTTGCACGCCTCGTTCTCGCGCAGAGATGGACTGAGAAATTGCAGAGCACGCTATGGTTCGTTACGTCGTTCGCGACGCTTCAGTTTTTATGGAACGCCTTGCCTCTTCTCTTCTCCTTTCGCTTCCGTGAAATTCTTTCGTAAACGGCGATACCCCGTTTCATATTAGCGGAGAGTACTCAATTTTCCGCAGGTCCTTTTATCCAACTATCTGCACGGCAGATTATTGAAAAATAATCGGAGAGCAGATAATACTTTAATACAGGACACTCGTCCAGCCATCCAGACATATTCACAATTTTGTTAAAAATGATTCAGGAATCTCTCACGTGTTTTAATTCTGAACGATTTTATGTAGAATCGTGCTGCATATCGCAGACGAAGAATGTTTTTAACAGCAAGCCAATCAACGCTGTGTACAATGACTACCATTGGATACAGCATGCTATAACAATTTCTGTATGATATTGAAATATCCCTGAATATATTGCAATAGGTTTTGTCGCTCTACTTCGTTCAGTTCTTTGGTAATAAATTTTTAAATATGTACAGTGCACTTCGCAAATGAGGGAGCTAGTCAATCTCATCTACAGAAATCACCATTGAATACAGCGTGTAGCAAAAATTTGTATACAATACTGAATCATACCCGGACATATTGCAAAAAGTATTTTGACTCTGCATCGTTTAGTTCTCCTGCAATAAATTCCTAAAGGTGACCTATTTGTCCATTTTCCATTTTTCCTAACACAATTTTCTGAATTCTCTGGTAAAACAATTAGTAGAATTGTAAATCTATAAGATACTAAGCTCCTGGGTTAAAAAAGGAACACTGTACCGAAACGAAACAAAACGAAATCGTGAAGATCGACGCGCTCCCATTGCAAAATCAATGAAATATTTATTGAACTGGCCGGTGGGAAGAGGAAGGGTTAAACTCGTCTAAAAGCTGGCGAAGTTGGCTGCATCGGAACGATCTCGTCCGCATTCCAGCACCTGCAGCACGCGACTTCGATCGCGACGATTCATTAGGAGCGAGCGTCATCGCCTGCAAGTGTTCCCAATAAATCAGCAGGGACGTGGGTAGAAAGCACGCGATTCTCCGTGGAACTGGTCGCGGTAGCATTGACCCAGACTTTGATCCTCTCGTGGACAGGCGGGACAAGTTTCACCGAGATAGAGAGAGAGAGAGAGAGAGAGAGACAAAGAGAGAACAGAGTCGTCCCGCAACTCGTTGCGTCAGCCAGGCCAGAGAGAAAGAGGAGTAACAGTTACACGTGTCTGTTACGTGTCCCTCTGTAATCGTTACGCGTGCGGGAAGCAAGCCGTTGTCTACACCTGACGAAAGTGAGTCTCTGTTCCCCCCCCCCCCTAACGGCCCTCTTTTTCCCCTTTTGCTTTCAGTTTGTCGCGTGCGCGCGACCAAACCGAGACAAGTCGTCGCGTGGCGGTCAATTTTCCGGAGTAAGAATTCAAACCTGTCTAGAAAGATTCGGCAATTTTTTCTCTAATATTCAAATTCTCGGTGGACGCATTCCCAAAAAAATTTTCCACAGTTTCTACAGACGTTCATTTCTGTCAATCTTCATGTTTGAGGGGAAGCGACGAACGGGGTGCAGCTAAGTAAGACATGAATTCGGATGGGCAAAATTTTTTGGGCAAATTGACCGGTGTACGGCGGGCAATCGAGCCCGTCGCAGCCCGATTTATGGTGAGACCGGTACAGCTCGCTCACGGTCGTTGTTCCCGGCTGTTGCAAGGGCGTCGATAAATTATTTCACAGACCCCCTTTCCGTCGCGGTTCCCCGGACGTTGCTCGCTATTTACACGCGACCGCGCCGACCGATAAATCTCCGAAGTGTTTCTGAAATTGTATGAATTAGGCGGCCGCTACTTTCGCGGCTGATTTATCGGGGAAAATTGTCGGGCCGGACCCGGCGCCCGAGAATTTCGCGGGGGCAAACGAGCCGTCGTGTTTGCCGAATTAATTTCTACACGCCTCGCGGAATAAATATGCCCTTGCCTCTGCAGGATGTTGAACCCTTCCGGGCCCCAAATCGTTTCCTTTTCTTTTTTTGGTGACCAAACTAATATTGAATCTGTCCGGTTTATTTCTAGGTTCTGTATACTTTTAAGCAAATATTTCAAACGAATTAGAACCTTCTGAGCTTTCTATTCGAAGTTTATTCGATTTACCTTAGCGAGAGATTTTTAATTGATTTAATGGATTTTGAAATGGGATATTGTTGACGTATTGTGACCGCTGAGTCTCTGAAGCCTTAGCTTTGCCAAGGGGTTGACGTTCCTTGAGAACACAAGAGGTTAAATTGTAGTATTGACGCTCACCAAGGATCGATACAGGTGTCTGTTCCTGGTCCATTGACATTTGATACTCTAAAGCTGCATCGACCGGTGCCGAATACTACTTCATAACTTCATGGCACTGTCTCCGTGGCTGGGAGACAAAGCTACGCGAGTCACGTTCTCCAGAAACTTGATTCTCGAGGAAGAAAATTGAAAACAATTGAAGAAACTCTGTTAGACACGAATGTGAGAATTGTGGAACTAAAACGAAGCGGAGAACGTTCCTTGCAGTTTGGTGCTAATTTTATCCTAGCATACTCGCGAATAAATGTATCAGTCCATTTTATACAACACAAAGTTATAAACTAGCCATTCCAGTAATTATTATAATTAGAAAACATTATTTATCATAAAGTGAAATATAAAATAAATTGTAAGAATTGACTTATTAAAAGTTTTTAAACAGTTTGTGAGAGTAATGGTCTCGAAGATTTTTCTACTGCTCACGATTTCACGTGTTACTAGTAGTAAGTAGAAAAGGTGAGCCATGCGCAGACACAGTAGTCGAACGGACTTATTAGGAGCACAGAAATAAAAGTGAGTTTGTTGGTTTGAAAAGACTGTAGTCTAATTACCGCCATCGACAAGTAATTTTAAACAATATTGTTGGCCGGAACACGACAGCCGAACACGTGTACAAGGTGGCATTAATTGGAATGCAGCCCCCAGGACTCTAATTGCGTCCGCGGAGTCTTCCTGATGTTTCTGTTTGCCTGCGGCAACCGGTTCCACCGAAACACAGCTGGCTTATCGTCACTCGCTCCTGGCGACTGGACATCTCGTGGGTGCGGTAATTGGTTCGTGGTAAATTATTTTAATTGGGTGGCGGACAAGGAATTGATTTCGAGCGGAACTTGACGCGTTCTCGGAACTTCACACGTAAGGTCCACGGCGAGCTTTACGAACAACAATTTAGAATTCAGATTCTAACGGAGTCAAAAAATATTTTAGAAAATTTTCTGAAACTTGAGAGAGGCTTGGAAATTGAAAAAATCAGATGAAAAATTATCCGTAAGGCGATAGAAATAGAAATAAAATCTTGAATCCGAAGAAGTATAGAACGTACAAAATCGTGTTCATCTAATTTAAAAACTCTTGTCTCATGGAATATTAAGAATATAATATTAGACGACGCGTTAAAATAATTTTGCACCCAGGGGAGATTGAAGCAATTAAAATTCGAATCTCCCAATTTAAAAATTCGAGTTTTATAGAATATTCAGAATATAGAATTAACATTCGCGTTTTAGAGAACATTAAAAGTATAGAGTTACGAGAACCGTTCAGATTTAATATCACGGTAAAATTAAAACTATAAAGATACGAATTTGCCAGTTTAATCATTTGCGTTAGCGACCGTGTCTCGCCAATAATTGGGACAAAGCTCCACCCCCCCCTTTGGACTAAAAGGGTAATACGACGGGAACGTTGCAGGGTACTTAAAGCCCTCATTATCTCGAGAATTAGTTCCTCCGACGGGAGAAGTAATTTGCGAGCTTTTTCGTCGATTCATTTCGCCGTGGGAGATTGTTGTTGTTCCGGCGGGGGGAGGGGGGGGGGCGGCCATTAGAGTCGCACGACGTTCCGCATCGTTCTCGGCCAATAACACCGGGCAGCCATTTTTCACGGTGAATATTATGTCCTGGGACCGATAGCAGCCGTTCGAATGTAGTCTGGAGAGCTCGAATCCTTGGTTCTCCCTCTCGGCTGGTTCCCGGGCAACGTTCCAAAAACCTCTGAATGACGCCCACTCGAAGAGAACTTACGCAACAACGCGCGCCGATGCAGCAGAAAAACACGTTCATTCACCATTCAACCGACGACCACCATTCAAGACACACGCTGCTTCGTTGCTTTTTCCTCGAGACCTCGAACATCCCATACAATCGATAATATCGATACAGGTGCCAAACGTCTCCGTCGAAACCACCCCTTAATTCACGCACCATTTTTCTTTCGCCCAAATGTTTCTCTCTTAAACCACAATGCGTATCAACTCCACTTTTCAAAAAATTGTCACCAGAATCATGTCTTAATATCGCCCTGTGGTACCTGGTTCTTTCCAGTTCGTCAATTCTGACTCTTAAAATATTGTCTTCGATTTTATTGATGACAATTGGCTAGTTTTGATCAGCTCTGTATTGAGAGCACTATCTTTTCTTTTTTGGTAATCCACTTCAGAGATTTTCTCAGTATTTTACGCATTCCCTAATACTCGTCGGAATCACTTTACAGAAATTCAAAGTAAAAATTAGACACACTTCAGAATTTTTAATCTTCTCGTTCGTGATGCATCTCGGTTACCACCCTCAACATTTTCCATTTTTTTTTTTTTAGCACTTTGACTACCGAAGCAGCGGCTATACAACTTTCAGAAAATTTAAGCAATTTATTAAACGAAATAGAAACTTTTTGCATTTTGTAGAGCGTAAAAAAGTTTCCCCGACTCGATAGAAATTAATTTTTTAGTCTAGACAGAGTGTCACCCACGTGTATGGTAGTTCAATGCGAAACTCTAAAAATTGGTGCATATTTTCGTGTCGTGAAGCTTTTTAAATGAAACATTATGAGAATAACGATTAGACTGCGGACTTTACGCATTTATGACAGAAATGGGCAAATACAAAACTGTAAAGGCATTAGAGTTAAATTTACTAGAAGAGAGAATACACTGTTTTTTAACTTCTGTTTCCAATTCCTGGTCACAATTGACCCGTACAATCTTTATTTTGCAGCCTATTGACAACTGCAATGCCAATAATCGTAAATTAAAAATTCACGAAAAGATATATAAACAAAGGGGATCCAGTGCATTGTTGTCGGAGGCCGGCGTACCTTGCAGTACGTGTCTTGCAATCTTGAAAATGGCGTATAGCACAGCACGGGTTGGCTAAACGCGGCTGCCAGAGTATTGCCATAATTGTTCGAAGCTGGGCAAGAGGGTCGACAGGTTATAAGCCGAAGAACCTGTCGTCTGTAACGAACCCGGCCGTAGGAGGTCCTCGTTAGAAGTGTTCGAGGTAACCAACCTCTCTCTCCCTCTTCCTCTCTCTCTCTCTCTCTCTCTCTCTCTCTCTCTCTCTCTCTCTCTCTCTCTCTCTCTCTCTCTCTCTCTCTCGCGTGGTTTGGGTCCCGGCAGCTTTACATATTCATGCCGGTCCAGATCTGGCTCGATGCATCGTGAAACGTTGCAGTCTGTTACCGGCGGACGTTCATAAGCTTAACCCCCCCCCCCCGGTCGCAGTCATAAAAGATGTTTCGTATCGCCGCGGGCTCGATGGCTATCAAAGCCTAAACTCGATCCCCCGAAGTTTCAATAGCGGCCGACTCTATCTCGAAGTTAGAACGGTGGCGGGCCTGCGATAACACGGGCTTATGGCATTCGTGGAATCTGGTTTCGTTTGGCTCTGTGCGGACGCCGTCGCTGACTGTCAACGTTGTCTATTTTATTGTTCGGCGCACGCGGGCGAAGGAAAATTATGTTCAACGGCGCTGGAACCGCAATTTTTGGGGGACTCTTTTGTGGCACTTTTTGCAGGACTCCTTACACTCAGTGTAAAAATAGAGTGTAATGAATTAAGAAAAAAATTGATCGATAAATTGAGTGGAATTCAATTATGATCGACGTATCTAGCTTCAGTGATGTGTAGACTGCGAATTTTTATACAAAATAACAGGAGACGAACAGAGATTTTTCTGTGCATTTAATAATTTTAACAAGCTGGAATTAATACGTTCAAGCTCTTACATTCTTTTAATTTGACTGTTGCTCCAAATTGCCCCTACTCATTTTTTCCATAAATGCGTAAAATCCGCAGTCTATTAATGTGTTTCGAATAGTTGGGGAATAGCGTAACTGTTCTTACAAAAATTTTATAGCAGTCTCAAAAATTCTATAATACGAATTTTTATACAAAATAACAGGAGACGAACAGACTTTCTTTGTGCATTTAATAATTTTAACAAGCTGGAATTAATACGTTGAAGCTCTTACATTCTTTTAATTTGACTGTTGCTCCAAATTGCCCCTACTCATTTTTACCATAAATGCGTGAAATCCGCAGTCTATTAATGTGTTTCGAATAGTTGGGGAATAGCGTAACTGTTCTTACAAAAATTTTATAGCAGTCTCAAAAATTCTATAATACGAATTTTTATACAAAATAACAGGAGACGAACAGACTTTCTTTGTGCATTTAATAATTTTAACAAGCTGGAATTAATACGTTGAAGCTCTTACATTCTTTTAATTTGACTGTTGCTCCAAATTGCCCCTACTCATTTTTACCATAAATGCGTGAAATCCGCAGTCTATTAATGTGTTTCGAATAGTTGGGGAATAGCGTAACTGTTCTTACAAAAATTTTATAGCAGTCTCAAAAATTCTATAATACGAATTTTTATACAAAATAACAGGAGACGAACAGACATTTTTCTGTGCATTTAATAATTTTAACGAGCTGGAACTAATGCGTTGAAGCTCTTGCATTCTTTTAATTTGACTGTTGCTCCAAATTGCCCCTACTCATTTTTACCATAAATGCGTGAAATCCGCAGTCTATTAATGTCTTTTGAATAGTTGGGAAATAGCGTAACTGTTCTTACAAACATTTTATAGCAGTCTCAAAAATTCTATGAGATCAAAGCAATTTATCGAGTGACTCTAAGAGCACTCTGTCACCTTTCTAGCATTTTGCAAATCCTAAGGCTGCACTGAATACACTAATGTAAAAATTCGTTCACAAACATGGACAAATATTACAAATTGTTGGTGGGACTCAAAGTGTTAAGCGAGTCTAAGAGTCCAGAACTCCAAAATTCTCACGATAAAGTGGACTCTAACGAGATGATCGTTTCTGTTGCAGGTCGTCGGTGCTTCTTATACTAATCATAGGACTCTCCGTTCGCGACACCTTTGCTAGACACGTGAGTATGAGCCCCGTATCGTTTCCCCGCCGAGGTCGAATATACACATATTTTCTCGGTGGTCTGGCGATGCTGACGATAATGTTGAAACAAGGGCTGCACATCGGAACACCTTCGGCTGCATTCCTTTCGGCTTTGCTGCACCGGCTCGACACGTTGGCTGGCTTGAGTTTCAAAGGGTTCGAGGCGATGCACCGATCGAACTATCTCTCAGAGCCGGGTTTTTTTGCAATGTTTATGAGAATATACAGCCGCTGAATTTATGCAGATACCGTGGTGGAACGAGCCTCGCCCATTAGCAGCTAATTCTTGGTTGAAAACCGTGGGTGATCTCAGGCGTGCTCTCGACGCTTAGGGTCCCTAAATGTCACCGCGAGAAGAACAAATGGTAGATTATTAGCTGGAAAAATTAATTCACATCGAGGACTAATCCGTGCGAGCTGCCTCGATACCACCGGTTTCTCTCGATACTCCGTTTTTAACCCGCCTGTCCGGTCCCATTAGCATAAACAATTTTTCGAGAGCTTCTCATTATCATAACTTCACCGTCATTGTCTCCTGAATTTTCTGTTACGTTCGCAACTAGGCTGTGGATTTTATGAATTTCTCGAGAAGATTGGTTTGGGTAAATTGAAAACGGTGAAAGGATTAAAAGAATTTAAGAACAGTATTTTGAATTCATTATCTTTGATCTTTGTGTAAGTGCAATCAAAATGAAGTGACAAAAATTAACAGACTCCACGCTCACCAGATAGAAGTAAATAATTTTAGTAAAGAGTATTTTCTTACATTGTTTGAGAAGAATTATTTTCAAGAAATACTGGAATACAAAATTTCACAGAATTTAGTACGATTTTTATTTATTTAAGATCCAGAAAGGTCACTACCACTGAAAATTAGATTTTATTTGTTTCCGCTTTCCTAAAATTCGCCTACGAAAGTTGAGAATTGCATAAACACCCGCAGTCCAATTATAGTAAACGCTTTCTCTGGTCTGTACAAAATCGAGGATTTTCGTGAATCGTTCTGCACAAGAACGCAGCGGAAACCGAGCGATTCCGAGCGTAAATAAAGTCCCAATCAATATCGGAATCGCATTAAAACACGAAAACAAACGATTCCGGA
This sequence comes from Halictus rubicundus, assembly GCF_050948215.1. Taxonomy (NCBI): domain Eukaryota; kingdom Metazoa; phylum Arthropoda; class Insecta; order Hymenoptera; family Halictidae; genus Halictus; species Halictus rubicundus. The sequence goes on along the minus strand of NC_135154.1, from coordinate 17,531,925 downwards.
TGAGAAAGCAACGACAGCAAGCCTGGGAACTAAAAAGGGGATGTGCAGAAGGCTAAAAACGAAAGGGGGAAGAAATGAAAGCCGCAGCGATCGCGTCGACTCATTGTCGCGCGAATTCGCGTACGAAACAAAATGAGAGCCGTCTCGTTTCGCTATAGAGAAAGAGAAAGAGAGAATTTCGCGGATGTATCCTGGCGAGACGAGAAAATAGAAGGTTGTGAAGAGTGTGGGACGAGGGACGGTCCACGGTAATCTCGTTGTGTGCTCACGCCTGCTGGTCTGCTCATTCCTTTCGTTGTTTTGTGTGTTCCTACACCTTGCGACCGTCTTACGCGAGAAATAACTCTGCAAGAAATAAGATCGTGTTTCCACCATTTCTGGACCGTTCTCGCTTTTCAATGATCCAGCCTTCGAACGGAAAAAGAAAATGACCGTTTCACAGTTCAATGTCGATCGACACGTTCACTGCCACGGCACTTTTCAGGATTCCGGTGTAAAAATCCAATTTAATTCAATCATCATCGCAAAAGACTGTTCTTCTTAAATAATTTATCATTTTATACGCGATTTCTTAACGCAAAAATATTATTAACCATATTATGGCAAGTAAAGAAACTATATGTTATTACGTAGTTGGCAGTCAACGCGTTAACGTTGTTGCATTGGCTTTGATGAAGATGTCAGCATTTGTAGGAAGTGTTCCATGGCAGTGACATACAGTGAATAAATTCTACTAATTTCGCTAGATTCTTGATTTACGAAGAAACTGCAGAATTGCTTTCATTAACCCTTTTAGTGCCGAGCGAAAAAGAGGTACCTATGCGAAGATAACCGGCCGAATTTCACGATTTTACTAGGGTTTGGAAAAAGGCTCATAAAAACCAAACGAAAAGCAATATCTACGTAATGAAAAAAGCAGTGTATTAAGGACGAAATAGAGAATAAAACAGTGACGCTAATTTTCCTATATTCATTGAAAATTACACAAATAACAAAGGTATAAGCGATCATGAAGCAAAGAAAAATTAAGTTCTCTCTTTCAAAACGTAATTGCACATACGAAAAGTCATCTTTTTATCATAACTTTTTATAGACCGTTTATTACAAAGTATATACTTTGCATTTCGTAACAAATTTGTAAGAAAATAAATAATATTGCACAACAAACATAAAGAATAGCTCCAAGGTACATGGCAGGCGCCGGACGGATTATCTCATCCGAAGGAAGTAATTGTTATAGGTACTATAACATATAGAATATAAGGGAAGGTTAAACCGAAAAACTATTTATTTTAATTCTCTCGTAATGAAATTAGACCATACATAACGTATTATAAATTTATTTTGAGATAGAGTTCTCTCGCAATGCGAATAGTAAAGCGCTACAAGGTGCGGGCCGATATATCGGCCTCCGGCACTAAAAGGGTTAAATTGTATAATCTCCGAATGCAATTGGATCTTTTTTTTATCGAACTTCTGAGCATTCATGTCATAAAATTGCGGGGAAAAAATGGCAGAAATGAAAAGCTGGTATCAACTTGTCCCGGTCCTCCGAACTTATTTTTAAGACTCGCTAGTAGGTATAGCGTTAATCTCCGAACATTCATCGTCTCGCATCATCGCCGTACTTACACGGATCATGCGAAACGAGGGCGCAGCTCCTTAACCAGTTTGCGGCGAAAAATTGTGTCGATTAAGCTATTCCTAAAATAACCGAGTTGCTCTCGCGCGGTCGTCGAACGGAATTCGGTGTTCCGTGAGATTGCGTGGCGAAGAGTTAATTAAATGGTTCGGGGAAGTGGATCTGTAGGTTTGTCCGGTGGGGTCAGCCGATGAACCGTGAACACCGGCCACGCCTTTCCCCTTAATAATTATTGTCGTGTTCGAGTCAGCGTCCCGGCTGTCTGGCCGCAAAACGGTGACGAACACGCCGAGCCGCGCCGCGCCGCGCCGCGCCGCGGAACCCGTGCAAATTGCGAAGTCGGGACGATTTCGAGATCGACGATAACACCGTTCGCCGAAGAGAGGAATGCAACTGACACGAGCCGGTGAATTATCGTGCACTTCATCGTGCACTTCGTTCCTTCCTCCGACCGGCCGGTTCGAGTTGTCACGACACACTTGCCGCGATTGTTCGCCGTGCCGCGCCGCGTCGCCTTTTGCAGCGCCGGGCTCTTTCGGCGACTATTCGCGCGGAATACGAAGAAACGAATGATAGATGTCTAGGTTGACAGACGGCCGCGCCATCCCGGCTGCTTTCACATCAACGCTCGTGTGAATAGCTAAGGAGATTGGCTTTTTCCCCGGCCTGCACCGCGAGGAACAGCTCCGGTGAATGCAGCTCTGCGTTTTTAGCGGTCCCCGGGAACCTTAGAAACGGCTACACGGTCATTCGGCGATGTTTTATTACTCGCTTTTCGTGCACCGTCGCGATTTGACAGGCTTTGTTCTGCCGGTTTGCGGTCTGACCGCTTGCTGCGGTACACGTACGATTCCAGAAGACGTCCACATTCCTTGCTCATTAACATTAATTCGCAGGAACTAAGGGGATTAGTTAGTTACGAAATATTTAACCCTTGGAGCTCGAGCGGCCACTCCGAGGCGCCGCTAAAAATTGATGTGACATCATTCGCAATATTTTTCACGTTATTAACTCTCCGTGGGACGGTTGATTTTCTTTCTTTCCAATACTTATTTTTTCCCATTGATGTTCTCAACATTTGACGTTTGAACAGTTATATACTAAAATAGGGCGTTCGATATGTATCCCAGAATTTTTTTAGATTTTTTAAAAAATATATAAGGTTGCAGACGGAGGGATTTTGTTCATATTTAATCGGTTGCTTAACCAACGTATTTAACAAATCATATAGCATGGAAACATTCTATTATAGGAAAAAATGTTTCGTTTTTTTTGGGACTGCAAAGGGTCAAAAATATTCTTAATATTGCTGTATAAAGTACATTAACAGAATTATTGCTCCTGGTGTAGGTCTTCAAAATTGATACTGACTACCAAACAAAAATTATCTTCACCTGGACAATCAGGTTAACTGGACACTTCGTTGAATAAAAATGTGAAATCGATGAACAACAGAACAATGTTTGTACGAATTCTTCCTGTAATGTGGAATAAATCTCACGAGGATATTTTAATAAAACCACGTTGACAGTAATTGATTCAAATTGTAGTTTAAAGAAAACGTCAGAGATGAAGAGTTACGGGCTTTCATCGTACACTATTGCCCAGATTACAAAAAGTGATTTGCAACTTCTGCATCCGAGCAATCCTGAGACTCCTGCAACAATGTTCTCCGAAGTTCTTTCTAAAAGCTTCTTCCTTGTCCACTGTCGGAATAAAGAAGTATTTAATGAAAAAGTACGAAACGCGTCGAAAGGACTTCGCGTTGAAACTGAAACGTCTCCCCTGAATGCGAGAAGCCTTTCTTAAATTAATTATATGACTGAATATAATCCTTTCAGTTGCATAAACTATTCAAAGAATCTCTTCTTACGTATCCCATATCGTGTAGCACAGAGACTGTGATAAGTCCATATAAGGATGAAATGAAATTTAGTTAATTAATTAATCGAATGCCGGCCAATGTCAAACTCTAATTCTGAAGTTAATTACTAGACTGCAAAATTTATACGCAAGATCAATAATTTTCTAAACCACCACAAGAAACAGGAGCTAAATAAAAATTTATTGTTATAAATCATTCGTTTTTATAATGTAGTAGAAGCCGTAAATGATTAATCTTATTACATCATGAAAAATGTAACGATAGAAAAGAATATATAATGCACCAACAGAAAATGAATTCAATTTATCGGATATAACATTATTAGGTACAACAACATTCTGAAACTGTTCTGAACACAGTGTAAAATCACGTTCAAAGTTCTCTGGAGTTTTCACGAGTGCAGAGAGCCCACAGTCTGCTACGTACACAATTCCAATTTTATTAATTACATCGATACAGAAGCGGGGACTAGAGAAAGGAAGAATTCTTAAGCAGATCAGATCTATCACCCTCGGCCCATAAGCCATCGTAAGTTTCTTCGGACTGGTGGCAAACTTTCCTACGGAGCCCCCGGTAATTGAACTTCGATCCCCTTTCCATTAATTAACGAAGAATCGCTATTGGAATTTTAATCGCGACAGCCGTCCACGGGTTTCAAAGCGAAATAACAAAAGATCCGAAACGATCCCACGCGACTCCTCCCTCATCATTTTCTCGAACTCATCGATTACTCGCGTGCACGCATTCTCTCCGGCGTGGTTGCAGCAGAATGCATTCGGACTGCAGCGACGGTTTTTGTTGCGCCCGCTATTCTCGGCCACCGGTGTAACACGAATTCACGGCGAACATGATTAACGATCAACATTTTGCCAGCCGGGGAAGTTATCGTATCGCCGAGATACTGCCACTAAAAACTGCTCGCGGTTATCTGACCGCTAATGCCGCGATTATTCGACCACCGGTTTCATTGAATCGTGACGCAAGTGGTCGAACGATCCTGCAGAGGATGGATACGTTTCGCGATTAAATCGGTTTCATCGTGTTTCACGCACGGATGTCAAACTTTCCACACAAAGAACACTCGTATGCGGCTCGCTGCTCCGATGTTATAAACAATATTCTCTTGTGCGTTCTTCGTGTCCAATGACTTCTAAGTGCGTTCCTTGTTTCTTCAAGTCCCTCGATCATTCTACTTTCGTCCATCGAATAAATGTATTTTTTAACTAGAATTTCGTACAAATTGTTCAACAACACGGAACGAATTTCTCAAAAAAATTGTTTCAAGACAATTATTTTAAAAGATTCGTCAAGGGAAATGTTTCAGCAGCTTCTTTCGGAAAACCATGTCGAAGAATTCTTTAAGAAAATTATCTTTAAGAAATTCTGTAGGGAAATTGCGATAGAAAATTGTTGTTACTTTAATGCGGAAACAGTGGCAAAGCTGACAAATTGTTAATACAATCGGAGATGTTACGGACACTCGAAAACAAATTCTTCGAAGCGTAACTTTAGCCGCGGTTCAAGTGAAGGATCATCGGGGATCGAAGCTCGAGCTTGGATCTTGACAGCAAGGATCCAGGGGCGGATCGGGCTTCCCGTTCCTCTTTCCATGATCGATCCAGCAGTCGATTAGCCGTGGCATTGGCTCCGGCGCGTTGCATGTCTGCCGTAGTGAGATATGAAACGTAACCTGTTAACAGTGAAACATAATCCAATATCCTGGGGGCAACGATCCGCAGGAGATGCTTTCTGCGCCCGATCGAATAACTCTGCCTCGAGCTCTGCCGCGCCGCTTCCCCAAGCCTGAGATTAACATAATCTCGATGACAGTGAATTAAACTGGTCGATCGTGTACCACCTACCTGTCGGACTCGTTCGTTCGCGCGTCGATAGAACGGGTGCCGGTGCTAATCGTGTCAGAAACCTCTCCCCGTGACCGTGATTCATAAGTGGACTCTCCATTCCACCGAACCCTACGTTTTCTCAAGGACGTGATTAAAAGGGCCGAATTTTCAAGTGCGCGGTAATCTATTACCGACGAAATCAATTTTCGAGTCCACCCAATTTTTCTACGTGTTAAAAGGGTATAATTACTTTCAGATTGAAACAAATGATTCGATTTGTAGTGAGGATCTAGATCGATTAGTCTATCAGACGAGTCGCAAAAGAAATTTTTACTCGGGATCCTGGAAAAAATACTGAAGTTTGTTTTCTTATAAGTTGCAATCTGGAGGTCCTTCTAACAAGACCATAGTATCAAATTCGAGTTTAAAAATTAATAGCTACTTTAAAATTGGACCAGGCGACTAGATTTTTTGTGGAGATCTGGACCAATTAGTCTGTCAGTCGATTCGCAAAAGAAATTTTGACTCGGGATCCTGGAAAAAATACTAAAATTTGATTTCTCACAAGTTGCAATCAGGAGGTCCTCCTAACAAGACCATAGTATCAAATCCGAGTTTAAAAATTAATAGCTACTTTAAAATTGGACCAGGCGACTAGATTTTTAGTGAGGAGCTAGACCAATTACTCCCTCAGACGACCCGCAAAAGAAATTATGACTCGGGATCCTGGAAAAAATACTAAAATTTGTTTTCTCACTAGTTGCAATCAGGAGGTCCTTCTAACAAGATCATAGTATCAAATCCGAGTTTAAAAATTAGTAGCTACTTTAAAATTGGACCAGGCGACTAGATTTTTTGTGAGGATCTAGACCAATTAGTCTATCAGATGACCAGCAAAAGAAATTTTGACTCGTGATCCTGGAAAAAATACTAAAATTTGTTTTCTCACAAGTTGCAATCAGGAGGTCCTCCTAACAAGATCCTAGTGTCAAGTCCAAGTTTAAAAATTAATAATTACTGTAAAATTGAACCAAACGACTTGATTTTTCGTGAGGATCTAGACCAATTAGTCCCTCAGACGATCCGCAAAAGAAATTATGACTCGGGATCCTGGAAAAAATACTAAAATTTGTTTTCTCACTAGTTGCAATCAGGAGGTCCTTCTAACAAGATCATAGTATCAAATCCGAGTTTAAAAATTAGTAGCTACTTTAAAATTGGACCAGGCGACTAGATTTTTTGTGAGGATCTAGACCAATTAGTCTATCAGATGACCAGCAAAAGAAATTTTGACTCGTGATCCTGGAAAAAATACTAAAATTTGTTTTCTCACAAGTTGCAATCAGGAGGTCCTCCTAACAAGATCCTAGTGTCAAGTCCAAGTTTAAAAATTAATAATTACTGTAAAATTGAACCAAACGACTTGATTTTTCGTGAGGATCTAGACCAATCAGTCCCTCAGACGACCCGCAAAAGAAATTTTGACTCGGGGTGCTGGAAAAAATACTAAAATTTGTTTTCTCACAAGTTGCAATCAGGAGGTCCTTCTAACAAGACCATAGTATCAAATCCGAGTTTAAAAATTAATAGCTACTTTAAAATTGAACCAAACGATTTGATTCTTTGTGAGGAGCTGGATGAACCAGCCTACTAGACGACAAGTAAAAGAAATTTTGAGTCAGTATCCTAGAAAACATGCTTCTAACAGGCTGACAGCGTCGAGAAGTTCCAAGTTCCGCGAAACTGCGAAAGATTTAGGGCAACGGAGGCTGAAAAAAGGATCTCGAGACGGTTCCAGCGAGTTGAAAGGTTCCCGATCGACGCTCAATTTCCGACAGTTTCGAGGATCATTAGCATTTGGCCGGTGTCTGAACTCGAACGAGGAGGAGCGACAGACGACGAGGAGCCGAGGGCTAGCGAGATTGGCGCGAGCATTTCCAAGATTTCTTCGCCTCGCTAACGGCCACTTAACTCAGATTAGCCACGCGGGCTGGTAGGAGGATCGTTGATGATGGTAAAAAGCCGCAATAAGTCAGAACTCTCCCCCGTCCTCCTCTTTTTCCCCGTGAACCCTCGACCCTTTCGCTTCTTCAGCCCGTCTGGCCTGATAATCTCATTGCCGATGCCGAGATATCTCCGGTCTCGGGCCGTGGTTCGCCGTGCTGTGCCCTGTCGCGAAAAAGCGAACAAAATTCTCGCCGGATTTGTAAACCTAATTTCCCGGCGTCGTGTTCGTGTAAAGAGTGGGAATATCGCCTCGGAACCGTGGCAGTCCCGTGACAGACGCGGAACCGATACGATTTCGGGATTCGAAACGGCAGGCGGCTGTTTCATACGTATCCCTAGGTGTCCCGGGGCTGTCACCTGTGCTCCAAAAGGAATATCCCTCTCGCCGGCTGTCGTAACCGGGGATTGTTGCGGAAATAAAACCAGCCCCGGGCTCCAACGACTCGACTGGAAATAATTATGTCGATTTTTCTGCCGACTCCGTTTTTATTAGCCGCGGAGAAACCAAATAGGGATTCCACGGCTCTGACAACCACGAAATGTTCGCTCTTTCTCGCCTGGAATACTTTTAAAGTATCATTCGAGATTGGTAACGACGGAGTAACATCTTTTCGGAAAATTTAAGAATCATCATTTACCAGAAAATACACACGAATGTTCGTGTTAAAATATTTTATTCTTGTTTAAATTGTAAACAGAGTGAGACTTCTGAAGTTTTAGCTGAAAATCGCACATCTTTACACGCGTACAACTTCTGACCTAGTGATCGCCTAGGATTGAGACATAGATTTTCGGTATTTTCTCGCCGAAATCTACAGGATTACACGAAAAAAATAGTTGAAAATTTCGGGTTTCCCGAGGCGAAGTTAAGCCTAATAGCAGTACAGTGGTATTCTATTAACACTAGGTTTACGGGACCCGTCAAAATGACGGATTCTAATATTTTTAATTCACGAATATTGAGATTGCAAACATGGATCCGCGAGGAATTATTTAGCAAATTGATTTCTCCACTTATATATTATTTAAAAAATGGTTACATTGATAGATATATTCGTGTTATTTTTATAAGGAAATGTAAAATAGTCATTTCTAGTGCTCCGTAAACCTAGTGTTAAAAAAAATTCTAATGAAGCCTCCTATCGCAATATGTAAATCGAAACGTTCATTTTCGAGGGCTAGATACCAGAGAAAATGTAAAAATCCGTCTAAAAGAAGGCGATAAAATATTTGCATCATACACAAACTGTTCATTCACAAATTATTTGTAACATTCACAAGTTGCGACCCTGTTTGACACGGCATCGCTTCGAACAGGAAAGTTGTCTCTCAATAAGCGGGAAACTGTTTCGCGGGTGTTGCAGACACAAGGCTAATCTTATCGGCAGCATGTGCCGGCAAAGGTGCGGACGTTGCACTGCCCCCGGCGCGTAACCGTTTCGTATTAGCATAAATTAGTCGGCGGCTAGTCGGCTGTCGTAAACCTAACCAATTGTAAAGTCCGTCGGCTTTGATGCCGGGGATGGCTCGAACAGCTCGTGGTCTCTAATGGAGCCCGGCTTGAATACCAACCGGCACGTTGCCGAGGTTAAACGCATTCTTTCACATAATTCGCGTAATTGTGCCGCGCGGCATTCGCGCGACTCCCTAAATGCACATTCAGAGTCAAATACCCCCCCCCCCCCACCCCGGGCCCACGATTTTCGGGAAATTGGACGGGGGGAACAATTAATAGCGGCGCGAACGGTGCCAAAAATTCTTCTCCGTCTTAATTAAAACGTCACGCGGCAAAAACCACGTTATTAATCGCGCAGTTGGCCGCAGTTTTATTCCGCCTTTTTAGGCTGGCAAGAGACTGTTTCTGAAAGCTCACTGTTCTCCCCGCACTATTTAGGAGATTGATCATTTGCTTAGGTCGATGGGGATGTCATCGACACTTCCGTTTTCCCGACTTTTCCGGGATTTTCTTTTCATTTTCCATTGGCCCGTGTAAGATTTATTTTACGCTGCTGGTATTTGGTGTGATCATTATAATCCTTCGTTGCAATATTTAGTTCGAGGTTTTCGGGGCGTGGAGTCTTTGTTTTGTGCTATTTTTGTGAAATATGAAAGTAGTGCTCTGGACAGCGGATTTTATGAGAAAAACGAGTAGCTGTGATTTAAAAATGGGAACACATTGTTGCCTTCAGCCTACTAAATATATTAAAACAGAAAAGAAATTTCTGTTTCACTCCGCTTCGTCGTGCCAATTTATTTCTTTTTCGAGAATTGCAATTTTAGTTCGTCACTGATACCTCCGTCCTAATTATTTTCCTTTACATATAAAATGTTGCGCCATTTTAGCATCAATTGAATAGTGTCCCTTCCAAGGGTTAAAGGGTTCAATTGACAGACAGGGGAATCATGGCAGTTCCACTATGTCGGAACAGCGAAGGAAAGGGTCGTCGTAAAGAAAAATTGAATTCCTGAGAAGCGGGGTTCGCGGGTGTCGCGCATTCAATTTCATAGAAACGCATCCTCATCTGTCTCATCGCAAAACAAAGAAAAATGGGAAAGGGTCCAAATTTTTCCGTTAGCCGTCGCAAAAATAACGATGCTTAAAGCCGTCTAAACATAATCGATCGGGGAGTTCGTTCTAAAGTCCACGACAGTGTAAAATGAGTAAAAAATTCAATCGGTCCCAAGAAACACAAAAAGGTAAAATTCGAGTTTCCGAAAATTGTTTGAGCAATAATGAGATTTGCTATTAAATCGTCTAACGCGCGAGCGATTAAAATTCCCTCGACCACATGGTCGCACATGTGGATCGCGCGTGAACGAACTCGTCACAACAACCCTAGCTGAGAGTCGATTTTTCTCGGTTCGGTCGAAGCCGAGGCTGCCTCACGCGAGGCAGTCTTAGAAAAACAGGGAAACGAGATTCTAACATGAACGGGTCTCACCTAGCATCGCTCCGAAGCGTTTTAATCTGTCGTTTCCCGGGCGGGCCTCTCTCCGAGGGCTGTTTTGCGGGAAGCGAGTCTTGTCTCGAGGTTTTATAGTCACCCACGTCGGCGGACGCGCCATTATTATCGTCGTATATTCTCACAATACGGTCCACGCGACACCGCAGATGCTCCGGGTGGAAAGAAAAGCCCGCTGGCTCGCGCGTCGCACGGAAACGCGAGTATCCCAGGCCCATCTGTTCTCTGCTTAACCCCCTCTTTCCTTCTCTTTCTCTCTCTCTCTCGTTTGCATACGCTGGAGAAAAGTGCACGGGTACAGCTGTAACCGAGTCGAAACTTATTTACAGCCTGGAGACTCCGCTATTTTTTCGGCAGCTCCCTGCAGTGGGGCTTCTCGCAGAAAACCGTAAGAGTAGCTTCTTCCTTCTTGCCCCCTCCGAAGCGATGCACCGCGACAGATGAGACCGTGTTTCTATGAAATTGAACGCGCGACACACGCGAAACCCGCTTCCGAGGAATACTGCGGCGCAATGCAAGCCGATTCGTGAAAACCAGTCTTGTTATATTTAACAAATATACCGCGGATCTCCGTACAAAATAAACACTTTCTGCGGTAAGAGCCGAGACTCCGTAATTCACGATAAGGTAGAGTGACTGCATTACCGACAAAATCAACTTTTCGTCCTTTTATGAGAATATTTCGAAAGAATAGCGCGCGCTGGCCATGAGCAGACGAGATTATGCAAATATTTGGTAATGTAAGCGTTAAAAGTAGGCCAAAAATTTTGACGACGTGCATGCCGCGCAGCATTTTTATACCACTGGATGAGTTTTCTGGATGAAATCGAGAGTAGAGCGCGCTTGAAAATATCTTCAGCTACAAATTGAGCTATATTTTGATTCTCTACGAAATGAAGCCAAAAACTTGAAGCATGTTTCTGGCGTCAGTACTCATGATAATACAGAGCAAAAAATGTGTCAAGTTTAGTCACAGATTTGAGACCCGTCGGATCAAGACCGAGACGATCTGTGTCTGAAAACTGTGAACGGTAATTATATAGCAATTACCGATCTGCTGACTCTGAAAAAGTCACGTGACCACCCTTGGCCCTTAACTGCACGAGATAGGAGCCAGGTATACATTTACTTCTTTCCCGAATAATTGAAACACATACCAAATATTAATTCGCTATTCTTCAATTATTTCAATCTTTCTTCTGTATCGAATTGCACCAACACATTTTTTGTTATAAATGCATAAAATCCGCAATATATTAATAACTAGACTGCTGCGTCCATTACCAATTAAGCGACTTCAACTGATATGTATCTATTGCGTTACCTTCACATTAGTATAAGGTTATTATTGTAATATTATGTATGTAATATAGACTGCAGAATAACCTCTCATCGGAGGTTACAACTGTACAATAAAAAAAAAACTAGACTGCTGATCTTCATGCGACATAAAAATTGTTCGCATTCGTTGCAAGGCGTAGAAGCCAAGTAGAAATTGATCTCTGTCTTAAAAAATCCGCTGAAAATAACATATTTGGTGTTCGAAATCTTTATTGGACCCGATGTTATGGTACAAGGGGTTAACATGCTCCCTGGTGACAAAAAAAAAAGAAATTCTTCGAGCGATTCCACGAAGTCGTGCACGGGGTGACAAGTCGCACGAGAGAAGAGGGATGAGTCATTCAGCAAGTTGCCGACGGTTCATCTCGCTTTCGGAGCTATAAAGGGATCATCCGAAAAAGAAATTAGGTCTCCGACGAATTCTCACAGCAATACAGAGTCTCGCGATCGCGACCGGCCCGCGATAAATCAAGTAATTAAACGGCGCGTCTTAAGCGGTGACTAACCGTCGGCGTGTAAACCATAAACCAAGGCAGCTGTGCAACACGGTTTACATCATCGTGCGTAACACGCGCGTCAAACGATCGACGCTGTTCTGCGACAGGGATTAGTTGCGAAACGCGATTCCACGTGGCTGGAGCCGTTGGAATTTCATCGACCGAGTTTTCCCGTTAATTCACGAACAACTGGACCCGCTTTCACCTAATTTTGCGAGCAGTCTTCATGAATTACCCTCAGTTCCTAGTAGTAACACCATTACAAATCACGACGCGCAGACAATTGATTTTCAACACTGGACTGCGGATTTTTGTGCAAAATGAAAATCGTCTGCATTAATTCCGTGGATACAGGAGCTACGAAATTCATGTCTTTTCTTAATCATTTTAATCAGTTGAGCAAGTTTAAATTATTTAAATGCTTTCATGGATCTATTTAATTTTCTATTTATCATGCACAGATCCCCTATGCGCAGATTTCCTATTTTATTAACCGATTTTGGACGGTAGAAATCAGTCGGAAATTTTGTTTATTTGCTAGCGATTTTAGTGTGTCGAATGGTGAAGAATTGATTACAGTTATTCGTAGAAATAATGTACAGGCAAGGAATATCGTAATAATGTCTCAAAAATGAAAATGTGAACGCTGTTTTATAAGTCTCCGAATGAAACCAGCCCTTCTAATTAAGAACTACCCTTTATTTTCTTTTCATCAATTCAGAAAGTCGTAGTTTCATCTTGCCGTCGTAATTTGAGTGTAATATAGAGTCGGGAATAATTGGGCAGCTCGTTCCGGAAATCTGGTAAAGGAAACAATGTTCGACGTAACAGAGAAGTGAATTGTTTATTTAGCGACCGGTGGCACGGGCGTGAAGCGTCACGACGGAATTAATGAGAGTTGATTTACTTGATTGAAGTAGCAGGAGCAGTAGACTTTAAAAGGATCCTGCTGTCAGGCTCGAAGATACATAGCACGCAACGAGATTTACTCAAAGACGGCTGGTGCATTAAGTAACTCACCGAGGAATCTCGTTTCACGATCCCATCAAAGTTGGAACGCAAGAGACATGATTTAATACGTCTCGCGAGCCGGCGTTGTAACTTGTTAATCTGATGAGTTACGCGAGGCGTAATCAATATGAACGCCATAAATCTGGCTTCGCTAAATACCCGTGAAGACGCAACGAAAAAGCACGCACCTGGCGTAGTCCATTTCTCATTTATCCCCCTAACGGCAGGAACGCTTAGCGTTACTGATTATGGTAATAATCGCTTAACCGACGACCGCGGAGTATAGTTTAATTTATTTTTGTCGGAGCAAATCAACTGGTATCTTGTCAATCATGTTTCTCCGTGGTTCTAATACGTGATCCCTAGACTACGGATCGTGAGGCATTTATGAGAATTCATTTCAAAGTAGTATTTTGAATTTAACGTGATCTAGAAGAATTTTCCAGCCCATGAAAGAAGCACAGTGATTTCTCTATATATGTCGCCGAGGCTTGGCTGATAAACGCTCGAGAGGCCTCGGACGTCGAGGAGTGTAAACATAACACGGCTTGACTATGTATCGTGCACGATACATGACGCTGGCGAGACCCGTGTTGTTGACATATATCGAGAATTCGTTGTATTCAGCTTAGTTCTCTACAAGTCGGACAGAAAAATAAGCACTTCGCACAAAGACTCACAGTTTAGCGATTAATTATGGAAATGTGTCTGGGACCAGGGTGTCCTCGACGAGTTATTGCGGAGGGGAGGGTTCATCCCCGAGAATTGAATAATCCTGGTTGAAAAATTAAACAAGACCCGGATCCTCATTTGTCACGGCTGTTTAGCGGCTATACACATCGATCCGCGAAACTCTCGAAATTGTCCGAGCTCGGTTAAGTTAACCCGTCGCGGGACAAGTTTCGAGAGCCGGCTACCGACAAGTTCGCCAACTCCCTTCAAAGACCAATAATCTGGGCCAAGTGGATACTCGTGGCAAGTTCTGTGACAATGCCGGGGCGCTCTCCCGTATCCGTCGATTGCAGTTTGAACCGAAAACATTTTCGATCTTCCAATTCCGGGCGATTTCGGTCCGGTCAGCGTGGAAACGATAGCGATCAACCGGCGAGAACAGAACAGGGGGAACCGTATCGATGATTGGGCGAGATGTGCCTCGGCGGTGGGAAGAGTGCGACGGATAATTTTATTTGGAAACCAAGCTCTCTTGCACTTTACAACCGACCGCTGGAAACTGCTTTGGAGCTCGGCCAAAAGGCACCATTCAAATGTTGCATAGATCCCCGCCTTTAGAATGGAAGCGAATTTTCCTCGGATCGTGGAATCGTCGCTCCATTCGGGGCATTAATCTCACGATCTTTCCTTCTCCGGTAATCTAGGGGGATTATCGTCCTTTGGTTCGCCGAGAAGTTTTCCTCGTGGACGACTGAACGCGGGGAAAATGCGTTTTTAATGGACACGTGCGGATTTCGATGGGAGTTAGGCTGTTCTGGGATTTGTAGATGAGAGAATGAGGATTCTGGGATTTATGGACGCAGCATCCCCATACTGCGGAGTTTCCACACCTAGGATCTATAGAGCTACGGTAGGCGGTTCCAGAATCCGTAAGTTGGATTCAGGAGATCCTACAATTCAGAGATCCAATATAGCGGACGCTAGAAACCATAGATACGAATCAGAGGCTTACAGGATCCATGGATCGAAACTAGGGGGTTCCACGTTCCATAGACCAAAGCCACAGGATTCTAGGATACATAGATCAAAGTCAGAGTCCATAGGGGTCCCGAGGGTGGGGATTCTAGAAACTATAGACACAAATCAGAGGGATCCAGTATACAAACTAGAAGGTTCTAAAATCCACAGACCTAAGTCAGTGGATCCCAAGAGTCCTGGATCCAAACGAGAGTATCCCAGGATTCATGGACTCACGTCGAAGAATTCTAGAGTTGATGGCACGAAGAGAGAGGATCCTAGAATCTATAGAGCCAAGCTAGAGGATCCTAGAGTCTGTAGGGTCAACTTGGAAGATCCTGGAATCTATAGAGCCAAGCTAGAGGATCCTAGAATCTTTGAAGCCCAGATAGAGGATCCTAGATGATATAGAGCCAAGCTAGAGGATCCTAGAATCTACAGAGCCAAGATAGAGGATCCTAGAATCTACAGAGCCAAGCTAGAGGATCCTAGAATCTATAGAACCAAGCTAGAGGATCCTGAAATCTATAGAGCCAAGCTAGAGGATCCTAGAATCCTTGAAGCCCAGATAGAGGATCCTAGAATCCTTGAAGCCCAGATAGAGGATCCTAGATGATATAGAGTCAAGATAGAGGATCCTAGAATCTACAGAGCCAAGATAGAGGATCCTAGAATCTACAGAGCCAAGATAGAGGATCCTAGAATCTATAGAGCCAAGCTAGAGGATCCTGGAATCTACAGAGCCAAGATAGAGGATCCTAGAATCTACAGAGCCAAGCTAGAGGATCCTAGAATCTATAGAACCAAGCTAGAGGATCCTGAAATCTATAGAGCCAAGCTAGAGGATCCTAGAATCCTTGAAGCCCAGATAGAGGATCCTAGAATCCTTGAAGCCCAGATAGAGGATCCTAGATGATATAGAGCCAAGATAGAGGATCCTAGAATCTACAGAGCCAAGATAGAGGATCCTAGAATCTATAGAGCCAAGCTAGAGGATCCTGGAATCTATAGAGCCAAGCTAGAGGATCCTAGAATCTACAGAGCCAAGCTAGAGGATCCTAGAATCTATAGAGCCAAGTTAGAGGATCCTAGAATCTTTGAAGCCCAGATAGAGGATCCTAGATGATATAGAGCCAAGATAGAGGATCCTAGAATCTACAGAGCCAAGATAGAGGATCCTAGAATCTACAGAGCCAAGCTAGAGGATCCTAGAATCTATAGAACCAAGCTAGAGAATCCTGAAATCTATAGAGCCAAGCTAGAGGATCCTAGAATCCTTGAAGCCCAGATAGAGGATCCTAGAATCCTTGAAGCCCAGATAGAGGATCCTAGAATCCTTGAAGCCCAGATAGAGGATCCTAGAATCCTTGAAGCCCAGATAGAGGATCCTAGAATCCTTGAAGCCCAGATAGAGGATCCTAGAATCTATAGAGCCAAGCTGGAGGTTCCTAGAATCTATCTCGAAGAACTTTCTCGATCTCACTAATCACGATAAATTCACTCGACCGAGAGTATTAATTAAAAATCGAGTGTTCCACGGAACGTTTAAACCACGATGCAACCACGAGCTCGAAAATATCCTCTCTCCGGACGATAACGTAATTCACGTTTTCACCCCCGTCTCGACCGCAGTTCATCACTGCTAAAAGCCTGTACCTTATCGAGCTTCTCTGATAAGGGGATCACGCCTACGCTCTTCAACACGAAGATCACCCACGGAACCCTTTAGAATCTACCTCTAGGTAGGCCGTAGATAAACAAGAGACCACTTACCGTGAAATCCTTCGCGTTCCCACGGCAGATATTCTTCCTGCAGCATCCAGTTCCATCGACACCGTCGATGGGCAGAGACGTTATGAATCATTTCCTTTTGCTTCTCTGTTCGCAGCATCATATAAAATTAAGGCACGAGAGACACCGGCGACAACATGGCGAGAGCTACCTGCACAGCAGCTCCGTTCTAGACACGGACGAACCAGAAAGTGGAGCCTGGGGACCTTGGTCGTCACCTAGCTCGTGCTCCAGGTCCTGCGGAGGAGGCGTCTCGCATCAGACTAGACAGTGTCTCGACTTGGAGTGAGTTCATCATCAAATCCACTATGTTACACCCTGGAGAAGCCTTTTAACGATTTATCAGATTATCCTGCAGCTCGCGTTGCCGTACGGGATGTTGATTAATGGGAATTAATCAGGACACTGGGAAATCCTCTTCGGCTTACAATTTTCCAGAGAGTATTAAGATTTGTCTGACTCTCGTTTGCTCCTTGCGTCAATTTTTAACAGTTTGCTGAAGCTAAATTTGTAAAAAGTAAGAATATGCAAAGGAAAGTGAAAAGTCCTGCTACATGGACCATTTAATCTCATGTCACCGTAATTTTTAAATTCTGGGAAAAACAATTTGCAAAATTGATTTCTTTATCATTGCGTCGATATGATACCAAAGAACAAAGCAAGTTGAGCAAGTGAAGGACACACGCGAGAATGAATTCAGATGAATTGATTAATTTATCAAAGAGGATTTTTAACTGTAAAAAAGCCTAATCAATGTAAGTGACTTAGTACTTGTGGTCCTAGAAAATGTTTGTAGTGTGTTCGAATTTAATAGCCAGAAATTGTTTGCAACTGTTGTGGAATTGTTGATTTAATCGCGAGTATGTTCGGACGTTGGCAGACAGGTGTCGCGTTAATATTAATTAGAAAAAGAAGGAAGAGAGAGGTGGCTGGTAATAAGAAATTTGAAATTCCACCAACGTACTAAACGCTCCGAGGCCCGGCTAATGGAAAATTAATTTTTTACCCCGTCATTTCCCGCGGAGATGGGTTTCCTTAAATTCAATCCTCGTCCGGGTGAAGTTTCTACGCTTCGGGGCCTCCTCACCAGAATTTTTGACGCACCGACGAAACTTCCGGCGAGATCGCGGTAAATCCTTCTTATCTCCTGGCTGGGGTCAAGATTAAGCTTGACTACCCATTCCGCTTTCTGTCGTGGATCCCTATCTCGCTGAACTTTCCACCGATTCGATCATTGATCTCGAGGGATTGTTTAAAATCGGTCACGGAGAACAAATTTCATTTAATCTTTTTCCGCGATTCATTTTTATAATGTCTGGCCATCAACAATTAACGTAGGTAAATTTTATACATGACTTTATAAGTGTTCGTACACCAGCATTTGTTTATTTAATTCATTAATTTGTGAATTTACTTCGTTCATTCGTGCGCGAGTTTATTTGATTCATTCGTCTAGGAATCTTTAACACTAGGTTTACGGACCACTAAAAATGACTATTTTACATTACATTATAAAAATAACATGAATGTATCTATCAAAGTTTGTAACCATTTTTTTAATAATATGTACCCAAACAAATCAATTCGTTCAATAATTGTTCATGGATGCGTATTCCCAATTTAAAAATATTAGAATCCGTCATTTTGACGGGTTCCGTAAATCTAGTGTTATATTCAATTTAATTTTCGTATTTACATTTTAATAGAATTCTCATGCAAAATAATCACAATTTCTTTATTGCCAAATTTTTGTTGACTTGAGGTGCATTTAAGTTTTACAAGAATAAGATTAAATTGAATTTTCACTTATACAATATGTATGAAATGTTATAACCATTATTATGCAAATACAGCGGCAGTGTATAGAAAGACAATTCAATATTGTAAAGTACAATTTGTGTATTTGAAGCTGCAAGAGAAAAGAAAAGAATTCTAAATGTGTTTTCAAGTCTGTCTGGTTAGCGCCGTGTCTGTCTGTGGCTGGCTGTTTCTACTTGCAGCGAATATTCACGCTGCTGCGGTCTTACGCTCTTTCTAACCACGTTATTATGTCTTACCATTATTTATTTGTTGTCATGATTTTCCTATGACATCATTACGTCACAGTAAAAGGTAATTGGTACTAAAAAGAAAATTTTCCTCAAAGATTTCTTAACACAATAAAATTAAAGCATTCTAAGGTTCGATTCATAATTAGACAGCGAATTTTCATACAAATATCAACTTTTACGAATAAATTCATACAAAAAAACATCGTATCATATTCCAGAAGAAGACGTAAAAATTCATCACATATTTTTAAACATTTGCCTGTCAAATTTTAAAAGATCAAGAATAAATGCATAAAATCTGCAGTCCATTAGTTGCAGGTGTCTGTCCGTAGTCTAATAAAAATTATTCCATAATCGAGGAGCCCCTTTCACAAGTAAAAGTCAGGGAAGGAAAATCGCAGGATCGATCGTGAAAATCAGATTCTGTGAAACCGAGAGTGAACCCGTTGGTAATAACACGTTGAAGGGGTTCTAGAAAGCGGGCTAATCGTTATGGTAGGGCATTTAATGCAGGGAATTATTTCGTGGTATCGGATAGATCGTGTCATAGGTCAGACACGCTCCATCGCATAGGATGCTGCGGTCGATCGTGCCGAGTTTACAGCTCTTTTCAATTTACGATATCCAGACGCAGCATCGGCGAGTGGCTTATCGAAATTAATTCCCGGAGTGCGCTATTAGATTAATATCTTGACATAACGATCGCTAACCCGACACTAATGCGACAGGTGTAGTTTGCAGCTTTTGGAACGTTAAATCCATGAATTATCACCGCCAAAGAAACCTCAAAATATATTTTTCGTTTAAAATCTGCCGTCTGCCACAAATATTTTACTCTGACGGACCACCATTTTCGATACTAAATTCGTTTTTAAATGTTGGACACTCGAGCGAATTTTTAGATTATTCTGTTGATTCATTAATATAACATTTGACGCTATATAAACACTGTATTTAATGATCGAATGTTGTACAATTTTTTTTATTTTTTGACTGACTTTAAAAATTAATATTTTAATGTCCGTTTTGAGATAATACTGTCGATCTATTATAATATTTTGCACCTACCTTCGACTTTTGAAAAACCTCGTTTTATCATCAGAGTACATTGCCAGTTACATAAAGATAGTTAAAAATGAAAATTTTAATTTAGCAGGGCTGATAACAACGACATTGCACAGACACGACACCAGTCGTAAAAATTTTAATTCAATTCTTTGAGCGTATTGAAATATTTAAAGAAAAATTTACCGAATAAAAGGCTCGGCAACTCCAGCAAAAAATATGGGAATGAATGCTAATAATTCTACATTTTTATGCTCTTCACACACGTCTACAGTCGCTATTACACTCGCTTCTTGCAAACAAAGTATTACCACCGTGGAGCAACGCAACATTTCACACTGGTGAAATAACTTCTCCGATCGACCCACGCGTCACGCGCAAGGAATAAATTAATTTTGGGAACCATCGGTCGACGTGAACGCGGAAAAAATAAATGTGCGGGCGTTTGTCCGTGTTTCACGAGCGGGTTATGGCGATTCGTTACATTCCCAGCGATAGATTTCCGCATGAAAATTTCAGCGGGACGTGCGCGATCCTGGCAAACGTAATTTCACCGAAAACGGCGCGAATCATTGAGAAGTGGATCCACGCTTTTTTCCCGGGGATTTTTCGCTCGCCACGTGGGAGGAGACGTGGTTTACGGGGACGGAAAAACTGGTCGCTCCACTTTTCCTTCGAGTTTTCATCGAGAAGAAGCTCGTTAACGAGGAAGCGGCGGTCGGATGCGCGATTTAACGGAGTGTGAATTCCTGATTAGAGATACCGACCGCGTTTCGATGCAAAATCGACGGGATGGCGTCGTAATCGAGATTAGAATCGAACTGCGAACGCGATTTCGTGAAATAGAGAACGCCTCGGTCGTGTTCCACGCCGCAGGAAAATGTTCTGGAAAAAGGAAACGCGTAAGAAAAGCCAGAAATACCCTTGGCATTTTATTTGCGGCTGATTTGTTCCTCGGATAAAAATGACAATCGTTTTCTGTTCGCCGGAACTGTAATGCATTCATGAAATGAAAAAAACTGATTTCTTCAGTGTGATTTCAAAACGAGATTAAGAACATTTGTCGAAGAATAAACGAACTTTTTGAAGATTGAAAGCATATTTGACTCTCGTACTTTTATCGTTAAAATTGTCGTTGAAAGTATGGAAAATTATTTTCCGGAGTTGTCGGTGAATATTTGCAATCTGAACGTGGATGTTCCGTTTAGTGGTCGTTTTAAGCAGCCAGTAGAAAACGGTATGACTGTTTCAAAACCTCTCGCGGCGTTCTCGTTGAAATATTATTATCCTGCAGAAGGTACCGTACCCGCGGATGCTGCAGGACTTCGTTTCTTATTGTTCCTCTGACCTTACAACGCTTTAGAGGAACCGGGTTCAGTCGTTATAAAAACGTCTTATTGTTGCAGCGACAATGGCTACAACAAGTGCACGGGAGCATCCAGGCGATTCTTCTCCTGCAACGTCCAGGTGAGTATTGTTTACGACATCTGAGACAATAATAAACGTTATTGTAATGAAGCGGAAAAGGAACGGTGGAACCTCTGTTCATTCGGTTCATTTCTAAACGATCTTATTGCTGTATAGTATCATAATCTTTTTGTATCAGGAGGGATTTCATGAAACGCACGAACAAAAGAGGCAACGATGAATAATTCTGCGCGCAAATAGTGAATTATAATTCAGTTATCATAGTGCAGTGAATCGGAGAGATTGACCGTTAATTTCCAAACAACTTTATTGTTCCATTCCATTGAAAATCTTTGCATTATCTGGAACGGCGTGAGTCAAACGTGTACTAGAATCTGATTAATCATTGCGTAACTGTGGGTGATTTATGCGATTTGCTTTAATAGATCGAACAGCTTGACAGTCTATCAAGGGACGTCGAGGCATCGACGCATGACACGGGCTTCAATTATACTGATCTGCATGCGATCGCGAATCAATGAATCCAGTCTGACGGTTATATTACCTCCACTACCGTCGTATTAACATATTTTGACCTTGTTCTTCTTTTGGAGTTGGACAATTGATAATAAATTCCTGATATTAATCAATGACGATTAAAATTCTTTCGTTTCTTCGGAAACACAGATGATCGAAATGTGTATAACATTGCACAGCTCTCGGATATCGTATATTTTACCATTTTGTGTCGAGCATAAACTAAGTATTAATTGTGCAATCCGATACGATTGCAGAATCGTATTTTAATAATATTATTGGTATAATATAATCGACAATTGACACATTATAACAATGAAAATTTATACAAGAGCGCAAAATTATATCAATCCCGTTTATCACAATTGAATTACAAATTTTCCTGCAAGTTTACAATGTTTAAAAAGCGATTAGTAAAACCGGGAATTAAATTCGAACCTGTTACCACGACAAATGTGCCAACTAAATTCGCTAGAATACTGGATCCGCGGCCATAATCGAAGAAAGTATTACTCCGGTTAAAGAGAAAAGGCATGTCCAACCGCTGACATGAATTTACGTTTCCTCCTCCCTAACCTTTAAATATGTCGGTCAATTCGCCGAGCAGCAGCAGCAGCGCGGTTCGATGGTCTTTAATAAAATGATTTATATCATTATTTAATTCGGTTCGTTAAATGTCAGCCGCAGCCACGTTGAACCCTGAACCGTGAGAGCTCGAAGCGTGAGCATTGTCGTTCACGTGTGGCCCAGTGAACAACCGGGTCTCTCTTTCCCTCGTCTCTTTATCTTTGTCGTTTCGTTCGCCTCTCGATTTTAACGCGGATCGATCGAACACCGAGTCTTAACGCCCTGGTACTCGGCACACGTGCCAAGACCCGTCAAACTTTCATTTAAAACTACTTAATCAACGGGACGCTACGCTGCTAGACTCGCTTCTTTTCTACTGGGCCCAGGTGATCTTGACAAATTGTTCAGATGATCGATTAATCCGTGCCATTGCTTCACTCGCTTCGACCGAAACGATCTTTCGATTCGTTCGCACGAAATCGTTCTGAAATCGTCTTAAAAGTAACGCGATCCGCTTTAAATACGTTTCAGTCTTATTCCATGAGAACATTTTTTCAATATTTTATTCTTAACACTAGGTTTACGGAGCACTAAAAATGACTATTTTACATTACTTTATAAAAATAACATGAATGTATCGGTCAAAGTTTGTAGCCATTTTTTCAATAATATATACCCAAAGAAATCAATTTGTTAAATGATTGCTCATAGATGCACTTTTACAATCTCAATATTCGCAATTGAAAAATATTAGAATCCGTCATTTTGACGGGTCCCGTAAATCTAGTGTTAACCTTTAATCGGACTACGATATTGTACTATAATAGAATTTATGTTCAATATTCATCTCCATCGCAATAGTAAATAAAAACGTAGTGGCACAGTAAAATTTCTTTTAATAATTATTAAATAATTATTAGCGTAAGTGGGGCCGCATCAGTCCCAATAGTTCACTTGATATTCTGCAACTTTGAAAATATTTTCGACCATCACAATTCACTACTTTCCCCACTTCTCTCGGCTTTTAAATAATTGTTTTAAAAAGCCGCAGTGCTTTCGAGTAGGAAACGGTTCCTCGAATGATCGTGGCGGCCATAGTTTTCATTTTCCTCGGAGCGGCACCGAGGCAATTTCGCTTCTCTTTCTTTTTTTCCCCTGACAGACGGACCACGATTATCGGCCATTTTCTTCCCGTTCTTCATCCGGACAGAGGTCCGGACTGCGTCGCGATCATTTAAACGATTCACCGGGAAAATGATTCGACGGCGTCGAGCACACGGCGATGATAATTTTATGGCCGCTACGTGACCCTTGGAAATACATTTTGACCGAGAGCCTTCTCGGTCTTATATGGAGAAATAGCGAGGGTCTAGGAATTGACGATGGTACCGGAAGTGCTTGCACGCCGACGTGTGGGCCCAGGTCGAACGTTCGTGACTCGGGAAAATGAAATTAAAGCCGAGGGGTCAGTGGCTCGATTGATAGATGCTGGTCCTCGTGAGAATTGATTGGACGCCGCCTTCGATTGCGGCACGCTTGCACGAAATCAACGGCGACTGCGTGCACCGGAGAAATTAGGTTTTGATACCGCAAAGTGGCACGACGCCCTCGCACATTCTGACAGGATACATGGGGGTTAATCACGAATTACTGCTGGCACACGTACGTACTCAGGAATAGGACGTTATGCATCTGCGACGCAAAGGGGCTATGCGAAAATGTTAGGGGAACTTGACGATAGCATTCATTTATCGAATTTGTTGAGGGATGAAATTAATTTCTATGTAGCTTCTGCTCCTTCAAATTGACGCAGACAATTTTTAGCATGTTACTTCTAGAGGATAATTACTTATTTGATACATTTTTGAGTTGTAACAATTTTTTTTTAATTTTTAGGGGTCGTGACCTTCGCCAATTTTTATCTAGCTTCTACTTTTTGGAATTTTTCATTTTTTAAAATTGTTTAGGGGTGACATATGTTTTTATTCAGATTCTGTTCTGAATAATTGATGCAGACAATTTTTAGCTTGTTACTTCTAGAGGATAATTACTTACTTGATAAATTTTTGAGTTGTAACAATTTTTTTTAATGAATTTTCAAGGTGTCGTGACTTTCGCCAATTTTTATCTAGCTTCTACTTTTTGGAATTTTTCATTTTTAAAATTGTTGAGGGGTGAAATATGTTTTTATTCAGATTCTGTTCTGAATAATTGATGCAGACAATTTTTAGCTTGTTGCTTCTAGAGGATAATTATTTATTTGATACATTTTTGAGTTGTAACAATTTTTTTATGAATTTTCAAGGTGTCCTGACCTTCGCCAATTTTTATTCAGCTTCTACTTTTTGGAATTTTTTATTTTTTAAAATTGTTGAGTGGTGAAATATGTTTTTATTCAGCTTCTGTTCTGAATAATTGATGCAGACAATTTTAACTTTGAATTTTTAGAGGATAATCATGCGTTTTATGAATTTCACGGCGTTTATGTGTTTTGCATTTTTAGACAATGTTGTAATTTAGTTTATCGATGAATGAAGAAAATCTATAAGCTTATGCATGAAGATTGTTAGGAGACACTTCGAAATTTATGGGTTCATAATGAAGCACATTAGTAAACGTATAGTTAATCAGTATTACCTGCAGGTCGACAAGTCTCTCGAACTGATTTGAATTCAACAGGTTGAGGTTATTTGCGATTCAACTCGATAATTTAGGTTCATATTTTAAGATTCATTGCACGTGCAATTTTTTATGACCTCGTCCAATTTCCAAACTCGATTTGCAAACTTTGCACTGCGCTGTATTTATTTCTTCAAATGGAACAATCTCTACACATTAATTTCAGAGATACTCGCTATTAACATTCATTTTCCAAAAATAGTGTGGGTGTTCAAAAATATTTAGAAAAAAACCAGTTCAATTGGAGAAGCGTTTTGTTTCTTTTTTTTGTGATGCTCGTCCAAACGATTGTCAATGTAAAGGACTGACAAATACAATTCTGAATGACCGTCTATAAACTCTGCAGAAAATATGTCCCTCGAAATTAGACAATTATGTTCTACACCAATCGTATTTTTGTAGTAGAAAACCCAGGCAATGATAACGATTGCCTCGTGCATCTAATGTTTCGAGTTTCTAAAGAACTTCGTCGGTTTCTGAGACTTACGACTCCGATGGCCGTAGCGCTGTGTATAGGGTGTCTCAAAAATGATCGCACACACAAAAATATTTTTCGGCTCAGTTATTATTTCGCAATTCGTCTATTCTATTCAACTTGTGTCTCTACAGGTGTGTAGACTTGAAAAACTGTTCCATTGGCAGGCTAAAATCCTACGAAAATTAAGGGACAGTTGCACTGTGATTTTTTATTGTCTCAAGGAAATTTTCTTAGCCCTTCTTTGGAGCGAACCTGTATAAATCGTCATGTTTACGAAATTAAAAAATCAAGGGACAGTTGCACGGTGAGTTTGGGGCGTCTCAAATTTTCCAGGATATTTTTTCATCCTTTCTTTAGAGCGAACCCGTATAAATCGTCATGTTAACGAAATTAAAAAATTAAGTGACAGTTGCACGGTGAGTTTGGGGCGTCTCAAATTTGCCATGATATTTTTTTATCCTTTCTTTGGAGCGAACCCGTATAAATCGTCATGTTAACGAAATTAAAAAATTAAGGGACAGTTGCACGGTGAGTTTGAGGCGTCTCTAATTTGCCAGGATATTTTTTTATCCTTTCTTTGGAGCGAACCCGTATAAATCGTCATGTTAACGAAATTAAAAAATTAAGGGACAGTTGCACGGTGAGTTTGGGGCGTCTCAAATTTGCCAGGATATTTTTTCATCCTTTCTTTGGAGCGAACCCGTATAAATCGTCATGTTAACGAAATTAAAAAATTAAGGGACAGTTGCACGGTGAGTTTGAGGCGTCTCTAATTTGCCAGGATATTTTTTTATCCTTTCTTTGGAGCGAACCCGTTTAAATCGTCATGTTAACGAAATTAAAAAATTAAGGGACAGTTGCACGGTGAGTTTGGGGCGTCTCAAATTTGCCAGGATATTTTTTCATCCTTTCTTTGGAGCGAGCCCGTATAAATCGTCATGTTAACGAAATTAAAAAATTAAGGGACAGTTGCACGGTGAGTTTGGGGCGTCTCAAATTTTCCAGGATATTTTTTTATCCTTTCTTTAGAGCGAACCCGTATAAATCGTCATGTTAACGAAATTAAAAAATTAAGGGACAGTTGCACGGTGAGTTTGAGGCGTCTCTAATTTGCCAGGATATTTTTTTATCCTTTCTTTGGAGCGAACCCGTATAAATCGTCATGTTAACGAAATTAAAAAATTAAGGGACAGTTGCACGGTGAGTTTGGGGTATCCGAAATTTGCCAGGGCATTTTTGCGTGCTTCTTTTGAGCGAACCTGTACAGATCGGCGTGTTTACGACTGCCGGCTCGAGATCCCGCGGTTTTAACTTCGCCGATGTCCCGAAGGAGCAGGCCGCCGCGAGTATCCTCGAGCCAGGATTTAGTGGACGTCCCGGGAGGTGATCTTTACAGCCGTTGTAAACTTTTAATCCCGCGTTGTATTTCAGCGAGGGTCAACGCGTCGATCAGCCGACAGGACAAGGAATATCATCGCGAGAACCCTGTTAGGGTTATACGTGTCTGGTACCTGGGACACACACGCGATTTTACGGCGTCCCGGTGACCTCGTAAACTCCATCCGCCTCGAACACAACGCCGGGCACAGTTCCAGGAACCGGTTGCTTGTCACCGACCATTTAACCCTTTGTTTCTCGCGATTATTAATTGACAATTCCATTTTATATTCGGTTGGACGGCACGTTGGCCCGAACGCGTCACCGGCAGAACGCGTTCGAAACAGCTTATTCAGGGGAGCATGAATATAATTGGCGAAAAATATTCGAAAAGCTCAACATCATTGCAATAACCACACTGCGGACCTTTATGCATTCATAACATAAATGGGTAGCTGAAATATAAAATAGTGAAAGGACTAAAAGAATTGAAGAGTGTCGAAACGTTATCAATAGTCTGCGAATTTTTATGCAAAATTGATTAATTGCAGTTTCTTTTTTTTTTTAATCATGTTAGAAAGTCGATAATATTGGAATTCTTGAATACTTTAAATCCTTTTACTGCTTTAAATTGCACCAGCTCATTTTTGTCGTAAATGCATAAAATCCGCAGTCTAGCTATCATCGTCTTATTAAAGTTATTAGACCAGATGCATGAGGAAGAGTCTGACCGAACCGACAATTGATAGTTAACCCTTAAGTGCATAGGTAAACTAAATATTAGGAACATGAATGCATACATGGGGTCCATTGAGGACCCCACTTACCTATTCCTTGCTAACTTTGATTACAGCAACAACTTATTTCCGTAAACACATTAAACATAACCTATCATAAATATTGACAGAAGCAAATAGTTGAACTCTCAGTTCACAAATGGCGTGGCTAAAAATGTTAACACAAAATCCAACACTGGGGTCCTTTGCAGACCTCACTCATGCATTTAAGGGTTAATATGACCTACCTTCTTGTTCGAAAAGTTTCGCGCCCAGGTGGACGTTGATACGAACGTTATGCCTCCGAAGGGCCACCGAAAATCCCGAACGGCTTAGAAAGGACCTTTAATGGTCCCCGAACGCGACAATATGGCCTGGCCGTGTGATACTGCGTCGCTGCACTGTCGGAGATGCTAAAATTTATGAACGGCCGGCCATTATGCGGCCCCGACTCTCGAAGTATTAACTTTGTTAAAGCGACGTGCTAAATGAAACGAGCCGCAGCGCAGGTTGCGTCGTTGCCATAGACCGGCCCTTAGCCTGTGGATATTAATTGTTCGCCGACGTGTTCCGCCGGGATAATCACCTGCAAATTCGTCCTACACTTTTCCGAATTTTCGATACACCAAAAACTTGACCTCAGTTCGAATAACAGTTTTGATTAAAGTCGAAATTCATCTGTACATAATTTATTTAAGTATACTGTGTTTACGTACATAATTATGTGCACATATGATGTCAGATAAATTTTAAATTTTCTCTAGAAATACGAAAGGGGGTGACAATTAATATGTTTGATTCGAGAGTTAAAAGCAAGTTAAAATTATTCTGTTAATTGTCCAGACTTCTTTTAGATTGTCTTTGGTATGTATTAATAATTATGTTAATGTACACGTTCTACAAAATTTCATTTAATCCTGGGGGATTAAATGAAAGGGGGTTGAAATGAGTCCTTTCAAATTTTTTTGATTCAGAATTATGCAGCTTATGAATTAAATGAAGAGCTAATTAATTTAATTAGAACGTTTAACAATCGATGAATGTGTTCGGACGATTGTGTTATCTATTACGTGTGGCGAACTATGTCTTTTAAAATTTTCTTAAATCTTCTAACTTCGTTTCATATTCATAAAAAAGTCACCCTTGAGCAAACAGTTTACTGTAATTTACTGACATTTTTACTGCCTCTACAACAGGGGTCAATCGAGCAGCAATGAACCAGGCTCAAAGAATTGAATGAATTAATAAGAATAGACGAGATTTCCGTTCACACGGAAATGGGAAAACCGCAACTAAAACGATAATTAAAAATTCAATGTCGGACGAAGCAACAATTCTCCGGCCACAATACCGTTTTCTGTTTGGTGCTCGACGGTTTCAGCAACAATATAAAAATGTCGTTTGTCGCATAACAGATTGAACGGGTTGAACGACCGTGTTCCCGAGCCACTTTCGAATCAAACGGGGCGATCCGTTTCAGGGAGGGGCGAAGGGGGGTTGCAGCGCGCTTGCTGCAAAAATTGCCTCGCAACGCGGCTCATTGTTCTCGCCCCTTTTGTCTCAAGATTTCGTAATTAGTAACAATGCCCGCCGGCTAAACAGCGATTATCGAACGGTGGAAACTCTCCCTGAGGGGGCTTCGGTTTACCGGCCGGATGAAACTCTCGAGTAGCCGGAAGCGGGCTGCTGCGACGGATAAACGGGGGTTGCGGAATACGGGTTTCTTTAACGAGCGCGAACCGTTAATTACGAGTCACCGTAATTGCGAGTCACTCGCCTCTCTTCGTATTTCTAAGACCCGGTTATTGATTCCCGACCCTTTTTTTTTTTTTAGTTTTTCTCTCTCGCTGACTTCTCACCCCCATAATCTACCTCCACTCTTCCGACTTCTGAATGCCACTCGGGGGTTGTCGACTTCGAATAGCACTACTTTTTCGAGATCCAAACGGAAACTCGGGAAAATTCGTTTGACCTATATAGTTCGATATTTCACGATCTCTTTGTTCGGTAGTGAGATTTCGATCATTCCAAGACGACTTTTTAAAACGACAACAAGCGGGTACATTTTTAATAAATACAAAGATGGGTGTTTCGGAACATGTACGTACTACCTCCAACTTACTAAAATTACTCACGAATGAAATACCCTTTTAATTGACTCCTCTTCTTTGCAACTGCTGCACACAATTTTCATTTTCAACTTCGATAACTATGAATCTTCAATTTTCGTGACCTGTATCTAAGTAACCAATGAAAATACTTAAACAATTCAAACTGCGTTCGATGCGCTGACGTATACACAAGAAATCTACCATGGGAACAGAAGGCTGCTACACATACTTCTAATACCGAATTTTTAAAGAACGCATCGCTATTCGTCGCACTCCGAAAAATATTAAAAACGAGGACACCTCAATAAATTCTTCCACCCTCGAGCGCTTCAAAATCGTGGTCCACGGGAGCAATGGATCGTGGCTGCGGCAGCTACGGTTATCTGGTGACCCCGAAACGATTCGCCTCGTAAACCATCGATTTGAATAAGCGTCAAGGTCAATCGCGGTGGTTCGCAACCCGGTAGAAAAGCGTCCCGCGCCATAAATCACCGTTCCGCGATTCCCCGGGCAACATTCCTCATCCCCGTGCCGTCGTTTCGGGATCGCGTTTGATTTTTTTTCCCCCTTTTACGGTCACCAAACAGCAACCCTCTCGTCCCCTCGTTCCCCAAATTCATCCCCACCCCCTGGCCAGCTTCCGCAGCCAGCATCCTCGCAAAGAAATCTTACGTCATAAATCGTCGCGTATCCTCGTGCGTAGTACCGAGTCCCGCTGGGACGTCTTTTCTTCCTTTTTAGGACTCTGCTCGATTTATCGACATTATACCTGTGAGCCACAAGCCCCCCAAGTATCCCCCTTTTGCCCCCTGTAGTCCCCTATGGCCCCCCAAATCATTGCCCTCCTCATTCGAAGGTGGGACTTCATTTTACGCTCGAAGATGTTTGTTGTGGACGATTATGCAAGGTGGAAAGATGACTCCGGAAAGTGATAGATCACTGAATCTGCAATTTTTGAAAAATTAATGATGCTTGAACTGTTGTAAATTCGTAACAGAGAAAATAGTCCATCGATTCAAAGCGTTCTAAAATTGAAATTAACTTTGAAGCTCGAAACTTTTACTTTTACCCTCCATCCTGGAGATTGAAATAAATTGCAGCGCCTCTGAAAAATTTGTTCCGTGACCTAATCTACCATGGACTTGAAGATTGAAGCTTCCCCCTTCCAACGAACTCTGAAAAATTTATGTGCGATTTTTTTTTGGCCGTTTTATGAAACGAAAATGAAGAGCAAGTTCAGTCGTGAGAAGCATCCCTGGTGCACCTTATTGTAAACTTGGCCGTACGTCTCTCATTAAAAATTTAATGAAACGGCCAAAAAAAGAATCGTAAATTTAATTTTAATGAACTATCGTAAATTCCAAGCTTCAGTCTTCAAATCTATGTTAGATTTAGTCACGAAACAAAATTTACCAATGTTTCTAGGGACGTTTCAGTTAATAGCATTCTCGAAAAGAAACGCCTCTTCAATTTCATCGCAAAGTATTTTGAATTTAAACGATCCGAATATACGCTAAAGTATCTTATCCAATGTTTGATTGATGATTTTTGAAAGTGAATGGTACGATCGTATCGAGTCCCACTGGCCCAGTTGCGATACGGCCAACCCAATTTCTATGGGTATGGATCAGGTTAGGGGAGCACGGGTGGCAACACGCTCTGCCCACCGCCATTTGCACTCGGGATCATACGATAGGGGATGAATCCGCCGACCGTGTGATATCATCGTTGCTATTGGAATGGCGTTTGCTTGTTTGGCTCGCGGATCGATTGCAGGGAGAAATTGTGTTCGTGTTTGCCTCGGACAATGACAGGGGGGAGGCAGGTTTGATTAATTGATCGTGGAGGATGCCTTTTATTATTCGGGGCTCGTCGCTCGGGTTTGTTAACCCTTTTCGGACCACGTTCTTTCCACGGATTCGGATTCAGACTCGAACTTGTTTGATAGGGGTGCTTCGCGTTCGGGTCGTGGGATGCGTTGACAATGGCCTCCATTGTTATTGTCTTGTTCGAGAAACAGGCAGAGACAGAAAAGTGTACTACACGATGTTAAATATATATTTCTTTTGGGGGTGGACATCTTCTAAAGAACATACTTCAGAGAACGTATTTTAGAAAATAATTTTGAAATTAATGTTTTAACAGATTTTAAAGTACACGCTTGGAAAGATATATTTCAATGAAAATGTTTTAAAGAACATACTTTCAAGAACATGCTGCGAAGGACATGTCTGAAAGAATATGTCATAAAGTGCATACTTTAAAAAACATGTTCGGAACATATTAAAGGAACATATTATAAAGGAACATATTATAAAGGAACATATTATAAAGAACATACTATAAAGAACATCTTGTCAAGAACATGTTTTAGAGAATATATTTTAAAGTACATGTTTTCAAGAAGATACTATAAAAACATACTTTAAAGATCATGTGTGAATGAACATATCATAAAGAACAGGTTTTAAAGAACGTACTTTAAAGAGTAGGTGGAGAGAACTATTTTAGAGAACATGTTTTAAGGAACATGCTTGAAGCAACATGTTTTAATGAACATGTTTTAAGTAACATGCTTCAAGGAACATGCTTGAAGCAACATGTTTTAATGAACATGTTTTAAGTAATATGCTTCAAGGAAGATGCTTTATGGAGCATATTTTAATGAACATGTTTTAAGTAACATGCTTCAAGGAAGATGCGTTATGGAGCATGTTTTAATGAATATGTTTTAAGGAACATGTTTTAAGGAACATCTTTTAAGAAAAAGGATCTCAGGAACATGTTTTTGAGAAACGTGATTTAAGGAACATGTTTTAAGATACATGGTTTAAAGAACATGTTTAATGGACATGTTTAAGGAACATGTTTAATGGACATGTTTAAGGAACATGTTTAATGGACATGTTTAATGAACATGTTTTAAGACACGTGTGCGACAATCGTACGGGGTGTAGGAGAGGGGATATTTGAGCCTCATGGCGAGGAAGAATGCTCAAAGCTGTAAAATGTGACTGTTCGAGTTTCCCGGAAAAACTGGAGCATGGGGGTCGACGATAATTACTGGGTCGCGAGCAAACTCTCCTCGGGAAGAGAAAAAAGCTCGATGCGAAAGCACTCGAGAAAGCTTGCGGTCGCGGTTACAAGTGGCCCGTGTCGTGCGTTCGCGTGTTTTTCTTTTGCGCAGCCGGCTCTTGTCCGCGCGAATGCATTCCACCCATCCACCTGCTCCTTTGCGAGTCGGAAATAAATTGTGGCCACGGGGAGGGTCCTTCCTTCATGAAGAAATACGTGCTCCACGGTGATATAGACGCAAATTGAAAAATGCGTCTCGTCCCGCCAAGATGTAAGGCTCGAGGGTGCTTCTGTCCTCGGGGAACAGCGGAGCGCTTTCTCACAATTTCTAAATAGAGCTGTAATCTAATTCATCCTGCCCACAGAAATATTACATTACGTTCTCTACCTATAAAAATAGAAAACTAGATGCTTGGTTCACTTTCTGCGAAAATACAAATGAAATCCCGGTACCATTTTCTTTGATCTCTTTCTGCATAGCTTATAAATGGGACCATAGTCGAATTTACTTCACACAAAATATTTTATTATCGCTTCTCTGTCAAACGATTTTCTCTCTCTTTATTCAGAAATGTTCCGAAGATGCAAAAGATTTCCGGACAGAACAATGTGCGGAATTCAACAGCGTCCCCTTCGAAGGAGTCTACTATGAGTGAGTATGGAAATCTGTTATCCAATGGAAGCAATGATATCGGGGACCGATGAACAATTTTTAAAGCGTTCATCTTTTAAAACAATGCCGACTAAGAAATTTATCACGAAACGTCTTTTGAAGCGTGTCTTAACACTAGAACGACCGGAGCAGTCAAAATGACTGCTTCCTAATTTTCTCTTTTACAATTACTGAAATTGTAAAAATGTTTTCATCGGAAATGTTTTAATGAACCTCTTCATTGAAGCACATATTACAATAAAAGTTGTATGGAGTCTGAATGGGCACAGTCTTGTCACTGTTACAAAGCAATATACGTCAGTCGCATTTATTGCTCGGTCGTTCTAGCGTTAAGGAAACTGGTCTTCTTAAATTATCAAATCTTCTTGGTTTAATTGTATTGCACAGAGCAATGCCACTAGTACAGATAAATTTATCGAAGGATAATGATGAATTCTTCAAGTGTCAATCTTTTACAAAAGTGTACCCCAAGAAATCTAGTGTAAGACGTTTTTAAGGTATATCACAAAGCAGTTTGATTCATTGTGATCGCTTGTCTATCGTTTAAAAAATATCATAAATAATAGTACTCCCGAACCTCGCCGACAATGTTTTCATCGACGGCAAGTTTCGTCGACAGGTCAGGGTAGCCCCTCCAAGCGAAGACAAGCTTTCCAAGAAAGAACAAAGGATTCCAGGGTAGTGTAACCTTGCAAAAAATCTCTGGACAAAAAAGAAAAAGAAAAAGAAAAAGAAATCCAGGCTCCTTTAAGCGGTTCCATAAAACGATCCCCATTAAATCGAACGGAAAAAAGAAAAATCGATTCTTTGAGGCACCGGCCGATCGCGCACCGGCGTGCCAGGAACAAATGACCGAACTCACCGGATCGATTCGCGTGAAATCGTTTTGCCCGCAGTTGGATCCCTTACACCGGCGGTCCGAACAAGTGCGAATTGAATTGCATGCCGCGGGGCGAGCGTTTCTTCTACAGGCACAAGCTGTCGGTGATCGACGGGACGCCTTGCGAGCCCGAGAAGAACGACGTCTGCGTCGAAGGCAAATGCGTGGTGAGTTTAACGATACCGCGATTCATCGCGCGTTGAAGATCCGTTGTTGTCCATTTTGTCGGCGTGGTAATTACGAGCGCGATGCGCCCCACGCTGTACTGCCACGGAGAGATCGCGATATCGATCGCACGCACAAACGGTAATTTACTTTGATCGCCAGCACGTCGGATGCGACATGATGCTGGGAAGCAACATACAGGAAGACGCCTGCAGAGAGTGTGGCGGCGATGGATCCGATTGTAACACTGTCTCTGGACTATTCGACAGCGACGATCTGCAAGTCGGTGAGTTTTCCCAGCCTCCCATCGCCTGAGAATACAATTTTTTATTAACCTTTGCGTGTAAACGAGACTTTTGCACCCTTTCAATGTCCGTTCAATATTTTTCGGAGCGCGGTCAATGACCTTTTATTCATTCCATGCGTCTCAGCAAAGTCTCCAATGCAATTCTGCATCAATTGGCATTATTAATCTTTAGGGGAACTTTATTAGATTATATGTGTAGGCATGTTGTACGTGAATTCATAAAGAAAATTCGAGTTTCCAATGGTAAAATGCCGGGACCTCTAAAAGTTAATTTAACGCTAGGTTTACGGAGCATTGAAAGTGAGTATTTTACATTACTTTATAAAAATAAGAAGAATGTGTCTATCCAAGTTTTCAGCCATTTTTTAGATAATATATACCTAAGGAAATAAGTTTTGTTGAGTAATTCCACGTAGATCGATCTTCGCAATCTCAATAATCGTAAATTAAGAATATTAGAACCCGCCATTTTGACGGGTCCCGTAAACCTAGTGTTAAGTAAGCGATTCTTCTTGTAGACTGTGCGTTCGCAATAACCATTTAAGTTAATATCTCTGCAGATTCTTAAGCTAATCCTACGATGTATACACATAATTATTATACTGTGGATTTTTAAAATTCTTGAAAATTCTTGAAAAAGATCCACAGTCTGATCATTATGCCTTGTAGAAGTAACTGCCTTGTAGAGAAAATTCTTGTTCATGAAAAAATTGCACAAAAATTTCGTTGCACTAATAACGACAGAAACATTGACTTCAAATATTTGAAGTTTGTAAAATCGAATAAATAGTTAAAATAGCATTTCTGTTAACGCGAAAGCCAATAGTTGTTTGAAATTCGAACAATGTGACACAATTTGGAGAAGAATCTCCGGTAGTGTTT
Organism: Halictus rubicundus; assembly: GCF_050948215.1. Taxonomy (NCBI): domain Eukaryota; kingdom Metazoa; phylum Arthropoda; class Insecta; order Hymenoptera; family Halictidae; genus Halictus; species Halictus rubicundus. The sequence goes on along the minus strand of NC_135154.1, from coordinate 17,496,225 downwards.
TGATTTCAATTATGTCGAAATAATGTTGCTTGGTGCTGATCTCACGGCGATTTTCATAGCGTTTTAAACTGATCGACGAACCCGACTGTTCCTTAGGGTACATCGACATCCTGGTGGTCCCGAAGGGAGCGACGAACATAGAGGTGAAGGAGATCCAGTCGTCGAACAATTACTTAGGTCAGTGAATTTGTACGATGCGCAGAGATAGCACGGGCTCGCTTTTACCCCCGGTGCTATTGAATTAGAAACTAATAGACCGGCCGGCTGCTGACGCTTTAACCCGTTTTATTCTCGCAGCCGTTAGAAACACGACGGGCCACTATTATCTGAACGGAAACTGGAGGATAGACTTCCCACGAAGCCTGAAATTCGCTGGAACCATATTCCATTATTCGAGAGACCCGCAAGGATTCTCGGCACCCGACACCATTACCGCCTTGGGGCCGACGAATGAACCAATTTACGTGGTGGTGAGTGCCTCCAGGCCTCTCTCTCTCTCTCTCTCTCTCTCTCTCTCTCTCTCTCTCTCTCTCTCTCTCTCTCTCAACTATCAAACATCTGACCAGCGTTTGCAAAAAAAAAATCCCTTTCGCGAATCCGACGAGAACAAACGGTCCTTGTTTCGCGAGAAAATGTTCACTTTCGCCGCAGACTCTCAACTGATGTCACAAAAATTTTAAACACGTTCTAATCCACCTGTACTTCGTAGAAATGGCTGTGTAAATATCATACGAAAATGTTTCAACTGCTCATGTTTCTTTGTACTCCATATTATATTTTTAATTTCAACGAATAAAAGATGAAAAAAAGATGTCTGGGAACATCTGTGTTCAAAGTAGATTCGTTTTATATTGTAATTAGACTGTGGAGTATTATGCAATATAAAAATTGTCTACATTCTTTTGAGATTCAGGACTTACATAGACATTTCTTTCTCTTGCATTCCTGCATATTTTTTGACATAGAATCACTCTTATAACCGTGATCATTTTAGTATTTTCTTTTCTGTCTATCAAAATTGTTCCCAATTTTCAACTTTTTCTAAAACCGTCTTACTCGTCGATTTCCTATTAATCTTTTCAATTTATTTTAGAGTGTTTATGATTCTTCTCGAAGAACACAGTCGACGTTTAAAACAGCGTTTTATTTGTTATTATCATTTCCGAAGCAACATGCTTCGTAACGGTATAGAAATAAATTTTTCTATGCGAAAAATTCCGAAAGAAATAATCTGCTTTTTCTGCAGCTGCTGTATCAAGACCACAATGTCGGAGTGAACTACCAGTACAGTATGCCGAAGAAATTCTCCCAGCAAACCGACGCAGACAGCTACACCTGGATAGTCGATGAGTTTTCCAGCTGCAGCGCGACTTGTGGCAGAGGTATTGTTTCCGAAATTCATTTCGTAACGAGATCCCGGCGAGTCTATGCGATTAATTAATTAATCGCTGACTGGTCTCTGCTTTTTGAGCCAGCGGTTCGAAATTTGATGGGATAATTCCCGAAACGAACGTTTTGGCTTCGCTAACTATTATTAATTAATTCGCTTCCCGTCCGACCGGAGCGAGCCGTTCCGCAAATGTTACATGTTCGATTAGCGATTTAACCGTGCACTTATTAAACTTTGCACTACAGTCGCTATGATCTGATTTGGAAGCGTTGTGATTCCCTCATTAATATAATGATGCTGTTATCGTACAATTAATTTACTTTCTACCGCTTCGAATGCATTTCAATCTGAGATGATCGAAATTTTGGGGACCAGGCGGTTCGACATTAATTTTTCGTTTAATGTTGCAGTCACTGTTTTGATACAAAAAAATTAGTACACATACTTTAAACATTGACAAAGTTTCAAATAAATTTTGAAGTGTATATATTTGTTCAGTTTGCTTTAAAAAATTCATAAATGAGGAAAATCTTGAATCTCAATTGAAGCAACTTCAAAAAATGGTATCTTTGTCCGTAATCAATATTTCTGCATGAAAAAAATTGTCTCATATTTTTCAAGGATTGCTAAACCCAGGCATAAATTTAAAAATTGATGTGTCCATTCGTTTTGCTTTAAACAATTCTGAAAGATCAGAGAAATGGTTTGTACGTGATGTTATTTTTTGGCGCAGGTTATCAGTCCCGAAGAGTGGCCTGTGTGAGAAGAAGGGACAGCCGGCAAGTAGATGATAGCCTCTGCGATCCACAGATGGAACCAGCTGACACAGTGTCCTGTAACCCGGACCCCTGTCCACCTGTGTGGGTGGAGGGCGAATGGGGTCCGTGCAGCAAACACTGCGGGGAAGGAGGTGAGCAGACCCGAGAGATCAAATGCGAGCAGGTCATCGCCGGTGAAATACCATCGGTGGTGGACGATAGCCAGTGTCTGGAGAAGGTGGGACCAAAAGGGCCAACCAGCCAGGAGTGTAACAAAGACCTACAGTGCCCTCAATTCCACATTGGACCATGGAAACCGGTATGATCTCGATTATTGCAAACCTCGCACAAACCCAATAATTGCCAAAACATCGAACTGTATGAAACGCTGGTAAATTATTAATTTCAAAACGATCTTGCCTCCTTCAAGATTTCCAATATCGAATAAAATTCCAAGTACTTCATGGAAATGAAAGGATTTGGCATTCATCAATTCTGAATAATTAATTTTGAGACAAGATGTCCTGTCTTCCAAGAAAATTCTAGTAAGGAATAAAATCCAGGGATCTATATATTTCCTGGAAATAAAAGAATCTGCTTTTACAGATTCTGAATAATGAATTTTTCAGACGATACCCCGTTAAGTAGTTCATCGAAATAAAAGGAGCTGGCTTTCATCAATACCGAATAATTAATTTCAAAAAGAAACCCTGTCTTCCAAGAGACTCCCAGTATCAAATAAAATGAAGGCATCCGGCTTTGATTAAGCCTGAATAATTAATTCCAAGACGATATCCTGCCTCTCTTAGATTTCCATTAAATGAAATTTAGTAGGGCAAGATCGAAACGAAACGATTTGGGTACAATTTAGCTAAGGTAACGAATGATATATTTTGCCAGTGCGATCATCTATGCGGGCCAGGCAAGGAAACAAGAAAAGTGACATGCTACAAGAAAGAAAATGGCAAGATCCAAGTGCTGGAGGACGAAGAATGCGAAGGAGAGGTTCCAGAGCGTGAGAAGCCCTGCGAATTGAGACCTTGCGATGGCCTCGACTGGGTCACGTCGGATTGGAGTGGTGTAAGTCTGCCCGTTTTTCCTCCGAAGTGAAAATGTCACAAAAATACCCATTATCCCTTCGTTATTTTAAAATCCATTCCCCCAAGAGCCAGTAGCTTTGGCATCGCCCCCTTTCCTCCGAGTAATATCAAGCGTTACCTTGAGACAGATTTAAATGAGAAAGCGTCAGATTTTTCTAACTGGTAAACTCGTGCTCCTCCGTGATCATTCTTCGGTTCTGTTCACTTTTGACAGTGCGATGACAAATGCGGACTGACTCAAGAGACGCGCACCGCTCACTGCGCTACGCAAGACGGCGCCGTTTATCCGGATGACAAGTGCGAGCCTGAGAAGAAGCCAGAATTGAGCCGGGAATGCGAGGGAAAGAAGGATTGCGAGTTCCTCTGGTTTGGATCTCAGTGGAGCGACGTAAGTGGAACGGCAAATTTATTTTGACTCGACGGAATTAAGTTGATCCGATTTCAACAGCGGCTTCTGCACCTCTCAGATTAAATAAATCGAAACTCTGCACACAATCACTATTGCCGCGTGAAAAAAATATTTCCTTACTCTTGAAACGTTGGCAAATTCGACCACAAAATTTTAAATTGATATTTCTATCCATCTCCCTCTAGAAAATGTTTAAAGACCACTACAATTTATACGACGATCCTTCAATTTTAATATTCATACGTCTCCTTTAAAAAATTATATTGTCGCTCACAGTCGAAATTTTTGCATATAAAAAATATTTTTATATTATTCTGATACTGACACATATAACCATAAATTTTTACGTTGATATATTTATTCGTTCTGTTTGAAAATATTCCGAAAGTCGCACTAATTTGCGACCATTGAAACGAGAAAGATCTTTAATCTCAATGATTGCTGATTTACAAAGTAGCTTTAAAAAATTGTGTCTTCGCCTGTAATCAAAATTATTGCATGCAAAAAATTGTCTTATATTCTTAGAAGATCGCCCAAAATCCAGCCATCAATTTTAAAATTCGTGTGTTCATTCATTTTCCTTTAAAAAATTCCCAATTGCACTAATTTTCGACCATCGAACACGAAAAATCCTTTTTCTCGATTGACAATGTTCAAAATAATTTTTAAAAATTGTAGCTTTGCTCAGAATCAATATTTTGACCTGCAAAAAATTGTCTCATATTCTTAGAAGATCGCCCAAAATCCAGCCATCAATTTAAAAATTCGTGTGTCCATCCATTTTCCTTTAAAAAATTCCCAATTGCACTAATTTTCGACCATCGAACACGAAAAATCCTTTTTCTCGATTGACAATGTACAAAATAATTTAAAACAATTGTAGCTTTGCTCAGAGTCAATATTTTGACATGCAAAAAATTGTCTTATATTCCTAGAAGATCGCCCAATCCAGCCATCAATTTAAAAATTCGTGTGTCCATTAATTTTCCTTTAAAAAATTCCCAATTGCACTAATTTTCGACCATCGAACACGAAAAATCCTTTTTCTCGATTGACAATGTACAAAATAATTAAAAAAAATTATAGCTTTGCTCAGAGTCAATATTTTGACATGCAAAAAATTGTCTTATATTCTTGAAAGAACCCTGAATCCAGCCATAAATTAAAAAAACGATGCATTCATTCGTTTCGCTTTAAAAATATTCTCAAAGACCCATTATTTTTTGGCTGCCGAAACAAGTTGTCCCGAAAGTAGAAGGTATGAAGTGAGTGTAAAATGAATTTACACAAATTTCCTCAGTTTAACACATTGACTGGCATACTAGAAACCTGAAAAATTCCATAAAATCAAAGTAAGTTATTTAACGAAATAAAAATTGAAAAAGTTAAATGTAAAATATTGAGTAGTCATCCAACCTTCTTGCATTTCACAGATCCTAACCAAATTTGGTAGAATGAATATATTAACGTAAAAATTCATTTTAAAATCTTCACAAATAATCCGTCATCCACATTTGGGTGACATCGCAGTGAACGTGTTGAACAAACGTGCAGCAACTGACACGATATACCGTCAAAGACTTGAACAATCTCAAAGAGATCATGCTACTTGATTTGAATGGAGCGTCGTTGCTTGCAGTGTTCAGCGAAATGCGGCTCGGGCGTGAAGACTCGCAAAGTGTTCTGCGGCACGTTCGACGAGGATACGGTGAAGAAGGTGTCGGAGGAAAAGTGCGACGCGAGCAAGAAGTTCAACGACACGGAGGATTGCACCGTCGAGGAGGAGTGCAAAGGCGAATGGTTCGCCGGGCCATGGAGCGAGGTAACGTATCCGGAGGATGGCTAAGGACTTTCTAGCATTCAGCTTCTTTCGCGGGAAAGATACTCGGGGATCGTTAGCCATCAATTTTCCCAGAGAGTCGCACAGCCGGTGAAATCCGCGGACGTGTTCCCCCGGTCGGTCAAGAAATTCAATATCTTCAATATCGGCTTTGCGCCGGGAGAAAGAGAGACCCTGCCAAGAAACGTCCGCCTCAAATTTCTTCCATTAATCACCTTACCGTGTTCCAGTGTTCGAAACCGTGCGGCGGCGGCACCATGAACCGCCAGGTGATTTGCATGAGGGACAACATGAAGGTACACATCGAACAGTGCGGCATGAACACGATCATTTTCCCGAACGAGGATTGCAACGAGCAACCGTGCGAAGACGGTATGGGCTTACTCCTCGATCCTCGGATGCTGGCTTTCGTTCGGAAATCAATGCTACATTGACTAACATTCTTCATCGAAACAAGCGATTTTATCAAACATTTTTTACGATTTTTGTCATTTGAATCGTATTTTTACTTTGGAATAGTCTCTGAGATAATGTCGAGAATGAACATTTTTCACCCCCTAAAAAGAAAATAAATTATAGAGAAATATTTATAGTAAATAATTTTAATTTGAGTTTTGAAGGAAAATTTGAGTCTCAACAACATTTTATTGAAGAGTTCACTTAAAATACGTGCACTTTGTATGGTATTATTTGGCAAACTGGTGAAGATATTTAGTTAACTCTACTTGTTTGTTGGGAAAATCGGTGAAAATTGTAAACGTATAATTGTATAGAAAGGTATGCAATTTTCTAGAGGACAGGAGCATATGATTGAATTATGTCTTCAGACGAGGTGATACCAGTCCAGCCGGAGACGATCAAAAATCTGGCCGACGAAGACGACGACGAGTGCGAAGTGTACGAAGACGAAGACTTCGTAACAGTTTCCTCCAGCCTAGCATCCGGCGTGAGTGAAACTCAGTTTCAGCTAATCGAATCTCCGGAAACCGTCTCCCGTCTCGTAACTGTTCGCCTCTTGCTGTTATATTTCGAGCTGTTTTCATGTTAATGGCATCGGGTACCGTTACCATCGGGAACTTTGATACCTGATCTCGACAAACTTGGGAATCGGTTCTCTCCAATAGGCGAAACAGCCGTTTGAGCCTTTTGCGAACTCTGGAAACTGATCCTGAATAATTCAGGCTTTGAATTTCTTACAGTTAACACCAAATTAACGGTGAAAAATTTTTATAAGTTTCGGAACGATCAAATTTTTCATAATTTTATCTACAAAAATGTGAACTTGGCAAATTTCCCTAAATTCATCTGCAATAATGTGAACTTGGCAAAGTTGCATTTGGTGCTGTCTACAATAAACTCGAACTCTTCGAATTTCTATTTCATTAAATAAACAGCTCCGATCGAGTGAGATGTTCACATTTTATTTTTATAATTACCAACAGAATGTTATGAATGGAATTTTGTGTGCGCAGGATGATAAATCGAGCAAACCAGACGACACGCTGTCAACAAGTGACATAGTCGATGTAGGCATAATTAAAATATCCATATTCATAATTGTGTACTATGGATAATTCGGGTAAATACAATTTTCTATTTGCAGGAGGAAACAACGAGCAAATCAGACGACATGCTTACAAAAAGTACCATGGACGACGTAATGCTCGGCGATGAGGCTGGTCGTACCAGAGGTGACATATCGCCAGGGGAGACCGGAAGTGGTGAAGGAAGCGGCTCAGATTTCACTGACATCCTCACGAATGCATACACCCCCGAGTTTGAGTCAATCTTCGAAGGCAGTGGAACGGAAATGACAACAGACGAGACTGGTGACTTCACCACGGTTTCAGGAGAAACTGAGGTCACTGAGGAGACTGTGACTGAAGGGAGCACTGTGTCTGGTGGTAAGCTTGCGAATAGACTAAGCAAAATTTTCAGAAATTTTTATGTCCATCCACAGCAATATTTCATAGAAATTAAAAATTAGAGGAATTTAATTTTCTCTTGTAATGTTACACCGAGTCAAAAGAAGTATACGATGAAATTGCAAACCTTGTTTGTTCCGAAGAAACTGAAGTAACAGAAACAGGCGAAAGTGGTGCAACAGATGCATCGACACCGGAAACCAGCGATGGCACATCGGAAATGCCAGGCACCACCGAATCATCGGAAACGGATGCAACTCCAGCCTCCGGAGAAACCACAGAGTCCGGTCCGACCACTTCTGCATCCGAAACTGCGACAGGTAAACGGACAATAAAAAATTTTAATATTTATTTGAAAATACCACAGATAATCTAACCACTGTGTGAATTCCACCCAGATGATACAACGAAAGTATCGGTGTCACCTGAGTCCACGGAATCGGGTGCCACGGAAGGAACCACGGAATCTGGTCCCACCGAATCGACAGTGTCAACAGAGTCCCCTGAGACTACCGAATCTGGTCCAACAACGGAGTCTGGAGCCACTGAAGCCACCGAAAGCACTGAGTCTGGTGCAACGACCGAAAGCACCGAGTCTGCGATCACTGAGACCACCGAATCTGGTCAGACCACTGAATCTGGACAGACTACAGAATCTGGAATGACCACAGAGTCTGGTGAAACTACTGAATCTGGTGAGACTACTGAATCTGGTCAGACTACTGAATCTGGTCAGACTACTGAATCTGGTGAAACTACTGAATCTGGCCAGACTACTGAATCTGGCCAGACTACTGAATCTGGTCAGACTACTGAATCTGGTGAAACTACTGAATCTGGTCAGACTACTGAATCTGGTGAGACTACTGAATCTGGTCAGACTACTGAATCTGGTCAGACTACTGAATCTGGTAAGACTACTGAATCTGGTCAGACTACTGAATCTGGTCAGACTACTGAATCTGGTAAGACTACTGAATCTGGTCAGACTACTGAATCTGGTGAGACTACTGAATCTGGTAAGACTACTGAATCTGGTCAGACTACTGAATCTGGTGAGACTACTGAATCTGGTCAGACTACAGAATCTGGAATGACCACTGAGTCTGGAACGACTGAGACCACCGAGTCTGGTCAAACCACTGAATCTGGACAGACTACAGAATCTGGAATGACTACTAAATCTGGAATGACCACAGAATCTGGAATGAGCACAGAATCTGGAATGACCACAGAATCTGGAATGACTACCGAATCTGCTGAGTCGACGACAGAAGAGTCTACAGTGTCTGGCGAGACCACGGAGTCTGGACCTACAACAGAGTCTGGAGAAACGACAGAGTCCGGTGGCACCACTGAATCAGGTGAAACCACTCCGACCGATGTTACCGAGTCCACCGTTTCCGGTTTGACGCCGTCCACCGAAGACGAGGATGGTGTTACACCTGGTAAGTGTTTGGAGATCACCTGGGGAATATTCTCATGTGAGATGGAGTAGATGGATGGACGTGGATGTATGTGGATGGTGTTGTGTGGCATATGAGTATGCCTGTGTCAGGATGATTGTTTAAGATAACTGTGGACGCGACATCGTGACGCCAACCTGTTTGGGTCCAGCATGAAAGGAGGGGTGTAAGGTCACGAGTACGATTATGCTAGAGTGATTGTTTAGAATAACTGTGGACGCGACATCGTGACGCCAACGTGTTTGGGTCCAGCATGAAAGGAGGAGTGTGGATACGTCACACCTAAGGCGTAGGAGTTCTCTTAAAATGTTCCTAGAATAATTTTCACACGTGTTACTTTTTCTCCAGCATCCGAGATCTGGACAACATTCATGCCGGAAGTGACAACCCGCAAGCAACGCGTCTGCAAAGTGCCCAAGAAGAAAACTTGCAAGACGAAACCATTCGGTTGCTGTTACGACGGAATCACGGCAGCTAAAGGTCCCTTTGGTCAGGGTTGTCCGACTCCGGAGACATGCAACGATACCAAGTATGGCTGCTGTCCTGATGGCGTTTCTCCAGCTACTGGGTCAGACAATAGAGGATGCCCGGAATCGCACTGCTCCGAGACTTTGTTCGGTTGTTGTCCCGATGGAGTCACCGCTTCCGAAGGAAACGATTTCGAGGGGTGCAAGAAGCCTTGCAACCAGACTGAGTGAGTGTCCTTTGATCATAGTTTGCTGAAATTGCACTACGAGTCTTATTTCACATCTATATTGATCAGAACTTTGTCGTTAACTTTTTCTTACAGGAAAAAGAAACTTTTTGTCTACTTTATATTTACATGTACACTACCGAATTCATTAGAATAATATTATTTTGATCACTACAGAGTGATCTTTCAAGTCTGAAGATTCAATTTTAAACTATTTGCCTAAATTAAAAGTTATCGAAGATAATACGAAAGCGACTAGCTGGTTCTTTACATTAGAGTTCATTTAGCGAAACAATTCTCTCAGAAAAGGAAGAAGGAAGATCTGTAGATTGAAAACAGTTTGAAAATATTTTTTTCTTTATTAAAATATTGCAGATTTGGATGTTGTCCCGACAAAGAGACCCCAGCAAGTGGCGAAGATAATATGGGATGTTGCAACGTCACCGAGTTTGGATGCTGTCCTGATGGAATCGAACCAGCTTCTGGACCAGATGGAGAGGGTACGAAAATGATGTTTCAAACCATGATTTTGTGTATCGAGATTCCTTGCTACTTGCGAAGATCTATATTATTTTATTAATTATAGGTTGCGAAGAGGAAGTCTCGGTCACTCCGGTCACGGACGTATATGAAATTACCACTATGCAGGAGGATTGCGCGAACAGCACCTATGGTTGCTGTCCCGACGGTCTCACTGCTGCAACTGGCAGTAACTTCGAAGGATGCGGCGTCATCAATAGTGAAAACTGCACTGCTTCTTACTTCGGATGCTGTCCCGACAGTCGTGCTCCAGGTATGTTACCATATCATTTATTAGAAATTATAAAATAATCAACATCCATTGATTCGACTTAATTTCTTACTTTGCTACCCTTTGGAATAAGGAGTAACTTTTAAATGCGGATGTTGTAGCTCTGGGACCGAGTAATTATGGCTGCCACATGCCATGCGAGAACACCACTTATGGTTGCTGCGAGGATAACACTACCCCCGCTCACGGACCCCAAAGAGAGGGTTGCTGCTTATCAACGCCGTTCAAGTGCTGTCCTGATAATATTTTGCCTGCGCGTGGACCAAACTTTTATGGTTGCGGATGTCAGTACACTAGGTTTGGCTGTTGCCCGGATAATTCTACTGCAGCACATGGCCTGCAGAATGAAGGATGCGGCTGCAAATACACACCTAACGGTTGTTGCCCTAATCGATTCACACCTGCCACTGGACCGAACTTCGAGGGCTGTCAGTGCTATACTTATCAGTTCGGGTGCTGTCCCGACGGCGTCACTATTGCCAAAGGACCTCGCTTACAAGGTACTAATTGTTTTCAGATTATTAACACGTTCGTCGCCGCGTCACCCATATGAATTTTTATGTTAATATATTTATTGTACCAAACTTGATTAGTATCTGTAACATGCAAGAAAGTTGGAGGATTACTCAGTATCATACATTTAATTTTTTGCTATTTTTATTTCATTAAATAACTCACTTTGATTTTATGGAATTTTTGGGATTTCTAGTTGGGCGTTCAAAGTGTTAAACCAGTCCTTAAAAGAAAAATGTATTTGTAAAAAGGGACCCGTATTTGTTTATGACTTTGGGACGAGAGACTGTTCAGAATGTTCACAAGTTTATTTTTATTATACTTTTTCAAGTGTATTTCCTTCGAATCATTCCAATGGGATCCCGAGTGTTTTACGAATTGTTTTGAATGATGTTTTCTGCGAAGGTTGCGGATGCGAGAACACAGAGTACAAATGTTGTTCCGACGGAAAGACACCAGCGAAAGGACCAAACTTTGCTGGATGCGCCTGCGATGCATCGAAGTATGGCTGCTGCCCTGACGGGGTTGAAGAAGCTCAAGGTGAGAACTTCGAGGGCTGTCTCACGGTACCATCGACACCTGGAGCTGCCTGTGTCTTGGACAAAGACAGAGGATCCTGTAGAGACTTCACCGTCAATTGGTACTTCAACACGGAGTACGGTGGTTGCTCGAGATTCTGGTACGGAGGCTGCGATGGCAATGCGAATCGATTCAAGACTCAGGAGGAGTGCAAGGAAGTGTGCGTTCAGCCGAAAGGAAAAGGTGAATTCACTGTTAATATTTTTCATTGCGAGCTACTATTTTTTACAACTGCCCAATCAGGGGAAATTACTCATTTCAGATTTTAGATTTCACTCTGTTGCTGAAAGCACAAAAGTATTCTATGATAATGTACCCGACAGATTACAATTATTTTTTACAACTGCCCAATGAGGAGAAATTACTCATTTCAGATTTTAGATTTCACTCTGTTGCTGAAAGCACAAAAGTATTCTATGATAATGTACCCGACAGATTACAATTATTTTTTACAACTGCCCAATGAGGAGAAATTAGTCATTGCAGATTTTAGATTTCACTCTGTTGCTGAAAGCACAAAAGCGTTCTATGATAATGTACTCGACAGATTACAATTATTTTTTACAACTGACTAATGAGGAGAAATGACCCATTTCAGATTTTAGATTTCACTCTGTCGCTGAAAGCACAAAAGCGTTCTATGATAATGTACTCGACAGATTACAATTATTTTTTACAACTGACTAATGAGGAGAAATGACCCATTTCAGATTTTAGATTTCACTCTGTCGCTGAAAGCACAAAAGTGTTCTATGATAATGTACTCGACAGATTACAATTATTTTTTACAACTGCCCAATGAGGAGAAATTAGTCATTGCAGATTTTAGATTTCACTCTGTTGCTGAAAGCACAAAAGTGTTCTATGATAATGTACTCGACAGATTACAATTATTTTTTACAACTGACTAATGAGGAGAAATGACCCATTTCAGATTTTAGATTTCACTCTGTCGCTGAAAGCACAAAAGTGTTCTATGATAATGTACTCGACAGATTACAATTATTTCTTACAACTGACTAATGAGGAGAAATGACCCATTTCAGATTTTAGATTTCACTCTGTCGCTGAAAGCACAAAAGTGTTCTATGATAATGTACTCGACAGATTACAATTATTTTTTGCAACTGCCCAATGAGGAGAAATTACTCATTTCAGATTTTAGATTTCACTCTGTTGCTGAAAGCACAAAAGTATTCTATGATAATGTACCCGACAGATTACAATTATTTTTTGCAACTGCCCAATGAGGAGAAATTACTCATTTCAGATTTTAGATTTCACTCTGTTGCTGAAAGCACAAAAGCGTTTTATGATAATGTACTCGACAGATTACAATTATTTTGTACAACTGCTCAACGAACAAAAATGACTTCCTTCAGACCCTAGATAGGAAAACTTTCAATTCAGGATGATTATTCCAGCGACGATATTGGAATTACAGTTCTGCTTCTGGCTTCGTACAGTATTTTTGTTGAACGGGATTTTTAATAAAATTTTTGAAATGATGCAGATGCTTGCTACCTGCCGAAGATCGCAGGACCTTGCGAAGGCTACTTCCCCACGTGGTACTATGATTCTGGCAGGAAACAGTGCGGTCAGTTCGTTTATGGTGGCTGTCTTGGAAACGCGAACAAGTTCAAGTCTAGAGAAGAGTGCGAGGAGCTTTGTGTTGTTCCTGCTGATCTGGGTAAGTCGCAATTAAATCACTAATTAATGTTCACTTTGAATACAAACATATTATAGCTTGACAAAAAAAAAAAAGGATGTTGATACTTTGGCTCGAAGTATACTTTAGTACTGACTTCCAAGAATTAATTAAATGCGAGGAAGTTAATTAATTGATTTATCGAAGATCCCTGCGAGCAACCAAAGGAAGTAGGTCCGTGCCAAGGCAACTTCACCAGATGGTTCTTCAACGCCGACTCTCAAACTTGCGAGACGTTCAAATATGGCGGCTGCAAAGGGAACGACAACAATTTCGCAACGGAAATTGCCTGCCACCAGCAATGTCTGCAACCGAAAGGGAGAAAAGGTACGTCTCTCTAAAATATTCTTATCAGTCCTTCATAATGCGATGCTCGTTTCTTTTTGCCTGAATCCTTGATTCCGTTAGGCATACATTCGACCATTAGTGACGGAACAATTTTTATATGACAAATTTTATTCGTCGGATTTTTACAATGAAACACTGTCTTATTACACAGATGAAGTAGACAGCACTACATTAGACTAATCAGTCGCGTGATTATTCGTGGGTTAATGCGGAGCGCCGTCGATGGTGTTTATGGAGGATTAAATAACTTATGGGAAACATTATCGTCTAACACTTCGTGACAGGAAACACTCGTTACGTTAGTTTCGTTTTAAAATTTAAGTGCTGCCGATAATAATAATTTAACAATTATTTCTTGGATAAGATGACCAGGGGAAATTGAGTGAATGGTTCATGGGAATAGCTGCTATAATAATTGGGGAAGGAATTAGGGGTTCGTATAGATTCTCAGGAGCAAAGAGGTGCTTTCAGAAGGAAAAACCATTTTTATTCTATAAAAAAAAAAGATTCAATATTCTCTATCCTACATTGTAATTTCTGTTTCCGAAAATCAATTTCTGAAATTGCAGAAGTCTCTAAATTAACAGGATCATTCTAAAGCACCCCTTTGGCTCAAACTCACAAATAAATTCAATCTCAAATCATCAAAGCAACCAACAAACCTCTCATTAGCGATAATCTACAACTAACAAGAACCCAAAATCGTCCATCAAATCGAGCCATTCTAAAAAAATCAGCAAAACCTCTGATCCTTGTTTTGAACCCTTAGACAAGGGTGTAAAATCGTAATGCGAAAACGTATTTGCAGTCAAACTGACAGACGTGTGCGTCCTGGAGAAAGACCCCGGACCTTGTCCGGGCTCGGTGTTGCGCTGGTATTATGACGCCGAGCGTCACACGTGTAACCAATTTGTTTATGGGGGTTGCAAAGGCAACGGGAATAGATTCCGTACGCGAGCTGCCTGCGAGCAGCGCTGCCCCGTAACAGGTATCCGAATCAGAATCAGCGAATTGCAAATCGTGGGAAAGTGATTGAATTTTAAAGAGTACCAGCTTCTCCGCTTCGCGAATAACTCCGAAACAGTCTCTCTCGGTGGTGGCGAACCTGGGCTTGAAACGGTTCCGGAACTGTTACATCAAAGTTCTGATTGAAACAGGTCTGAATAGACTGCGGAATTGCTATAATGCTATATTGCTATAAAAATTACCTGCATTAACACGTTGACTGCCACGTCACCCATACGTGGGTGACGGAATTATTTGTGCAGGTTTTAAAATGAATTTTCACGTTGATATATGCAACGCATAATATGCAAGAAAGTGGGAGGACTACTCAGTATCATACATTTAATTTTTTGCAATTTTTATTTCATTAAATAGCTTGCTTCGATTTTATGGAATTTTGGGGGTTTCTAGTTTGGCGATCAAAGTGTTAATAGCTAGGCACAAATTCCGATCCATCTGTTTCCGCGTTAGGCTCGGTATTTTAGTGCAAATTTTGCAGGCAGAATTCCATGCCAAATCGAGAGCAAATCGAGACCAAACCTTGGCATTGTTGTAGAGGGCAGGTCGGTCGCACTAAGAGCGATCCTAACCTTGCTCTAAGAGTAAACCTTGCTGTAGGGGGGAAAACGGAACTAAATGATTGAAAATACATGAAACTCAAAATTATATAATTTCGAAGTTCAAATAGAATTCTATTTTTCCTCCTACAGCAAGGCTTACTCCTGCCCTCTATAACGAAGCCAAGGTTTGGCCTCGATTTGGCATGGATTTGCAGTCAAATTCGGGCCAAATTCTGCTTCAAACAGGGCTTGGTACCAAATTGACCGCCCTTTGCTCGCGAAGTGTGCGCCAAATTTGTTCGAAACAGATTTGGCTATACATAGACATTTATTTCCTTTTTTTTTTATTATTAATTGTAATCGAGCGAAAGTGATACAACAGCATTTTTTAAATTGTTTAAATGGTTTTTCTATTTTGCATTCGATGTACCCATTATGACAGTTTTCAAGTCCTGTGGTGAAAGGGTTGAGAAAATGAGAGGCTGTTCCAAGTCGTTGACGGTGGTGGAACATTTGTTATATGTCGCTGAGCACACGCCTAATGAGAAGCACCATACGTTGTCTTTTAATTACATGTTGTTCTTCTGTAGCACTTAAAATGGTACACGTTGTTGCATCCGACGCGCGCTTCACGGTTTTTGCAGCACATCAACACGATCACTTTGCAAATCACGCTGACGCACCTGTTAGTTGCCTAATGATATATGTCAGTTACCTGTTAATTGCTGTGAAAATTAGGCAATTTTCACGAGGTTTTCATACGATGTTGTTTCTACTATTACTTTGGAAGTAATGTTGTATAGAATTACCTAGAGATTTCTGCTTAAACAAATTTTTATGCATCAGTTTATGAAAATTACACTCAACAAAATAGCTTCGGCATAATGGATTCAACAAAATGGCTCCATCATTCGATCGCTATACGTGACTGTAACAAACAACATCGAATAAAAATCATCGCAAATACCGACAATATTCCAATTAAATAATCGAATACAAGTAGGATGCAAAAGTTTATCGCTTTTATTTTCAGGAGTAGAGGATAATAAATAATCGCCGAATTATAACAACACATTCTCGAGACCTCAACCATTTGCTGTTCACGTTCCCATGAAATTGAAGAGTGGACTGAAACATTCGCGTCGCGAGGAACAGCGAATGGTTGAAACTCGAAAACAGCCTAACTCCGCATGACACAATAATTAATGCAATTAACAGATAGTTGCTTGCTGCCCCGGGCGGAAGGGAACTGCGGTGAGAAGCAACCCCGTTGGTTCTTCGATCAGTCGGAGAACCAGTGCATGCCATTCTATTATACCGGTTGCGGTGGAAATAAAAATAATTTCGAATCTAGGGACGCATGCGAGTCCGATTGCCCGCCTAAGATCGGTAAGACTATGAACACCAACAGGAATATTTCTCTCTTGCACTGTACCTACGCGAAACAAACACAGCCTAAATTTCGTAATACATTAACACTTCGTGGCACGAACTTTTCTAATTCGAGTATACGAGCTGTCTGCACGTCGACGTTTCGTCTATAGCCTGATGCTACATTTTTGTGTACACAAAATTCTGTATAAGACAAGAGATCTGAACTGATCTCCTCGGGCCTTGCCGAGTCCCGCGAAATTTTTGTATAGTTCGTTCGCTGCTTTCAATGTTTAAACCGAGACGTGGGAGGGAAAATGACTGCCATTGTCGAGAAAGCTGCAGTGCAACTTCATAATTTTTAATAAATCCGTGGAATTGCGACAGGAAAAATTTGAATGCTCCAAAAAGAATTATGACGAACAGAGTAGAATAAATTGTGGACTATGTATTGACACATTGATACTCTTGTATTCTTTTGTATACATTTCATTAAAATCTTGTGTTTCGTATTTGATTGAAGTCAGAATTAGAAGATCTTAAACAGCTCGAAAACTAAAGGAGCTTAAATAGTATAAAAGCTTGAATCGAGTTTGTCGTGCGAATTATTGGAAAAAGAGTTTCAGTCCAATTGTTTTCGACACTGGTAACATCTTTGCCTTCCACAGTCCAATGTCGGAGAATAAGCACATTTTAATGCTGATTTCATTTGAACGTAGAGCAAGACAGCTGTCTTTTGCCCGCACTTTCGGGAGAATGCCACAACTACACCCACCGATGGTACTACGACTCTTACGAACAACAATGTAGACAATTCTATTATGGCGGCTGTGGCGGGAACGAGAACAATTTCCAGAGTGAACAGGATTGCCTTAGCAGGTGTCAAACTGCGCTCACCACCCCCGCGCCGCCGAGTGTGGTCGCTGACTTTAAACCAGGTATGGCAGAGAATGTCAAAAAGATTTATTCGGAATTTTTGGAACCAATTTTTAACTCCGCGTAATAATTTCTTTTATGTATTTTCCCAACTGTGCAACTATCTGTCGGATAGAAACGTTTAGAACAATTGACATATTCAGTTAGGATAATTAACTAAAACAGTGTGCAGGGGTTGAAGGAACTCGTTCATTTCAGATTTCTGCTTCCTTCCTGATGATCATGGACCATGCTCCGAGGATCATATCAAATGGTTCTATGACAGCAGAGATGGCGTTTGTAAACAATTCAGATTTGGCGGCTGCCAGAGCAATGGGAACAACTTTAACAGTAGGGAGGAGTGCGAATACCGTTGCGGGGATGTTCAAGGTTCGTAACATGCTTAAAATTCGACTAAATAATATACTTCAAAGAATAACATTCATTCACTCGAGTTATAAAAAACAAACAAACTTAAGCTACAAAGATAACATAATAACTGTTAAGTGCAAATTGTACGACCCAATGCGTACGACTCCATTGTGAACGCGACCTCATGGAAATAAACTCAAACTAATACTAACGTAAAATAAAGATTTTCCATGATATCAAGAAAAATTTGAGAAGTGTATGCAAACCCACCATGAAGACAACTGTCTAATTTAATGCAATTGAATTGCAGCGCACAAAATTAATTCGCACCATCTATTATTCCCACGACGATCACGTAATAAACTAGTCAACGTGCATTATCTTTGTTCACAGATCCCTGCAGCCTGCCCAAAGTCGTCGGTCCCTGCAACGGTTTCGACAAACAATACTTCTACGATCACCGCACGGACTCATGCTACGAATTCGAGTACAGCGGCTGTCAAGGCAACAGAAATCGCTTCCAGGATCGGGACACCTGCGAAAGAAAATGCAAGAGGACGTCCGTCACAATTCCACCGGCTCGCAACGTCACCGTCACACCACATCCTCCCGCGGAGACTGTTTCGAATGCATGTTACGCTCCTGTCGATCCCGGCCCCTGTAATCGCGACGTCACTGCTTATTACTACGATCCTGAAAACCGGAGATGCCAGGCGTTCATTTACGGCGGATGCGACGGCAACGCGAATCGATTCCAGACCGAGGAACAGTGCGAACGTCTTTGCGGCAAATTCCATGGACAAGGTCAGAAATGTTACAATTTTTTAGTCTGCCAAATGTGGAAAGTATTATCGTATTTTATTTTAATATTTTCATATCAGTTCACTTATAGATTCTTTCAGTCGATTTTATTCTTGAAATGTTAAAAGTTCTTTCGTAGGAAATCGTTAACAGTAGAACGACCGAGCAATAAATGCGACTGACGTATATTGCTTTGTAACAGTGACAACACTGTGCCCATTCAGACCTCGTACAACTTTTATTGTAATATGTGCTTCAATGAAGAGGTTCATTAAAAAATTTCCGATGAAAACATTTTTACAATTCCAGTAATTGTAAAAGACAAAAATTAGGGAGCAGTCATTGTGTCGTTCTAGTGTTAAAGAAATCGATTTCTTGCATATGATTTTGGCAAGTATGTCCTGGCTGTTTGTAAGAAAACAATTAAAGCCGTGCCAATGTAATTGCCCTGGTGTTCCAGTCTGAATGAATGAATTTTTCGGAATCTTTGAAGAGGTTCATTAAAAAATTTCCGATGTAAACATTTTTACAATTTCAGTAATTGTAAAAGACAAAAATTAGGGAGCAGTCATTTTGTCGTTCTAGTGTTAAAGAAATCGATTTCTTGCATATGATTTTGGCAAGTATGTCCTGGCTGTTTGTAAGAAAACAATTAAAGCCGTGCCAATGTAATTGCCCTGGTGTTCCAGTCTGAATGAATGAATTTTTCGGAATCTTCGAAATAGAAATTGTAGATATAAAGGAGAGAATGTCTGTGCTGCAATTTTTAAATATTTATTGCAGACATGTGCAACATGCCAGCGGATCGTGGCGAGTGCAGAGGCGCATTCCGGAAATTCTTCTACGATTCTGTCAGCCGCGTCTGTCGCGAATTCGAGTATGGCGGGTGTGAAGGCAATGCAAACAGATTCAGCTCGATTTCCGAGTGCGAGTCGATTTGTATTCACCACGAGGAGCCAGTGCCAGCTGGAAACGACACGAACGCTTCGAACCTGTGTAAGTATCTTAATGTTCCCACTTAACGCATTATCTTCCGGCGATTATTCCATAATCTTTCCATGGCTGAGGATTTCAGTCATAAATCGACAGCTCGCCCTCGAAAACGTAATCTAATAATCTCGTTTGGAGTTTTTGGGCAAAAGAAGGGTTTTAAGCTTCCGGTAGATAAAGTGTTAATTACTCCATTTGCGTCGAACCGATCCAGAGACGAAAAAGAAACGAAGAAAAAACTGCAAATTATTTTATTGGATCGATAGAAGATTTTTAAGACGGGTGGTCCAAGGTTTTAATAGAATGTTTGAACGACGATGATTTAGCGATCTGTAAAGAACCGCTCGACACCGGCTCCTGTGCTTCCGGTACATCGATCAAACGATTCTTCTTTGACGAGGAAAATCAAAACTGTCGTGCGTTCATTTATACCGGATGCGGTGGCAATCGAAACCGATTCAAGACCTTCGAAGCTTGCATTCACACTTGCCTGCAGCGTAAGTCGAGGAAACGTGTCCGACATCATTTTTGTAAATCTTTATTCTCGAATTTACAGCTACCAGCTTCGAACACGGTGTACATACGTTCACACACTAGCTGCGAATTTTATCTCATTTTTCATTAACATTTTACAATATTCTTTTCCCCTGGATGTCCCCAACAAAAATTCCAAAATTCCTCAGTCCTGTTTTCGTTGTTCCCCGAGTGCAAAATGTAACATAGCTTACACCGCAAAATATTTTTTACTATTCTTTCGAACATTTTTTCTAACCCTTTGCATCCGAATGGTGACTCTACAACGCCGCTAAAAATTACCACACTATTAAAACAGGTTCTACATCACTATGTTCCTAGGAGATCGATAAAAATTTGAAAAGATAAAGAGAATTTAGAAACGTCGATGTATTATTTTCAACTTACTTAAAGAATTGTTTACTTGGCTGCAGTACAACATTTTTGGGACACCCTGTAGATCAAAAGAAATCTCTCGGTTTGGGAGTTGGAGCAGCTTCGGGTGCAAAGGGTTGATGAAGTTTTTAGATTTTTGGGATGGGAATTCTGTTTCGGGCAGTATGATTGTGAATTAATTTGTTTTTTAGCCACTAACGAGATCGACGTGGACAGGCCAGGGTATAGGACGGATCCTTGCGCGGAGGCTCGCGAAGATTGCAGCGGAATTCGATGTCCTTACGGCATCGAAGCGTTCGTGGATTCGCAGGATTGCCAGCGATGCAGATGCGTGGATCCTTGCAGGACACAAGTTTGTCCTGACGGCAGCAGGTGCGCGATCACGTTAGCCGCTACCAAGGACGGCACCGAGTACAAAGGCGTTTGCAGGCCCAGTAAGTGCATCGCACAATTATACGTCACACTTTTCAAATAGCCAAGGCGCACAGTGGTCCGAAATCGCCAAAACGTGGTCAAAACCTCATAACTTATTAAAAAAATTATTGGTTCCGCTTGAAAATTGGTAGTAGGCCGTTTTTGGGGTCGCTGATCACGAATCTGAACTTGAAATTAGAAAATTCGCTGTCCCATATTGACCCGAACGCGGGGAAAGAATAATTCTCCGGATAGAAAACTCTACCCTTTGTATTGTATAAAGTAGGTGTTCTATTCGCACTTCATAGTTCGCAAAGAAGAAAGAATTGAAGAGTTGCTGGTCTTGTTACGTACAGTAAGATCCCATAATAAAAAATATAGGTTTCCATTTGAAAAAACAAAGTTGACCTTCAAATGACCTTGAAAACGCCATACAAATAAAAAACTGATACTGCCTTGGACACGTATTTTACACTTTTTTAATATTTGTTACACTTTTCGAGATATTCGGCTGGAAAGTTTTCAAACGAACAGCCGATATAAAAACAGCGTTCGTGTTTGAAAAATATAAAAAAATTTCGGATATACGATTCTTTCTAAAAAACTAACATTCTATTCAATATCTGTTTAAATTTTAGACTTGGTGCATATCTCTCACAGTTTGACAAGAAACGCAAGGAAAGCACATGAAATACCTACTCTGCGTTACAGAAAACGGTGCTATGACCTTAGGGGCACCTAGGGGCAGCTAATTTTTTTTAGAATTGCAAGACGATACTATGTAGTAGAAGCTCCAACAAGTTTCATAGTGGGATCTGGTGGGACTTTTAACTTTCACTCTAAATCGTAAAAATGTATGCCTTCACTTTTACTCTTTCTTTGCATACACAGTAATCGGTTAACAATAAACATCTGGGACTAAAACCTATGCAACTTACCTCCACAAACAGCATCCATAATGCACAATTAAAATCGAAACGTTTCAACAGAATTTGTACACTGTGCACTTGAAATTCGCAATGTGCTTCACAAGCTTAAAAAGGTATGGTCTAATGAACTCGAAGTTCGGACTGTGACCGTTGGTCAGGTATAAAAAAAAAACGACCTTTTTGCTGTTTACCCCCACTTAGAAACACTCTTCGAGTAACCAATCCCATACCTAAAACTTACCTAGCTGAAAGTTCATTTTTTAGGTTTTGGCCACGTTTTCGGGCTTTGGGACCGAAAATTGTATTAGTACATTAAAAATTTTCATAAATTTTCCTTTCTTTTTTCTTTTAAAGCAACGAAGCCAGGAATCTGTCCGAACGTGACGAACAGCACTAGGTGCGAGCAAGAGTGCGTCACGGACGCTGACTGCACCGAAGATATGAAATGCTGCAACAATGGCTGCGGCGCTTCCTGTTTGGAGCCCGCCGTTGAGGAAGTTCCGACCACTCTGAGAACCTGGGTCACCTCACCACCTGCTGGAGCGGAACCTGCTTCGATCCAGCAACCGGAAGAGCCACGAGTTAGTGCACAGGAAGGCGGTTATGTCACTCTGACTTGCATCGCGAGAGGAAATCCGAAACCGAACATTACGTGGAGGAAGGACACGACATTGGTAATTTCGCGCGTCCTTTGAAATGTTTTTGGCGCGAGAGAAAACGTACTTCTTCGCGTGCGACTATTAATTGGAGTTATATCGGACGAACTGTAGCAAACATAATTATGAACGTCCACAGATCGCAACGTCGGAGAACAGGCGTCGCATACTGCACGACGGCTCTCTGCAAATCATCAATCTGTACAGATACGATGGCGGAACTTACATTTGCATAGCTGACAACGGCTTGGGGCCACCGGTAAGAGTGGAATACCAATTGGTAGTCACAGGTACGTACATGTCAACTGACGCGTGGATTCAGTCTTGCTAATGGGTGATGGAATGATTACAATTATCGTTGCTCTTCACACTGCACTCGTTGCGATAACCAACTACAATATATAAATTCTCACGGTGTTTCACGATGGTAGCTAACGTAGACTTTAACGTTTGCTGTGGAATTAGTCAATAGAAGTGTTATTGATGCTCTAACCATACAGCGGAAGTGACGTGATTCCTGTAAAAATTTTTATTTTGCATAAAGATCCGCAGTCTACTGATCAGACTAGTTGTCAGAATCACCGTCACTTTCGCTCTCTTCTAAAATTTTCCCGAGGAGATTATCTCTTCTAACGACTCGAGGATTGTGAACAATTTACAACTGTAAGGACCACTATGCATGTTATTGTCTTGCATCCCGTAGAACCTCGACAAATGGCCGCATCCATACTAGGGGAGCCGAACACGGTGGTGACGATCACGATGAACTCGCCTGTATCACTTCATTGCTACGCGATAGGTTGGCCCAGGCCTTTTGTCACCTGGTGGCGAGGCCACGACATAGTGCCCTTGATCTCGGACGTCTATGAACAGGACTCCGACTCCACTCTCATAATCCGATCGGTCACCTTGCCCACTCTAGGCGTGTACACTTGCCAAGCCTTCAACGCCATTGGCCGGGCTGTGTCCTGGTCGGTGACCTTGCAGGCGGTTGGCCCAGTGTATAACGTCAAACCCGAGTACGAACAGTATACCAAATACCTAGTCGAACCGCCTAGCAAACCTCAGTATCCGTACAGACCAAGCAGAAACGAGACCGTGAATTATCAGACCTATGCTCCTGTATATCCCACTAGACAAGCCCACGTTACCACTGTGAGTACTATAGGGGTGTTGACCACACAGACGCCTAGTCCTTCCAGGTATATAGGTGAGGAGAATGCACTTTTGGTTTTTCGTTTGGTCCAATTGCAATGTTGATTAAGATGAGGATTTCAGAGATTTTTTAATTTTGTGGTCAGATTTTGAAGAAAACGTGAGAAAATAGAAGAAAGGTAAAGGGGTGTGAAAGGGATGTATAGATACCCTAATTTGTACTTGAGTTTCTAGCGTGCAACTTTAATTTTATATAATAACTGTGTTTGTAGCTACATATAAAGAAAAGATGTAGAACATTAAAATTACAGTGTTTTCTCGATATATATCGATATATATCGTGAGGGCCCTCACAGAGTATACCCCGCGGTAGTGGGGATAATTCTGCGACTTTTATCAGCAAGGTATTTGCGACATATATGGAGAAAAGACCGTATACAGAAAGTGTCAGGAATCATATCTTTAAATGTAAAATTGTGTCTAGGATATGGAAGAGAACAATGCAATTGGACGCATAGATTTTTCTAGTTGCATTTTCGATTGCACACGCTTTGATCTTGCACGCTGCACTGCTTTCTCGCTTGCCAGCATGAGTACTAATTATAAAAAATTAACAGTTTCTTACAGGAGCCACCGGACAAGTAAGATACCCTTCAATCTGCTTTTCTGCAATTTTTATTCTTCGACTAAATGTATCTGTAAAAATCTCTAACGAACAACATTACATTCCGTAGTTCCTGTCAACGTCAGTATATCGATAGGACAAAATCAGTTCCCCGAGGAAAGTGACATAAGCATCGTCTGCAATGTTGACGGTTATCCAATTGCGAGAGTATCCTGGTACAAGGATAACGAGCTGATTCATCCTAACGAACGAGTACAGATCAACGGTTAGTCTTCAAACCAACAAGAATTGTAATTTACAAAAATTTGATAATATTGATTCGAAATCGATTGTTTTGATTTTTCTCGACAGAGCTGAACAAACTCGTGATTAACAATGCGAACAAAGAGGACTCGGGGAGATACCGTTGCGAGGCTACCAATGAGTATTCCTCAGCCTCTGAAAGCGTGGATATAGTAGTCGCCGGTAAGTTATGGTCACTCGTTTCGATTCACCAAAAATCATTCACAAATATTGCTTTAAATTGCATCTACTTGTTTCTACAAAAAAAAAAAAAAGAAAAAGTAAAAATCCGCAGTTTGTGTAGAAAAATGTGTAGATTAAATACAAAATAGAAAAAGCATTTCAAGAATGTAGAGATGCTGTTGTGTCCTGCAATGAATGCGGACAAACTTTATTTTGCGTAAAAATCCGGAGTCCACTAATAACATTGACCTCAAATCCAGACGTTACCAACGTATAGGCAGCTCGAACGGTATCACCGATCGTTGACAAACTTTATTCATCATCCCCAGGCATCTTCATCCACCCGAACTGCCAGGACAACGCGTTCTTCGCGAACTGCAAGCTAATAGTGAAGGCGAAGTACTGCACGCACAAGTACTACGCGAAGTTCTGCTGTCGATCCTGCACAGAGGCTGGCCAATTGCCATCGAGAGGGGCTCATCTGAACAACGCGTTGAGGAGGCGAAGGGACATCCTGAAGTCGCTGGTCTAGGACCCAGGACCTAGTGTTAATAGTGCGACCTGGTCCGATCAGCGGGTACATCAATCTAAAAACAGAAAAGAAACAAAAACAAAAAATCGAGGGGACACGACAGAAACCAGCACACGTGCTTGCAATCGGGGTTCAATGGGGTCAAAAGGCTATAAATCGAGATCAACAGCCGCGTCTCGAATCGATCGTGTGCCCCTTAAATCGACGTTAATTCACTGCCAAAGCCTTAGAACGTCTATACATAGGTATCCGTAAGATATGTTAAGCAAACAGCGAGGCTCCCTGATCTTCGTCGCTGTCTCATTCGAGGCTTTTGTCATCCATGTATATACGATCTGACGCTGAATCCTAGTCGGTCGAAGCCATATTAGGCGGGATAATTAAATATCCTTCGGGCTAGCGGGACCGGAAATGATCCCCGAACCTGGTCTCCTTCTGTTTTCATTTTAATGACGTTCACCGGGGCGGTTTCCGGCGCAGAACTTGCATTCGACGATTCGAAAATTGCGTGTTTAATGAAGACGTTACTTAGGACGGCATCTTGCGGACCTTGAAAAACTATGATGCCTGTAGCTGATGATCGAGATAACGGATATCATTGATTTGGTCACAGGAGAACTGGTGAAAGAAAAAACTGTGGCTTACTCTGAACCATTTTTCTGTGCTTTAACTGTATTATAAAAAGTGCAATAATGCAGCTGATACGTGCAATGTCGTCTTTATGTTAATGGTAGAATTACTGGCAGAGCTGAAAAGACTCATTGCAGGGATTTTATTTTACATTGCGATGGTACTTTCAAAACCATTCATTTATCAGGAGCAAATTTTATCGAATGCGGTGTTGTCATGGTTATAAAAGATTTTAATTGGGTCCATTCATTTATCAGAAGCAAATTTCATCGAATGCGGTGTTGTCATGGTTATAAAAGATTTTAATTGAGTCCTTTCGATCGCTCGGCGAATTCTAGCGTTAAACGAAATTTTTCAAAGTCTAGCGACACAGAAAATTGGTTTGACGAAGGTGACTAATTCGATGAAGGATTAACAGCGTATTTCCGAGAATGCAACGAAGATGCGCCGGTGATCATAATCGCGAGCAATTTTCCGTGAATCATGGTGCAAGTCAGCGACTCCGTCAAATCTGCGAGACAGAGAAACGCATCAGGGGAACAAGAAAACGTCGTAGATCCCGCGGAGCTCGTGTTCTCTCGCGCTTAGCACGCTAACGATAAGTTAAGAGCCGCGTTCGTTTTTCGCGTCATTTCTCTTTGTTCTTCTCCTTTCTCTTTTTTTTTTATAATTACGTTTCCTTTTGTACTCATTCGATAGACGCATGCGTGAAGAGACGAACGAGAGAGAGCGAGAGAGAGAGAGAGAGAGAGAGAGAAAAGGTTGGAGAACTTGTACCTATTTGTATGAAGCATATACGCACGTTACGTTGTACCATATAAAATAGTTTGTTACGCAATATGCCATTTATATACTCTATGATACTGTTAACACTTATTCCTTATTCGATATATTCGGACATGATCGCCGTAGGAGGCGCCGCCGCCAAATAGTTCGCGATCACGAAAGCAAAAATCATTCGCGATCATGTGCGAAACTCATTTCGCGATCACGAGCGAATATACATTCGCGAAGGTGCAACGTGTCGATCGCTGTCTCATTCCGTAATCAAA
Source organism: Halictus rubicundus (assembly GCF_050948215.1). NCBI lineage: Eukaryota > Metazoa > Arthropoda > Insecta > Hymenoptera > Halictidae > Halictus > Halictus rubicundus. The sequence goes on along the minus strand of NC_135154.1, from coordinate 17,469,303 downwards.
ATTACCAGTATGGAGGACGAAGGATTTCGAGCTAATATTGCACTATTTGCGTTGCATCTTTGCGCACCGATCGCTCGCAGCGCTGCAGGAATGCACGCAGTTACGTTCTCGAAGCCGTACGATCAGTTTTGTAGCGCTCGAGCCGCGTCGCATGGTCATATTAACGTGTTGCATTTATATATTTGTTCCTGAACATTTTAATCGTAATGTTAACTACTATACTGTTACTATGTACACTGTATCGTCTATCGTGAACCCTGGGCGTCCGAGAGTGAGAGCTCCGATTAATCTGTACAATCAACTTTCGCCACGATGTTGCCGTTTTTGTTACTCGAGAATATTCTCCGTTTATTACAGAAACAGATTACTTTTAAAATATGCTAAAAATTCGGTGAAAGGTCGCTTGGAAGACTTCAACGCCCGGTAGATAAATTTTCGTAGATATTTTTTTTTAAATTCAGATTGACATCTGAAAGAAGTAGCATCGTCGAAAATTAATACTCGAAAGAATGAACATTCGTAGCTTTCATAATTTATTCGGGCATCTGTTTTGATAATATAAATAAATTAGTTGCGGTTGATGTGTAAAAGGAAGTCAGTGCTACCGATTGATAAACGCTCTCAATCCCGAACGTCAAAGGAAAATATCAGTAGTATCGTAGCATATCAAGGATTCCGAAGGGAAAGGTACCAAAAGCATTTATAAATCATAAGCGTAAGTCTCACTCGATTCGAATCGAATGGAAAAAATTGAATCCACGGAACCGTGTAGGAAGGGACACACCTCTTTCATCTTATCGTTTCAGTCACAGTAAATGACAGTGCCTTATTAGTCGCCCTTTCGAAAGTGGTCGGGGAAAGAGTGCTAAATATCAATATCGACAGGACAGCTATAATGCAGACGAGTCTTGCGGACGAATTCCTCCGACTTTCATTTATCTCTCATTTTCACTTTCGCGATCAAAAATTCCACAAGCCTTTGGCAAACAAATTCGAAAAAGAAATAAATTTTGGACGCTTATTTCAATATATTGTCTTTGATTTACTATTTTAGCACAATTTAGTACTACTCAGTGGCTGTTATCGGATTATAAAATTTTTTCTATGTAATTATTCTAGAAGAGAATGTCAGTTCGCTTCATTGAAAATGGTTTGATCGCGAAAGCGTGGAAATATTTCGTGGTTAGGACAATCGTAGCCCGGTTCAAAGCCTGAAGCATATCGACAGAAGTGTTTGGTATAATTCTATGGTATAGTCTTCTCGAGGAATCGTTCGTAAAAATTGCAAGGAACATGTTCAGTACTCTTCGCCCCCGTACTCCTCTAGATCTGACCAAACTAGATATTTACACGACTCGAACAGATCTGTTGTAACGTAACGACGCGACTGTCTAGTAAATGTATAAATAGTTTACATAATTTACGTCGCATAGATATCCCGCGGAGCGGCGTGTCGGGGCGTAGATATATAGTGACTATACTATGTCCGTGTTGTCTCGAATCGAAATGTCAAAAACCGAGCTGCGCAGTACGCGTGCGTGTACGTCGAACTTCAGTAGATCCTCTCTATTCTATAGGAAATAATTTATATTTCTACCGTGTGATTTTAAGTATGTAAAATGACCTGTACACCCACTCGCCCTGTTACACTAGAGATGTATATAATTCTCGCTATTACGTATTAATCGTTGACGAACATATCTTTGAGCATGAGCGTTCAGAACCTCCTCGTCGAGCTTGCGAGGTTCGTGGAAATGATCGTGGATGGTCGTTCGATGGTTTTACTCGTCGCCTTTCGGGAATCGATTATGCTACCTTCTGACAGTGCCCCGTCGACAGTAAACACCATAGTTGTACAACGTAGGTCCAAAAATGTTTGTTTCCTATTTTATTTTTAACGTGACAGCCTTCACTCTTCTAGGAATGAAGGCATTACTATTTTATTTTCAATGTGTCACTTTTCATTTCTTTTTTTTAGGGATGAAGGGCTATTTTATTTTCAATGTGGCCGTCTTCAATTTTGTAGGGATGAAGGGCTATTTTCTGTTTAATGTGACAGTCTTCAATTTTTTAGGGATGCAGGGCTATTTTATTTTTAGTGTGCCAGTCTTCAATTTTTTAGGGATGAAGGGCTAGTTTATTTTTAGTGTGTCAGTCTTCAGTTTTTCAGGGATGAAGGCGTAAAAAATATTGCATTGTTTTAAACGGCCAGTCTTGGTCTAGTAATTGAATGTACTATTGCGTTTACAATAATTTATTAAAGTATAGATCGTTCATTTCATGTTGTATAATTTTGTGTTGAAGCATTTTGTCGACGGCCCACTGTTGCCAGAGAGGTAGTACAACACTGTCAACGTAGAAATTGATCAAACAGATTAACGATTAGTAATAGTTACACTTTGAACGGAACTGTTTACGTGTTACAATTATTTTGTGCGACCCGAACAGTTCTGGTATTTTAATAGTAACGTGACTAGAACAGCTAGACCTAGAACGTCAACCTTCTCGTGTAAATACAAATTCCCATAGCGTAAAAGTAATTTTTACAACGGACTCGGTGATTACTTTGAACTACATATAATCGTCTTGAGAAGTATTCTAGGAGGGGGGGGGGGGATGAATATTTTTCCGAGGAATTGAAAAATCGTTTTCTGGAGCTTCCCCGTTTGATTCCCGTAGGGTAAGACTAGCTGACAACGCTAACAACAACAAGAATAACAACAACGTGGAACACACCTCGCGTACAATCGATAGGCCCTTTCGTTTCTGACGTCGACGCAATTTTTGTCAGTGATTAGTTTTTCTACGGTCTCTAGGTAGATTTCTAGCATAATTTTTGAATGTAAAACGATGCCCGCGATCATCGCTGCGAATATCGAACGAAGGTTCAAGCGTTTTACTGGAAAGAGATTTGCCAAAAAAAAAGAGCAAATGTACGAAAGAAAAAAGAAAAAGAAATACGAAGAAGAAACTATAAATTAATCACTTATTCATATCTCCAGTGTATTATCTGTACGTGCATAGATTACTGCGACAGTGCTAAAGATTTTAGTGAGTGTATTTGTAATTGTAAGTATCTTAGGTAACGATTAAAATAATATAATATAATGATATAATATAATATATAAATATATATAATTATAAAATAAAGGTAGATATAAAGGAATGCTACTATACAAACAATGTATGGACAATAATAATATATAAGATCCTTAAATATATGGTTAAACAATCAAGTCGGTCATTATTCTGTTTCTCGGTAATCTGAGATATATGTATATGATTTTTTTTTTTTTTTTGGAGGTACCCTAATTGATATTCAGTGTCAAGAAATTTATTTCTTCATATGTTTATCTAAAGCTTGATTGAAATGACTTTCTAAAAGTAACTCATTTATCAGCACCCTTAAAATAATTCGTTTATTAACAGATACATATTAACACTGGTGGAACACATTACACAGTGGAACTAAAATAAGTCAACAAATCAGTATAACGAAATTCAATTTACTTCGATATATTACTAAGACGTCTTTAAATTCCTCTTAAAATCTGTGAAGTGACAGCTGGCATATTAATCGAACTGTCATCATCTTTTATGGCATAGATATTCGACGCTGGTCTTGCGAAGAATTTCGAAGTAAGTATCGCTTATGCTGCTCCTCGATGTCCACAGCCCTCTGGATCCTTTCTGAAGCGATGTTCTCGAGTTTCGCGAATAATTCTGTGTGCACGGCAATGCACTTTCTAAAATCTTTGCGATCCAATCGATACACCTCGCATACTTCAATTGCAATCACACTGGCAACTCTTCTTTGATCCGGCACCAACAACGCCACCTCTCCAAAATGCGCTCCATCGTCCAAATGACAGATCTATGGATCATTTATTATCGTCGATTCCGTGAAATTCAATTTTCGATCTGAAATCACCTCTTTCCCGGTCGGCGTTAAGACAGCAACTGTTCCAGCCGAAATGAAGAACATGCAATCACCGTGAGCTCCAGCTTTCACTATAACATCGTTCGGCAAGTACAACTCGAACTTCAAGGCTCTTACTATCGCTCGCAGCACGTGTTTCGGCAACGCCTTGAAAATCGCAACATTCTCAACCAACCGGTGATTTGCTTGGAACGCGATTTCCATTCGGAGTTGTTCTAAAAATTGAGAAGCAGTTGTACCGAGCATTTTCTATTCAGTTAATTATTGGTAACTCGATTACCCGAGAGATTCATCAATATGGACTTCTCGCGGAAGTAGCTGAACCTGAAACGGTACTTATAGTAATTCAGAAGACGGTTCTTCATGTGCATAGGCAACTGTTTCTGTATCGTGTAAGCGATCACTTGGTTCATGATCTCGTGGAACTTCGATTTCGACTGTCTCGCCAGTGCTTTTATCTGAATCAACATCACTGCAACATAATATTATTATTGCTCTAGGAGAAATATTTTTAAGCGTCAGTTCGTTTACTATCAGATCATTTCGAGCTGTAAAAAGTTTTGTCATGGATTCACCTACGATGTAGCAGTCGAGCAATCTGCCCATTAACATCAGAAAGCTACTTAGTATAAGGTGACCATCCGTGATGGGAATGTACAAGCCATAACCGCTGGTCGAAATCTTCTCGACAACCATGAAGAACGAATGTTGAAACCTGTGGCCGATGTTGTCGTGATCTAGCCCAGTCATCCAACACTCCTCGCAGTCCTACAGTCGAAGATTATGGTCAAGGTTCGTCAAATTTTTCGATCAAATGATCGATGACGTACTTCCGGTGTGGTGTTGGTCAAATGTAGCATTAGTGCTGGAATTAAATAACTGAGACAGGCACACCAAAACATCATGTATACTGCTAGTAAAAGCGTGGTGAACACTTCGTAGTATAAGTGCATCACTCCGAGATACTGAAACGTAATTAATACAGTTGTTATCAGTGGATGTTTATGCAATTTTCAAGTTTTATGGACAAATTTTCAGAAAGTGGTGCCAAATAAAATCGTATTTTCATTGGCAATAGACTTTGTAGAATTTAATACTCAGTTTTTGAACATTTCTATGTGCCATAAATGCAGAAAGATCCGCAGTCTAACTATCAACATCAAATGTTTGCGATCAACATCTGATTATGATAAACTGATTTTACAGGAAATCGGAGTGCTTGTCGACATCATTGGAAAAAGAAGTTGTTATAAACATTACACAGCCAGAAATAATACATTTATCAGTCTACTGTGTTCGATAATTTAATGCATGGTTCAAAAGTTATTCTGTATCTTGAGTTCTATTAATTATGTTTGCTAAAAGATTAGATGGCATGATGGTCAAGGGAGTGCTTGTCGACATCATTGCCAAAAGAAATTGTTATAAACATTAAACAGCCAGAAATAACAAATTTATCAATAATCACTATCGCGGCGATCGAGATCTACCGAAATTAATTGGGGTGGGGGAGTTGCGCACCGCGTACCGCGCAACATAGTACATACCAATATGGCAGCGCCCTTACCTGTCAAAGACGCTAAAAATTTCACATCTTTACACACGCATAACTTTTGAACTACCGATCTCCAAGGATTAAACTTTGGATTTTCGGCATTTTCTCGCCAAAATCTACTGGATTACGTAAGAAAAAGTTAAAAATTTCTGGTTTCCTGAAGTAAAGTTTCGGCAAAGAGCGAGAGTTAGAAGCTTGATTTTGGACTTTTACCGTGAACCATTCGAACAGATTGTTGATCATCTGCGTGTAGCGAAAAAGTTTCAAAAGCGGTAGCATATTAATCACAATGACGAAGATGTTAGTATGCATCCCTGGAAGATACCGCCACGGTAATGTTATGTGGTCCCAGGGCAACGATGTGATAACATCCAAAATGAAGAATGTCTTTATGTAATGCCTAAACGAAAAAGATCGACAAAAATAGTTTTCGATTGCTTGAATAAAATTGCTACGAAAATGCTCTGATCTCTCACGTGAGTATAATCCAGGGGTCCAATTGCACTTGCATCTGTTTCTTGTCATAGTATCCGCTGACGCATGACATCATTATGTCCACCCAGCATATGGCATAAATGAGGATATTAAATTTGTCTACTCGAATCTCGTCGTGGCTCATCACTACGTAGCAGACGGAGAAGGGAATCGACAGGAAAGCAATCATGTAGACGATTAACATGATCATGTCCCAAACGAATCTAGAAATTAACCAGTTGCTTATAAATCCAGAAATTCATCAATTAAGATTTATGCTCCTGTAGAACATTTGTTGCTTGTTCTTCTTGATTGTACCGGGTCGGTGCAAAAATAATTGCGCACTTTGTCCCCGAATTTTAGAGTTGGTGTATATTTTGCTTCGTTTATAATATTTTCTATATTATGTTAAGTTTACATTGCTGTTTGTCAATGAATATATTAAAGAAGTTATAAAAAGAAATTGAAAGTGGGTATCCGGTTATTGACATAAGGGTTGAACTGATGAAATCCGTAATTATTTCTGCACCGATCCAACAATAAAATTATAAAAATTATATTCATTATGAAATTATATTCACCTCCACCTACTGAAAGGGTGGATGATCCACCAATACTGAAGATCAGCATGTCTTCTCCCTTCAGCGAACATGGCTGCTATGCTATGCAAATGCAGATTCGTTTTAGGCGTATTTTCACTGACATTGAACATATACTTCAACTTTTCCGGAAAGGTATATCTTTTGCCTTTGATCATTGAGGAAGACACGCGCAATCTGTCCGAGTTTATGGGCAGATTGCAATCATGCTCCGCCATATTCATGTTTCACTGATATTTTTAATCTCTTTTTCAATTAATCAACTTAAAACAGCCGTACAAGCTGTGTGTATACAATTCCAAAGCACTTTCCTCGTTTTTTAAATCCTTTAACCTTTCTTCGATCGAATAAAATAGAATGGAGAATGAATGAATGATAGCATTGAATGAAGTTGGCAAATTCAGCACCGATTTGAAGTTCGACGAAAGAATCGACAGGGGCTAATTACTGGAGATGTAAAGTGGTCCAGAGTATTTTTAGTTGTTTATTAAAAAATTCTCGACGATCAAGAATATATCCAATCACGACCGGTTAGTATGGTACAATGAACGTCTATGAACCAAAGTACACATGTATAAACGTCTATTGTTTGCAGTGCGTGTTGCGACGATGGTGTTTCGATCGGGATGCACGGGACACGACGACAACGTGAACGTAAACGGGATTAGGTTTGTGCGTGTATGGATCACGAGGATCAACTGTCGTAATTGACAAATTAGAACACGGAGGTATCGGTACCAGGATGTTTAAAGCTGCGATCAGGGGGATAGTAATCATCGTTTCAACCCTCCAACTGGTTCAATTTGTTGCTTAACATACGCTTTCCTATCATCGAACGCTCGAGAACCGCTTCGTTATCTGAAAATCGAACTATTAAAAGTGCCAAAATATTTTAACATGCATCTATAGCATATAAAATTGAGCTATACGTCGTATAAAAGCTGTCTGAATACGAACTAATGTGTGTGTGTGTGTGTGTGTGTGTTTGTGTCTGTGACTGAATTATTCGACTGCGAGCCTAATGGTGTAAATCTTTTAACGATTATCCCCTCGAATTTCTGTGTTCGATCGTTTCGAATCGGTGTCCATCTTCATGGGTGTCTAAGTATCAATATGTTTAAAGCGCCAGCTGGCTTCTATAACGCAGTGAACAGTGAAAATATCCAGGAACCATTTCGCAATTACTCGCAGTTTGAAGAAAGCTTGCTCTGTTTCGCTCCTCTCCAGTTAGGGGGTCAAAAAGCGCAGCTAGAAAACGGTCTCCGTTAAAAATATAACTACCCACTTAAGTTAACCTCAGTTATCAGTCTTCCCGGATATTTCTGTTTGACGTTTTAACGTACTCTCTAGTCCAGTAAAAAAATACGACCCTCGGACGTCGTCTCCATCGAGTCACTACCGTAGAAGAATCAAAGTAACTTGCTGCTCGATCTTCAGACGGCAATCGTCATTTTTTTTTTCTTTCCGAAAAATTCAATACACGAATTTTCTTGATTCATTTTCGGAAAAGATTGGAACAACTTACTGCTCAAACTTGAGACTATAATCGCCATTGGCTCTTTCTGTAAATAATTTCAGAGGTAAAATGTATTTTTTAAAGACACAAATCGCAACGATCAGAATTATTCGGTGTAAACGGATTTGTTTTTTTTTTTTTTAGGTTTCGATCACGATGATTCTTCTACGAAACTTTCTCGTCTATGAAAGTTTGCGCTTCTACAAAATCGCACTAATCGATCGACGACTATATTGTTTTCGTGGCGTTACAGTGACGTACTAGTACAAACATCGATCTGCGTTCATATTTAACAATCGCGCTATCGAGGCTAGAAGATTCTTCCGCCGTATGCATAATATATGTATAAATAATTTTTGTCTTTGGATACACCCAGGCGACGTGTGTCGCCATTTTGACGGGTAACGATGTCACACATTACTCTCAGATAATACAAAACTTTTTGCCATTGCACGGATCACATATGAAACTATCACGACGAGGAACGTAATTCTCTAAAATTATAACAGGATTTTATTAGAACTAATTGTTCATAGTGTAAACCAGATTTTAATACCCAATTTTTGCTGACGAGTACTCTGCATTTATTAGATCCAATTTGATCAGATTTAACGAATGTGGTTTAATGAATGTGTCGATCTATTAAATTAGATTCAATAAATGTAGTTAAATACATACGTGGATTTGATGAATGTATAGATTTATTAAAATACATTTATGTCTTATGCAAGGGATATGTGTGACTTCGTCGGTCATCTATTAAAACTATTTCCAATATCATTTTGTGACACATTGATTTTTAAATGCATGAATTATCAACCACTCTAGTCATTTATTTAACAATGACCACGGGGCACAACAAACACATTCTTTTGGTGCGGCTCTTGTCACCGAGTCTGGCAGATGTTCAATGAAATTTTGTAAAAGTCAGATCAACGAGCTTCCCTAACATTGGTTATTTATTATTACTAGGCACTACTCCACCATTAAATCGTATTTTCCGTTTCCTTTAATACTCCGTCGCGAACAACTTGTCGAATTGGAAATACTTTCTTTTCGTAGAGTATTCTTTAACCCATTAAATTTCATTGTTCAATCTCCGAAAAAAACGAACTTATCAATAAAAGCCCAATTTATTAAAAAAGAAATCATCCATTTGTACATGTTAATATATTTGAATAAAGCTAAGCTAAATTGTATTTTATCACTGAGAAATTTAATAGTATTTCCATACAAAATAAAATAACTGCAATTGTTTGCGTTAATTTTCCAGATCGCAATGTACAAATTGAGTGAAAATCACGGTCTTAATAAAAGTTAATGGGTTAAATAGGATTATGATACTAGTGTGGTAAGTAATCAATGGCCATTTGTACATCTTGTAGCGTCTCTCGATAAAATCACGATAAATACACTTTTACATACTGAAGTACAATCAAAATGAATAATAAATTTCCTTACAGTCACAAAGACTATAGTCGTCTAGTTCTAATTTTCAAAGATACCCTGCGCACAATTCCAATTAAAATCTCCAATGGAAAGGCCATCGATTCCCCACCGATCTAACAATCTCGACTCACACAGAACAATTTCTTTACAGCGAACGGCAGCCAGTACACATCTGGAACGATACGAAACGTATGAAATCGTTACAAAATCGCCTAGGAATCCTCGGATTGGTTCCACTTGGTTCGTATATGTATCATAACACGGATTAAACGACTGCGACCCTAAAACGATCTCCTCGGGTTTCACTTCGGGATAAATTCTCTCCTCGAGTTCTCAAAATACGTCTTCAAAAACGAACAACCGTGTGCGAAAGCGTCCTTGACCCTTTTCTACGTTCGACCTCGTTCAGGTTACCCACGCAGCGAACCTTATGGTTGCGAGAACACGATACTGGAGTTGATGAGCTTTGACTAGGAAATTGAGTCGACGCTCCTGACGTGGCTATTGTTTGCCTCGCAACTTCGTTTTCTTAACACCTGTTGCATCCGTACGAGTCACTCGCGGCACATTAGATTCGTATGAACCGCACGGACCACCTGTCCAACCGTCGACAATGGTCGAAGTGGACGGTGGACCGAGACAGGGTCCATTTTAGTCCATTTCAGTCCGTTTACCTTTCAAAATCCAGATAGTACAAATTGAAGCGGTTCATATTACTGGTTAGTTTAAATTGGCTACGAAACAAATCGATGGCAAAAGTTTCTGGGCTTTAAAACGGTCCTTACGATTAATTGTAGCTCTCGGGTACCATTTCCCATGCAATCCATATAACATTTTAATTTTTAAACACACGACAGAGTCAAACTAAAGGGGACACCTTTGCAGTTCTCTATAGGTTCGAAAATGGCCCTCTCCGGTGTGATTTTGCACAGAATTAGTAGTAATTAACTACAGCAAACCATGGGAGGGTGCATCTTTCAAGTTTTGAGACCCTGCACCAAATCCACAAAAAAAAAAAAATAATGTCCAGCTCCAAAAAGCAGCTCATTCGCATCGAATACCAAACCAGGAGCAAGGAGCCCAATCAGGAGTCGATTCCTGTCAGCAAATCTCATCAACTCGAGTAGAGTACGGCGAACAGCCACAGAACTCCGTCCGAAAAAATCATCCTGGACCATGGTGGTGGTTAGGGTGTGCGGGTGGTGGGTGGTTGGATGACCTCGAGTCGGTTTTACACGTCGATGCCGAGCAGCTCCCTGCTGTTGGCTCTCGAAAGTCGACGACGTAAACTGCGACGACGAAACTCCTTCCATCAGACGGATGCGCGTTTGACACGAAGGCTGGTAGCGGTCGGAGGTCTGTAGCCCTGGTAACCTTGGTCGAGAAGCTCCGAGGTCGCTGGTCCGAGGCAGGTGCACGAACACACGCTCACGCAGTCGTCCGCGTCCGGTACCAGTGTCACGTGACCGGCCAACAGTTTCCCATTGACAGCCACCACCTCCCCGTCCAGGGTCAGCAGGTGATGGGGAGCTATCTGCAGATCGTCGTTGTCCCGACGAGCATCTCCTGTATTCCTATTGTTCATGCGAAAATTGTTATTAGTTGTCCAATGATTTTCCCGTGATTCGGAGGATTTTCACTTGGACCAATACGAACGCGTCTTTCAAGCTTGGTACACACGTTCACTCTAAACTGATGCACTTACATCGTCATAAAACGTAGTACAAGCAGATTTATGCTGGCGGCGACCACGGCCAACCCGAATAGTATGAAGACTAAACTTAAGGCCACGTATCCTGGTTTGTTCGAAAGCGCGTGATCGTTCTGCAACATTAACAATTTAATTTATATTAACAACCGTTTCTAACACTGAGTACCGGCGAGAATAATGAAATTCTGAAGCTGGTTGCTGAAGTAAATTGATTAATAATTTCAAGTTCAATCCAATCCCATTAGTGCGTCTAATGTGGCCGCATTCAGAAACAAAAATTGCAGGACGTGAATTCACGTCAGGGGTCGCGAATGTGTTAAATTTGAATAACCATTAATAGTAATTTGAAGAGTTTGTAATATAATTGATAGAAATTTTTTGGGGAAGGTGTGATTTACCTGGAGAGCGACGTAATCACCGAAACCGATGGTAGTGAGCGTCACGAAGCAGTAGTAGAAGCTGTCGAAATAGCTCCATCCCTCGTACCGCGAAAACACGGCTGCACCGGTGGTGATAATGATGCTCGACAGACAGCCAGCCGCGAGCATGAGATTCATTTCCGTCGCTTCTGTTTTGTTGCATCGCAGATAGGTCTTTGCCCGCTTGATCACCACGGATGCGAATTTGTTCAGACGTTCTCCAATACTTTGGAACATTACCAGACCCAGGGGTATGCCCACCATGGCGTACGCCATGCAGAATGCTTTGCCGCCTATGGTGACTGGCGTCGAATGTCCGTAGCCTCGAAACGGAAAGAGAGATTTTGTCAGGAAAATATTGCCTTGGTGATTAGGGTACCTTTTCAAATCTGTCCCACCGGCCGTGCAACTTATTCTTAATTTTAATTTATTATAAATAGAGCATGGATTTTTCTACGATTTCAATACCGACGGGAAAGATCTCGGAAGAGTAGATTTAATATTCAATGCATTTCCATGGAATTAATCTTGAAAAGTGGCAGAATCAGTTTTTATCTCGAGTTTTGTTAGTCCCATTTGCAAAATATTTACTTTTTTTTACAATTTTCCTAATCCAGTGATGATATCAAAATCGCAGAGATAATTTTACCGTGCTTTTTCAATTCTCTACGTTGAGCTACAAAGATGTAAATATGGATAAGTTTATCGTACGATTAATTGCCTCGCTCATGAAGCCATCGATGAATTAATATTTCAGTACTAAACAGTAAATGGTCATGAAGAGCTGTTCAAATCGTTGAGCGTGCGAAATTTCAAGGTCGACTCTTAAATATCGATCGCGCATCGTGTACATTGTGTACACGATGCTTATATATGTCGCAATTACCTATCATAGCGAGCACAAGCGTCGCGAAATAAAAGGCACCCGCGAATTTCCACTGAGGACCAGCTTTGTGCGGTTTGTTCTCAATTATCACAATCTCGAGCATCTTGTAATCCTCCTGTGTGATATTGTACTTCTTCATCATGTTCCGGCGAACCTCTGAAACAGATTGTTCACCGTTGTTGCTCGTGATTAAACGCACAAACACATCGGTACAATACATCACATTTCTTTCACCACAACCATAAAATCTTCTCTAGTCTCCATTTTTTTTATTAATCCCTACTTAATTAGCACTCTACTTACTTTACCAGAGCTCACTGTTAACTTAATCGCGGATTTGGACACCCTGTATATTAGACAGGACGAACTCACTTCACAATAAAAAATTTTGGGTGTCACAATTCTTATTATTTCAATCTTTCAGATTCTCTGTATTTCTGTGTTCTGTGAAATGATCTCAAGGTTAATTCAAAAGGTTTTATCCCTAACGCAGCCGACTGTTACTCTGATCGAGGAGACACCCTGTACACTAGACTGGACCAACTCATTTCAAAAACCAAATTTGGACATCACCATTTTCAGCGTGTCAACTTTTACAGATGCATTACTTTCAACGTGAGAATACATTATGCGTCCTCTTATATTCTACGAAATCATTCCCAGAATTCATTTAACTCGGAGACACTACCAGAGCTCACTATCATTCAAATCAAGGACTCAAACACCGTATACATCGCACTGTACCACACCATAACAAAGATGCGAATATCACAAAGACACAAAACTGGTACTATCCACCTTTCCACAATTTTAAAAATCAACCCCCGCATTCCCTTCTCCTCCGATTCTCCTTCTCCCATCCTCCTCCTCGCTACTCTCATTATATCGAACAATCAGGCCACCCAATGCACGAAAACACTCTCGAGACACGTGAACCGACGCAGTTCGGATGCAAAAATGCACTCACCGGAGAGAAACTCCCAGCGTTTTCTCTCGGTGTTCGACTCGAGCGCGTCGAACACGGCCGCCCCTATCAGCAAATACGTGAACGTGCACACTACCAGCGACAAGGTCCTGACATTCTGCCTCTTCATCTTCGCAGTCTGTCAGCGGCAGAGCGAGAGTGTCAGCTCCGAGTTTCGGCACCACCCCGAGAGACGCTAGCACCCTTGTCTTTTGTGATATCAACCCCTCTCTCTCTCTCTCTCTCTCTCTCTCTCTCTTTCTCTCTCACTGTTTTCAACCGTAGAACGGCGCGTCGTTTTCACTGTCACCGTTTCTCACTTGTGCCACTGCCATCCGAAACGGTGCATAGAGCCGTGCATTCTCGTTTTCCGAACGCGACCCTATCGATTCGACATGTTTCGGAAGGAACGCCCGTTTCAGATGGGAACGTCGAGACGCGTGCACGATCCACGAAGGCCAGCACCCACCACGCTGCTCTTGCTGCCAACGCTGTCGGATGAAGTATTGATCTGACGGCAGCGCCAGGATAAGCGCCATGGAGACCGCTGTCGGGTGATCCGAACGGATAGCAGGCCGGTGGATGGTAAAACGGGGAGAGAACACTGTTACAGTGGCCTGGGTCGGTCAGTAATCAGTGGATCATTATGCATTCATGGCAGTACTGGAATTTGTAAAATATCAGCAGTCTACATTAGTCAAAATTAGTAGTATTGTTATTTTATTTACACCTGGACGAATGTGCCAGTAGAGGAAAGAATTTTCCATTTATTTTGCTGTTTGTCAAATGGTCTATTAAAAGTGGAATTCTTTTCTATTTTTAATTTACTTCAACTGCGAAGTCATTAGCCACCAAAAATAGGAATTTTGGAAAATAAATGTTATCGATTCGATGGATTTATGACGCTATTGAAATTTCTGTGCAGTGCTCTTGGCGAATACCAAGGCTGGCGAATGGTAAAAGTGATTGTAGATGCAGCTGCAGTAGTCCGAGTCGGTCAGTGATCAGACAGGACGCGCTTGTCTGCTGGAATTTTCTAACATAAACGTTGATACTTAGATTGCGGATTTTATGAATTTATGACGCCACGCAAATAGCTGTGGTTTCAATGGTTACCAGACTGGCGCATGGTAAGATTGATGGTAAATGCAGCTGCAGTAGTCCGAGTCGGTCAGTGATCAGACAGGACGCGCTTGTCTGCTGGGATTTTTTAACATAAACGTTGATACTTAGATTGCGGATTTTATGAATTTATGACGCCACGCAAATAGCTGTGGTTTCAATGGTTACCAGACTGGCGCATGGTAAGATTGATGGTAAATGCAGCTGCAGTAGTCCGAGTCGGTCAGTGATCAGACAGGACGCGCTTGTCTGCTGGAATTTTCTAACATAAACGTTGATACTTAGATTGCGGATTTTATGAATTTATGACGCCACGCAAATAGCTGTGGTTTCAATGGTTACCAGACTGGCGCATGGTAAGATTGATGGTAAATACAGCTGCAGTAGTCTGAGTCGGTCAGTGATCAGACAGGACGCGCTTGTCTGCTGGGATTTTTGAACATAAACGTTGATACTTAGATTGCGGATTTTATGAATTTATGACACCACACAAACAGCTGTGGTTTCAATGATTACCAGACTGGCGCATGGTAAGATTGATGGTAAATGCAGCTGCAGTAGTCTGAGTCGGTCAGTGATCAGACATGATGCCGTTTTGAATTTTGAAAGTTAATGACGATTGGATCGTGAATTTGATAGATTTCCTATGAAAATGAATAGTTAAAATACAAGATTATGCAGGTACTATATAAATTTATATATATTCTTGTACTTATTTTATGTATCAATATATTTTCGTCTTATTAAAATTATTGAAGGAAGAAGTACAATGCGATTTAACTTCAGTTTTACAATTGATTCAGGTTTTATTTATAAAGATCTGAAGTTTGGCAATGATTTTATATGGCATGTATGAATGTTACATGTATTCTGTCTCTATTTTTTTTTTTTCATTTAAGCACAGCGGCCCGTTTTACAGCATAATAAGGAAAATCGATGCAGCTAGCTGCAACAGATAACGCGGAAGACACGTTACCGGCAGAGGGATGATCCTGTAGGCAGATTCTGCGCTTGGGACCTTTTGACCCTTCGAACACGCTTGCACGCGAACGATACAAGGCTTAAACGGCAAGAATAATTGGAGCACTAGAACTTGGCACTCGATGGAGTTTCGAGTTAACTTTATGGACCGCGTCTAATCGAGTTGCTTCTGTGTTCTAGTTTTCTTGTACCCGGGCTAGCTTAAAAATGTCCAACCTGTTAAACGCCCTGAAAAGGGATCCTTGTATAAACGAATTTTTCGAACGACTTTCCTTTATGCGTTCAATTTCTACAAGACACGAACGTAATTACTGAAATCCGGACGGTGATTCTTAGAAGACACCGTCTTCGTCGATCTAGTAATTAGCGAGGAATTACTCGTAATGGGTCACTCAGAAAATGACTATATTCTTAATTCATTCTTACAAATTCTTATCATTTTCGCAATTATTCCTAGCTTTATCTTCAGCTCATGAATTTTCCTTACCACATTGTGCTTTATCTCTATGATTTATTCCAGACGTTTCCAAAATTTTATCTGAATAATTGTCTAGTAAATTGTGTACTCATAAATAGATTCGTGCAAGATTCTTAAAAGAATTTGTTTTGAATGAGACCTTAAAAAATTCTATTCTTAATAGAAGCAGATTTTAATAGATTTTATGAAAAGTAAAGTTCGATAAGATTTTTCCAAAAATCTTCTATGAATCTATTTTCAAATACGCCATTTCAAAATAGGTTGCAAAATTTCTTTTCCCCGAGATTTTCCAAAATCACGTATAAAATACAATTTTATGAAGACACGACGCAGTTCGATTTTATATTTGGTTCCCAGAAATTTATAGGAACGATCAATATTTTCTGCTGACCGTTTCGCAGAAAATTCATGAAAATGCAAATTTGCGCATGGCACCGCCGAAGGTATTGGTCTCTAAGGAACAGAGACCCGTTGTTGGCGTATCGACGGGGCTCGTGTAACGGATAATGATTAATTTGTCGAATTAATCGGCGTTCGATCGATACCCGGCCTCGATGACACTGAATTTTCCAGATTTGCCCCCGAGGCTTGATTGATTATCGGAAAAGCATTAGCAAGTATTATTGAAGAGTCCGTCCACACACGATCGCGATGATTAATCCCGGCGGCGCCGTCATTATTCCTGGAATTTATCTACGACACGTGCGGGATAGTTACTCAGTTACACGCCGGATATTGATTTTATAACGAAGGGATAAGTCTCGGTCCATCGAGGCCGCAAGGAAGACGCGAATTCCGCCGCGGATTCCCGCTTAATTACAACTTCCTCGAACAATCCGTTACAATTCTCGGCGAAACTTGCTGAATAATGTCCCCTAATCTTGCCAAATGTATTCAGTCGCGCAATTAGGTCCGTTTCCCTCGCCCAAAATAGAAATAGCGCAGCGCGATCTCTCTACAGGGTGTCCCAACAATCTTGTACTTCCTTGAAAGTTCGTGAGGGCATTTGAAGTAACTTCTTCCGTTGCGAAAATGTTCTCCGCGGCTTTGTTAAGGAGTTATTAACGAAAAACACGGTCCAATCAGGGCGCGGCAACAGTGGACGGACTCCGACTCAGCCAATGCCAACGTCACGCTCAGCGAGACCTGTCTCTGATTGGTGGTCTGCGTTTTTCGTTAATAACTCCTCAACAAAGCCACGGAGAATATTTTCGCAAAGGAAAAAGTTGCTTCAAATAACATCAGGAATTTTTGAAGAAAGTGTGACACTTTTGGGACACCCTGTATAAACGCTTCGAACGATCTTATCTTCGATGAATTGCACACCAATTGCATCAGATTATGCACAGTGAATAAAAAAGATTTTTGTACATTTTTTTTTTATTGAAAGCTTGAGTGTCAAATAAAATAGACTTTTTAAAATTGCATTAAACGACTACAATTTTTTCCAGTTTCATATGAAAAATATACTAAGAAAATACTAGACTGCAATTTTCAAGATTGGAACTTTTTAAATATTGGACTGAACGATTTGAATTTCTCAGTATCTCCTTAAATCGAGTTATGGATTTTAAATGATTGATTTTGGGCTCTTCGTTCCACAGTGATTAATATGATAAAGACGCTTCCGTGGGATACTATAAGTTTCATCGTTCGAGCATATTTTATCGTTCGAATTGGGAAAGATTTTTAGTGCTCGGCGGGTTTCGTGCTAAATTAAGTTTATAACGTTATTAGCATTTTATGTGCCGGGCTTTTGTTACGATTATCTTGCCATTTGTTTCGGGATTATATTTGTTAAGATCACTCAGCCATGAATATTCATTCGGGACGGTCATTTACATTGTATAGAACTGTACAGCTTATGGAGATTACAAAGTTAATAACGATGAGCTGTGTTCCACTTTGTCTTTGCAGAATAGAAAATGGTATTTTATTAGCAATATTAACTCGCAGCAAAGTCTTACAATTTTCCTTTATAACAATCCTAAAGATTAAGACCTTTATACAGAACAAATCAAGTCAAGAAAATGTGCAATACATTTTCTGCAGAAAATGTTACAGTAACATTCTTAAATTTCCCTGACATTTTCACTGTTTCACATTCAAACATAAAATCCACACAGTCTAACAGCATCCTCCACATTTAACTCTAAAGCTAGCCGCATAAAAATATTTCCACTTCTCTCCCGAGATAAACCAGAACAGTTTTATCCGAAGCGAGGATCCACAACGTTATCTTTTATTCCCACCATATACATGCACCAGTGCAAGCAAATTTCTCAACGTGTCCCGTGTCGAAAGCCAATGCGGTTCGGCTCCTCCAATAAAGGATCGAGCGTAAATTTTTGGAATATCCGGAAGACGTTCGACAGCAATCGAGAGATGGGAGAGATGGATCGAGAGTATGGGTGACAGTGTAACTCGGGGTTCGTGTTTTTCGGCGATATAGATTTCCCATACACACGGAGTCTATATATATATATAAAAGATCGGTTATCACGGAACCGTGCCTTTTATTTCCACCAGCACCGAGTAACTAGATCTCGTAAACGTTTTCCTTCTGGGACTTGCAACTGCAATAAAACTGCAGAACGCTGCGAGCGCGGCACGATCGAACCGGATCAATCGATCATAGTCCTCTGGAGATCGATACCGTTTCAATGCCACCTGTTAGTTTCTACAAGATTTTTCATCCTTTAATCCGTTGATCGTGAGTGACGTTAATAATAACAACTTGTCGTTTATGACACAGCGATGAAAAGGTTGCACCTTTTTAGAAAAATTGTAGAATGAAAAATTAGAATTTTACAGTTTTTTCTTTCGGGTAAAATTAAATGGAGATTAAAGAATGTATGATGGAATATTAAGTGACCGAAGCTTATAGGAGATTGTAATCGTGTTCCACTAAAAATTCTGCAACACGGAAACTTTAATGTACCACTAAAAATTCTGCAGCATGTAAATTTCAACGTTCCATTCATGCACCGTTAAAAATTCTATAGGATGTAAATATGAATTCTGCAGCACGTAGGCTTGAATAATGTTCTACTAAAAATTCGGTTTCCGTTAAAAATGATGTAACATGAAAATTGAGTTTGGTTACCGAGATATTGACTTTGGATTTTGTTACTGAAATATTAATTGAAAAACACGATATCTCTGCTCGTTTTCTGGCGTCGAAAATTTGATTCGGATTTATGTGAACGTTCCAAGGTGTCTTGTTGCGATTCTCCGTACCAGAAAAGTGCATTGTTTATTGGTGCTTCTCGTCGCGCACTAAGCACGACGTGCAAACGTAAACCGCGCACGTGAAACATTAATAAACCGTCTACAGAAACCCTTAATGAGGACCCATATATTGTTACCTTAGACAATGGCAGCGGAAGTACGCATTTCGTCTAACCGGCAGAAACACCGGCAACCAACCCCCAAGGAATTGTCTGTGTGATTTTAATAAGCGGCCATTCTAAGCGTGTAGAAGCGTGTAGAAGCGTGCAGAAACGATCCTGGGAATATTTACACTTGTCTTGCTATTCTCCTAATGTATTCACCACGAATATTCGCCATTTGCAATTATTGTGAAAATGGTTTCGAGTCAAGCAACAATTTTTTCCAATGATTAATGGGCTGGATTAAATCGTTTTTGACCACCAATTCTTCAGCATCCCCTATTGTCCAGTTCCCGTTTCTGTGTTCGAGGGGATGATATCGATTTCTATTCACATGACTGACGTTTCACCTGTGGACCGTGCCAAGGACGCTACTTCTCGCCCCCGATAATTATACTGCTTAGGAGATTGTCGTCTTGATTAACCATAGTAATTAGGTTTCTTGAGAAGGTCGCTTTAGCCGGGACACTGCGGGAGTGCTAGCATAGAACTGAAAAACATGGCTGCCAGGAATGTTTCCCTTGACTCTGTCGATGCTTAACGCGAAGTGTGCACCTACACACAGAAACTAGATTCAAGGGAACACGACATATACTGCAGTCGTGCCACTCACATTTTTATAACAAATTTCACGGACATTCTGATCCAGAAAAAGAAAATTTAAAAGAAATCCCTCGGAGTCATTTTTTAGTCACATCAGAGTCGTCAGATCAGGGGAATTGACTCGAATTGAGGGGAATACAGTTTCTCTCTCTCTCTCTCTCTCTCTCTCTCTCTCTCTCTCTCTCTCCCTCTCTCTCGCTCTCTCTCTCTCTCTGCTAGTACCGGATTAGTCACGTGACATTGCGACGCGTGCGCCACAGAGACGAAACGCGTCACGTGACCGTGGCGGAAGTGGGGAGACAAGGCGACTCTAACTCACGCCAATATTTCACTAATCGTATTGAAGGCCGTTCGAGCTTATCCCCACCGCTACTGCGACACGAATCATTCCGTAATAGTATACGGAGGGTTAAAACAATTAAAATAAATGACTTCGTTCAATTCAGTTAAACAATTAAAACAATTAAAATAAATGACTTCGTTCAATTCAGTCAACTTGAAACAATTGAAATTGCAAATTGACCTACAAGAATTTATATTTGTACAAAGATTCCTAATCTAATGAGTTCGGTATCTCTAAACAAGAAATCGGAAATCGATTGATTAGGTGCTTGCAAGGTTGATATGTAAGCCACTCACGTGCAGGCTGACATATAGATCCCTACAAGAGAATCTCAATTGGTCAGCCGAACAATGATACCACCGTCCACTATAATTTGCTCCCGGAATACAATTACCGGAAACGTCGCAGCGACATTCAAATTTCAACAGCAGCCTATTCCTCGAACAATCCTAACCCTTTACACTCGGAATTTCAGCTGTGCTGGCACCCCCCAGGACGCCACCTCTGCTGTCATGCATATTTCTGCGTCCTGTCAATATATGCGATCATAGGAGAACGATGATGATTTATTACTGCAGATTCTAGGCAAAACACCGTACACTTTGCTTCGAAAATTTTTAAAATACAAGAAGCGTGCAATATTAAAATTAAAAAATTTTTAAATGTTCAAAATTTTAAATGCTTGAATTTTTAAATTTTCAAATATTCAAATTCTCTACTCTAGTATTCAAGTAATCAAATATTCAAGTATTCCAACATTCAAGCATTCCAACTTTTAAATATTTAAATATTCAAGAATTTATACATTCGAATGTTTAAATATAGAAAAGCGGCAATATTCAAATATTTAAGTACTCCAAAACTACATTCCAAGACTTTTGAGACTGCAAAATTTATTAAATACAGAAATATCCACGTACGTAATTCTCCAAATTAAAAGTATTCGTTCAGCATTCCCACTGTATAAAATCACGCAAAATTAAAGATGGACGACCCTGTATGTTAGAAATGAACAAAACCAGCGAATATAATTCTAACAACAACACCCAAAAGCCAACCGGCAGCTGGTTAATCGTCACCGCGGAATTACGTGACGATTCAGCTTTTAAGCGCTCTCGCAGTTCGAGCTGTCAATCGCATAGACGAGAGACATCGGGATCGGACTATTTGCAAGCAGATACTATTCTAGACGGATGATGCTGCTTTCGAAAGACCATGTCGATAACGAACAGCGACCTATATTGCTAATAACGTTGCGCTACAGCGGACGAGGCATCAAGGAAATTTACCGCGGCTTTCGCCGGCCGGTTATAGCTGTCACCGTATTTGTCAGGAAAATTGCGCTATTCGGTCGTGCGTCAGAATTCGCCTTGAATGCGACACGCTCCGGATACGCCGTTACAACGCCGACGTCCTTTACTATCCGCCTTTCGCCGCTTTACACCACCACACACCCACTCTATCCCTGCAACACCGGCTGTTTCTAATTTGTTAATTCGAGTAAATTGTTGAAAGCAGACGTCAACGACGACCTCCCTCGGTCTGGCCCCGCTAATTGCCGCGGAGGCGAGAATCGTTTAACTTCGATTCCGTCGAACGAAAACTCAACGATCGATCGATATTCGAATATTTCGACGCGTGTGCTCAGACTTTCGCTGAATCGAATTTTTCAAATTCGAGAAACTCGGCTGTCCGCGGTATTTTTAGAGAAGGAACTTCAGCTGTTGAATGAGAAACAATTTGTACACTTTGTTTGACTTTCGAACTTCAAGCCTCCGAACGTTCCAGGCGTAATTTAGTTAATCGAACCGAAATGGGAGAGACAACGTTTATCGCAATAATTCTGCATCCTTCGAATCTTAACACGATTATTGCTTTTTTGTTCGATGTTTTAAAATTGCATCTTCGTTTTTGGAAATTGTTATTCTTGACGTTTTTCTATTATGCCGCTCTTATCATTTTTCTGTTATTCTTCCCAATTTAGCTTTTGGCTCTCTTGAACATACCACGATAAAAGTTGATTTTGGAATCGGAAAAGTTACACGTGCTGTCGAATAGGAATCGTCTGGCGCGTCCGATCACGACCAACCAATTCTACTTCCAGCGAATGCCAGACATGCGTAGCCGCCGAATTTTCATACCCGATTTTCTCGGAAACGAAGTGGGAACCAACAAAATGTTATTCGTTTTCCGTTTAGTTATTTTTGTCAATAGAATTGACTCGTGCCCGCTTGTATTCTCCGAAGATACATTCTGCTACCAAATAATTTCAAATTGATACATCGATCAGTTTTATGTTCACAAAAATTCTACTTACACGTGACTCACTTCCGCATACAAAAAAAAAAATTGTTCCACATTCTCTGGAGATCAGAGCACAAAACAGTTTCAAATTAATGTCGATAAATAATTTTGAAAGGTAGCGAGACGGAGGGGTGACCAGTTAATAAATTGGACATCAGTCAGTTTCATGTTTTTTAAAATTCTGCTCACACACGTCTCACTGTCGCACACAAAAAATTATTGCACATTCCCCAGAGACCAATGCACCGAACAAAAAAGTTTCTAATTAATGCGTCGATCGATTTCGCCTTAAATAATTTTGAAATGTAGCGTGCCGGAGGGGTGGCCAGTTAACAAATAGGACATCAGTCAGTTTCATGTTTTTTAAAATTCTGCTCACACACGTCTCACTGTCGCACACAAAAAATTATTGCACATTCCCCAGAGACCAATGCACCGAACAAAAAAGTTTCTAATTAATGCGTCGATCGATTTCGCCTTAAATAATTTTGAAATGTAGCGAGACGGAGGGGTGGCTGGTTAATAAATCGGACGCACCGCGTTCATGTTCGGCGGCCGTTTCCGGCGTGACAGCGCGGCCGTGTAACAGTTTACGATAAGCGGCATTAGGTTGCAGAGTGGCTGACCTATTTCCAGAACTCGGCAGACTCCACCGACGAGCTTAAGAAAGAAACGTAGCCGCCCTCTGATGCCCGGGGCGGCGAAAGAAAAGCCTTTTCCGAGGATCTCTCTCTTCTTCTGTCCCTCCGTTTGTATTCCGAAGGTTTGCTTTACTTCGTCGTACCTCAGCCGCAACCATCACCCGACTCCAGTTTACGATTTCTTCCAAGAACGGAGAAAGACATTACCACGGGACGTTGCTTTCGTCGCGATCACGGCAAACTTTCGTGTATGCCACCACCTGGTCTCGAATGAGCACCTTCCACCCCGTTAAATCGATTTCACAATGCCAGATATAAAAGAAAACATTAGCTTCAAGGGTAGACAGTACTCATTCCGAATCGCATTAAGATAAACTCACGGTGAACAGCTACTGGCAATTCCTGAAGACCAATTCCGGGAAAGTTAAAGGTACGATCGAATTGAATAGGGGATGGTTTTCAAGAATTTCTTTTGGGAGAACTAGGTGATGCAGGGCTGCGGAACTTTTTGGAATCTATTCGGGCATGGTTCGGTATTGTAGACAAATTTTTATGGCATGTTTTGTTTAACAGTCGTTTATTCTACGTGGTGTTTCTTAGGCCACTTAACGTTCCGAGAAATTTCAAGGTACGATCGAATTGAAAGGGGATGGTTTCTAAGAATTTATTTTGGGAGAACTAGGTGATGCAGGGCTGCGGAACTTTTTGGAATCTATTCGGGCATGGTTCGGTATTGTAGACAAATTTTTATGGCATGTTTTGTTTAACAGTCGTTTATTGTACGTGGTGTTTCTTAGGCCACTTAACGTTCCGAGAAATTTCAAGGTACGATCGAATTGAAAGGGGATGGTTTCTAAGAATTTATTTTGGGAGAACTAGGTGATGCAGGGCTGCGGAACTTTTTGGAATCTATTCGGGCATGGTTCGGTATTGTAGACAAATTTTTATGGCATGTTTTGTTTAACAGTCGTTTATTCTACGTGGTGTTTCTTAGGCCACTTAACGTTCCGAGAAATTTCAAGGTACGATCGAATTGAAAGGGGATGGTTTCTAAGAATTTATTTTGGGAGAACTAGGTGATGCAGGGCTGCGGAACTTTTTGGAATCTATTCGGGCATGGTTCGGTATTGTAGACAAATTTTTATGGCATGTTTTGCTTAACAGTCGTTTATTGTACGTGGTGTTTCTTAGGCCACTTAACGTTCCGAGAAATTTCAAGGTACGATCGAATTGAAAGGGGATGGTTTCTAAGAATTTATTTTGGGAGAACTAGGTGATGCAGGGCTCCGGAACTTTTTGGAATCTATTCGGGCATGGTTCGGTATTGTAGACAAATTTTTATGGCATGTTTTGTTTAACAGTCGTTTATTCTACGTGGTGTTTCTTAGGCCACTTAACGTTCCGAGAAATTTCAAGGTACGATCGAATTGAAAGGGGGTGGTTTTTAAGAATTTCTTTTGGGAGAACTAGGTGATGCCGGACTGTGGAACTTTTTGGAATCTATTCAAATTTTTACGGCATGTTTTCTATACTAATGTTTATCATAGGTACTTGGATCTATCCTTTGGCATCGCACGAACTAAACCGTGAAACATTGACGCAATAAAAAGTCACAATATCAAATGAAATCACATTTGCAGATTATCAAGAATAATTCCACTGAAACTCTTTTCGATAATCCTACATTGTACAAACAAACACCTCCACAAATTCATTCCGACACGTAAACAGAAGGAGCTGTTTTCAACGGACGATGATCTCAAAAAAGATTCGCGAAAATATTCGTATCCACTGAATATGCGAGTGTACTGCAACGATGCATCAAACGAGAATTCCGTAATTATTTTCCGTTTGGCGTCGGTTCGATTTATCGCGACGCTTGAAAATAACTAACAGTTCATCGATCCGACCGAGGGCTATTTTCGGCTGGGTAATTGTTTTCATCTGAATTTTTAAAAAATTCCGAAGTATCGGTAAACGTCGTTGCGACCGATATCGAATTTTTATTCGACGATATTGGTCCGAGGGTTGACCCAGCTTTCGAAAAACCTCGGATTGTTGAAAAGACGAGGCGCGGGGGTGGCGAGTAGGGGTGGACGGCAGCAGCGTTAATTCACGGGTGGCACGCGCTATCAAGCTTCGCTGATTTATGGCACACTTGTGGCGCGAACTTTGCCTCGAGATTCAAGGCCAGCCTCGAAAGATGGACAAGCAGAGTCAAGTTCAATTACTCTTCAATCTACCTGAACGAACGGCGAGGAGAGGACGTCTTGGACTGATAGCTTTATTGCACTGGGATAGTGCGACCGAGATGAGATTCCGCCAGAATTGTTTACCAGAAACTAGACGATCCCAGAGACAACGGTTTCGGTTGTTTCCACTCTGTTTTATTGGAATATTTTGCATGGAAATGACTCGATCCCCTTTGTGCATTTATTCGGAATTTCGGAGTGCACTGAACAACTCGCCCTTAAGGACTATCATGGGCAAACTTACACCCCGTTCCTGTGCCATTGTCTTGTTTTATATTTCTCGTTTCGATGTGTTTCAACCCTCGTGTCCCTTGAATTTTATTCATTTCTTTGAAATCAAGAATAAACTGCATTTCCAACAAAGACGAGCTGGTGCAATTTATAACAGTAGAAAAATTGAATTTAAGAATGTCCACATATTATTTTCGTCTTATCAAGATTATTAAAGGAAAAATATTGTTTCTTGCAATCGATGTAGACAACTTTTATTTCGCATACAAATCTTATTCGTTCCAAGATCTTTTGTTGATCTATGTATTTCCGAGGAGCGTATCAGTGTAAAAAAGTCGGTATAGAAACAATTTGTCTCTTTGTATCAAACTATGAAGAAACTCACTGTCACCGTTGATAACGACCACGACTCTGGCAACTCGCGCGAAACATAAGGTCGATCAATCACCGAGTAGGATGATTCGCGAACGAGCAGCACGTGTCCCATAAGATGGATAAACAATGTCGTCGTGAAACTTTCTATATCCCCCACCCTCCCCCCTTAAGATCTGTATCGTAAAGCACGGCGGTGGTAGTTCGAGCCCGTTAGACAGCGGAAAGGTGAAGGTAATGACAGACGAGCGACTCGAGTGCGTCGTTAACCGTGCGATCGCAATTACAGCCTCCCATTTAATTACACGGAGGATGTTTGTAAGTGTTGCCGGAGGCCACGGTTGCGTTTTACCTCGTTACGGGGGGCCGAGCCCGAATGGGATCGTAAGCCGACGCCTAAATTACAGCGACAACTATGGTCCGGTATGTGGGCGCGTCTTAATTAACTCACTGTCCCGGCAAATAGTTTAACCATCGACTATTCGCGTAATCTACGCCGCGTGTGTTTACCTTCTACGAGGTTGCGTGGGCGCGGCGATGCTTGAATAGATTACCGGCGCATCGCTCTCAATTGATCAGCGTGTTTAACGTAATTAGTCGATTGTGTAAGTTCCTGTGTAATCGGGTTTTTAGCGGGAGGTAAACACGTGTCGCACGACTCGTGTCATCCCACATTCAATTCTCACCGACTTTTGATATTTATAGACGATCTTCGTGATACCTTTTGCTTCTTCGTTACTTTGTTGTCATTTAAGACCATTCATTTATTCTCGTTACTATAAAAATGAGGGAGGTTAAAACAGTAATAGGATTAACAAAATTTTAGAACGAGTTATTTTCATCTCGTTGAAATTATTGAAGGAAGAATGGAAATTTTATTCGGCTCATCTTCCTTACAGTTGATGCAAACAATGTTTAGTTAGACAGCGGATGTTTATGCAACGTAATATGTTCATCTTCAAGGAAATGGAGCTACATAAAAATTTATTTTTCTGTAAATGATTTTGACTCTCTGAAAATGACTTCTCCATATTTTTACATTTTTCTAATGTTTTCACAGTTTTAAGTTTCATCTAGATTTGTCATTAGTGAATAAAATCCGCTTTTTATGCTTTTCTGTGCAAGAAAATGTTCATACTAACGAACATTTATGACACTTTTACCGTATTTTTACCGTGAATCGGATTTTCTTATAATTTAGTATTTTCTTCTGTCGTCACTGGAAATTATTCTGGGAATATTTTATTTGTATGAGGAGACGTTTTTAATTTTGCTTCTGATTCAATATTTCCCGGGTTATTCGTTATATTTTATACGTCAATTACGTCCATGCGTGTGTATAAATAAGTCACACTTTATTCCCTACAAACTGCAATAGCAAAATAATCAATTATTCATTGCTCCGCGTTTTCGAATTAATGAACAACCTACGCGATCTTATCAATATTTATAATTGTTGGTGCACGTCTTACACGCACCTCAAAAATAGTTGCACGAAAGATTCTAAATTAATATTCATCCAGCTTCGTTTTACACTTCAGTGGGACCAATCATGTTATATTCATAATAATGTCAAATTTTCCATAAATACGTTCAGTTGCAACAAAACATGAAAACAAGTTTACCGTAAATTAATAGTCACTCAGTTTTGTTTTACACTGTAATTCGACGAATCACGTTGTGTTCATAATATCGTATCTTAAATAATCAATTAAATATTAAAACAAGCTCGGTGAATTTTCAAGCAAGCATGGGGGATTGAGAAACACCATAAAGATCCCGTAGAAAACGAAACGGGGAACGTGCTCCGATTTTTACCTCAGCCATTCTTCGAAGAGTTTATGTTACGTCGGTGCACACGATAAACAGTCCTTTTCGCGGAATTTCATTTAACACACAAGCACTTCTAAAGGGAAGAAGTTATTTGAATCGATGGGGAGGGTGCCGTTCGAGTAACCTAAATACGTGTCTACCATGCACGCCGCGGTATTTACATTAAAATATATTAAATCTGAAACATTCGCGGCTGAAACCTCGACGAAACATATCACCGGCTTTGACCCAGATAAACGTGAAAATCCGGTTCGCGCTCTCGACCGTTACCCGACGAATTTTCAATAACGAAAACGCGTATAGAATGTGTTGCACGTTGTCAATTTCACGGTTATTGAACGTGGGCTAAGCATTCCGTCCAGCCCGCGTGTATCCGCGTTCGCACGAAAAAATACCAAAAAACAAAATACGAACACGGCGAAACAAAAGCGATTTTACACGGCTGAACGGGCCTTTTGTTCCGTCCGCTAACTGCGGAATTAATTGTATCTCATTAACACTTTGTTGAAATCCTCGCGATACCGTCGACGTACGTCGCGAATTTCGGGAACGCTTTAAGAAAAACTTCGTTTGCATTTCACTGCCTGGAGTAAATTATCCTGAATTTTCGTTTGCAGGAAAAAATTATGACAAACCCTGTTAGGTGAATGTTTAGGGATCTGAACCGTGTTGCGATCTCTCATGCGTTCCACAGAGTGGAAATTCGCGCATCTTCTTATCTCACATACTATAAAATCTTTATTTTCTTTCTCTGTTTATATTATAACATTTATTTCTTCAAACCGTGCAATTATAAGTGAAACACAATTTTAGTAGTTCGTCTTTTTAGACCGGTTAAATACACAATTTATCTAAAATAGATTAGTAAATTCAAACAACTGAGAAGAAATGTTTAAAACAACGATAGCAATCGTAATGACGTAGTCTCTCTTCGATTTTCCCACTTTCTTCAAACTGTGAATATTGCCACTGATCAAATAATTTTTTGCAGGTGCTGTAATCCTGTCCAGGGCTAATTCCGTACTTTATCTGAAATTAGATCGTCTGCGGCGGCGCGAGGAACGGAATAAATACCACGATAACAGTGCCATCGAAGCATTTTATGTAATGTTTATGGCGCACCGTGTCAGAAACCACCAGCACCTCGGCGTTCACTCGAATAGTTCTGGGAACGTTTTACGTTGAAACTTACAATGGGAGAAGTGTCAAGGCGTCATCCTGTCTCTGAGCGGACCGTTTAATAAGAAATTTAATAAGATCCCGTGGCGCGATAGCTGCGACTGTCGTCAAAGTGGAAGAAACGCGGCTGTAATGTAACAACGGTAACGAATAAACGATCGGCGAAATTAGTATCCTTATCGGACGAATGCTCCTCGAGATGAAAGCTGACGCAGAAAGTTTTTCATCAGTCGCAAGAAACAGAAGCTAAATAGAAATCTCTTTCTTTGCTCGATGATTTCAATGCGTTCAAAGTAACACTACAGTAAAGTCTTGATCTAAGCCGAACAGAGCTACACGATCTTAGTCAGTTTGCCTATCCCCTCCAGTGTGGGCGAAGACACCGGGCCGGGTACATCGGTGTGAACCACTACTAATCCAATTACAAAACTTCTTTCTTTTTCATTATTTTTGTAAGGGACTTTCACCAACTTATTTTTAATATTATAATTAATTATTAAAATGACACTAAACACGACATAACTTGAACTGTACTTAGTGGTTTAATTGACGGTATGTAGTGGGCATTCGGCCGCGCTATCACAAGGAAATAGTAGTCCTACACGATCTATGTCACAACAAGGACCCGAGGATTGGGTTTGGATCAAGACTTTACTGTATATTAGTACACGTAAATGTTTTAAATTTTACTTACTCGTTTTATGCACTTATGGCAAAAACGGGTAGGTGTAATTTAAAATAATTAAGGAGTATCAATGTATTGGTGTAGACAATTTTTATTTTGCTTTTGCTTTGCTAAAGTCCAATCGTAAAAATATGATTCCTCGTCTCCGGGGGTTGAAGTGGCCTGATTTATGCATTGGATTCAGCTGACACTCGAAATTTCTCGGCAAGATGGAATAATTTTCAAGCGCGACGAGTTTAGGAGTCCACTCTGTCATTACTTCGAGAGTTTGAGCTGTTCGAAGGAGGAAAGTTTATGTTTTAAAGACCGTGAACTGCGATTGCAGCCTTTGGGAACCTGAAGACCCAGAAACACAGTTCTCCAACATTTTATTTCCGCAAGTTCTTATACTTTTACTATTGAATTAATTAGTCAATTTTTTAAACAGTAAAAGCATTTACATGAACAATTTTATTCACGGTATTCTGTAGTATTCTAGTGTTTTTTCTTTTTAATTTTTTAATACGTTCTTCTACCTTGTACGGTGTACAATTTCTAATTTATAATTCAGCATCACCTCTAAGAGTTTAACAGCAGCGAAAATCCGATAACTGGGATTAAAATGCGTCCAATTACAGGAACGCTTAATTATAAAATGAGAGGGGCAGGGCGTTAATCATTCTAGGAATGAAACCTATTTGTGCTAACAACAGCTTAAAACGATAATTATCTTTCAGAGACGTAAAATGAAATATAATGTCGATAATTATCAGCAGTATTCAAATGTAAATATTTTATTGTTTGTGGTGCTTGTGGATATGTTTTCGCATATATGTATGTAGATTGTTGATTGAAAAATTATTTCCCAAACTATTTTGAAGTTTAAAATTTCTGTACAACACGATTTTAAGTATTGAGTTATTTTCTGGTACATTCTTAAATATCTAATCACTGTATGACATACTGCTAGGTGCAAAATTATTGCACGGTATAAACATTACTTCGCCATATATTTTCAAGACAAAATTTCCACCATAATATATGCCCAAGTTACAATTTACTTAACCATATATAATCCCAAGTCGAAATTTACTTCGCAATATATTCTGAAATCAAAATTTACTTCACACAATCGTATACTTCCTCCAAAACTTACTTCACAATATATTTCCAAGTCAAAATTTCCACCATAATCAATTTCTAGGTTAGAATTGATTTCATCATGTGTTCCCAAGTCACAGTTTACTTCACAATATATTCTCAAGTGAAAATTTGCTTCGCAACACGATTCAAATTTGCAAAAAACATCCACATCAAACCCAAAATTCAACCTTGAGAGCTAATTCCTACCCTCGTCGACTGTCCGACGCCCTCGGGACGTAAAAATCGATCCTGTCGATGGTGTAAACCATTTTCCCCTGGTGGCATTATCGAACGGTCCCCCGTAACGATACGGAAATCCGCGAGAATCTCGATCACGATCGCCTCGGTGTCCATTCAAGCGAAAAGATCACCAAATTCGCGGGTTGCGTGGGAGGGATGGTTTCCGCAAAGTCAAGGAGGACGACCGGAAGTTTGCCGTCCACGAAACTGCACCGCACAGTGAAACGAGTAAGAAAAATAACCGGACCCATTGTATATACATTATTTGGATATAAATTATCAAAAAAAAAAGGTTAAAAATTTCGATGTACACGTTCTCGTTATTTTTACAAAGCAATGTAAAATAGTCACTTTTAGTTCCGCGTAAACCTAGTGTTAAAAAGTCAGTATACTTACTGCTGCAGACGATTACAATCTTTTTAAATCATTTTTTGATCCTGTTATGCGTGGATTTACCGGATTCCTTTTCAATGAAATATCTTTTCGTCGTGCAAGAAATTAGGTATTTCGTTTCGCAATGGTCGCCATTGCCAATCGATACGGGAACAGAATTTGCCATTGAAATCGTTCGCAAACTCTGAATAACGATCGGGCCGCAATAAATCGACGTCCAGCAATGCGCGCATACTTTCGCAACAGCTGTTATGGGGATTTGTTGAAAAAGTTCGCGAACTCGGCCACGGTTTTTATGGAAATGATCGTGCCCCGGCCATTGGGTGTGTAATTGCGATTGATGAACTCGAGGGAACCATGCTGAAAGTTTTAGGGATCCTTCGAGGACTATGGACTGTTTATGGGCTTTGGGTTCATACAAATTGATATCGATGGTGTAGGAGATAATTTATGCGATTGCAGTCCGTTTCAATTCATTAGAAATGAGAGTATATTAACGCAACACGTTTCCATTTCTTTAATCTCCTTTACTTATTATTTTGTGTCTATTAGAATTCTCTCTCCAGAAAATAAATTAATATTGAATGACACTTGACTGTGACTTACCCATGATCATCGAAAGCTGCAAAAAAAAATACTATTTCCAGAGCTGAGCAAAAACATAGACGCAGTGTAATTTTTAGAATTCTCCATGAGAAAGAATTTCAGTGTTCGTGTTTTTTCGAAAAATTAATTGCCACCGTTCTGCTCGTACCTAACACAATTATTTGGGAATTAAAAATTCCGTAAAAATATTTTCAGACCCGTCGGATCGAGAAGAAAATAATCCAGCTCGAAACACGCGTTTCGAAATTCGATTGCGACCACGCTGTTGGAGGAAGCTAGGAAAACACATAGGTACGAAAAATAATTGGAATTCACGTGTAAAACGTCGACGATACCGTATGACAATCCGTCGTCGCTTGGGCGATTTTTTTTTTTGGCGAGCACGTCACAGTAAACGAATCACGGAGCTCTTGTATAAATAACGAGGACGCTAAATTCGTCGGCGCCATCGAATCGCATGAGCATCGACCACGTTACGGCCGTCGCACGTTCGCGAAATTATTAATTCTGCGCTCGCACCTCGAACAACGATCGTCTTCTTTGTTTGTTTATTATTTTCTTTTTTTTTTTTTTTTTTCATGCACACCGATATCACGACTCGGTTGTTTCGACAAGGATTTCCTGCAACGGGACAGAGCGGCAAGAAAGTACCATCGAAGATATAATGGCGCCGCCGCAGAAAAGGAGACCGGGACACTCGACCGGGAAGAAGACACGTTCCCATCGGGTGCAGGCCAATCAGCCCATCAACGTGCCGGAATTAGTCTACAGGCTGCTCAACACCGACAAACATAACCAAGGTGCTTCGTTCCTATCCGACGCGAATTAAATAAGCTCCAGCTTCTTTTGCAAACTGCAATGAATCGAGAGAAATGCAACTTCTTAATCTAAAAAAAAATAGTCTTTTTCTGTGAATTTTTTAATTCAACTCCTCTAATCGCTTTTCCTTTTATAATTACATAGAATCTGCAGTCACATTTCTACGGACAGTGATTTAATTTCTTCTCATTGTAACAATCTTTTGGCCAACAAGGCAAAATCTCTTGCAAGCAAACTGCGACGGTGATGTTAACCCTTTGCACTCGAAGCCATTTTAACTCGAAAACGAAACATTTCTTCCGACCTGGAATATTTCCCTTGTATATATATATGTTTCCATGCTATATACACGAGAATGGTGCAATTTACTCGTACAGTACAAGAAACGTTTAGTAGTTGATTAAGTACGAACAAATTTAATAATGTACGAAATATTTTGAATAATGATACAGGAATTTTTAGCGGCGCCTTACAGTCGCCATTCGAGTGCTAAGGGTTCAATTCGGGGGAGAAGTGAGTTTGTCGCGAACAGTAGCGGCAGGAGAGTAATCGAGACATTGATGGTGCTCGATAGGAAAGATGTCGGTGCAACGAGGAGCGAAACCGACGAAGGACAGGGCTCTGTACCGCGATAAAATACGGAAGTATCAAGATCTCCGTGATCCGTCGGACGACGCCTCGTCCGTTCGTGAAAGCTCTGCGTCCGCCACCGGGTCCGGGTACACAAAATCGGGAGCAACGTCCATGGAGAACCTGTCCAGGGTGATGGAGGTCACAAATAGCTCGTGGGCTTCCGGTTCCGCGGACAGCAGCGTATCGAATGTCTCCATGGAGCCGATCACTCTCGCGAACTCGATCGATAACACCAGGGCGTTGCTGAAAAAGAAGTCCCTCGTCCAGATCATCAACAACTACATCAAGGCTGGCATAGAAGAAGGTAGAACTCTTCGTTTCCTCATTGACTTTTCTAAAGAGCTAGATTGGTAGCTGAACTACTAGGAGGTAAATCGATCCTTTGGGAACCA
Organism: Halictus rubicundus; assembly: GCF_050948215.1. Taxonomy (NCBI): domain Eukaryota; kingdom Metazoa; phylum Arthropoda; class Insecta; order Hymenoptera; family Halictidae; genus Halictus; species Halictus rubicundus. The sequence goes on along the minus strand of NC_135154.1, from coordinate 17,435,169 downwards.
GCCCAAGGAGAACAACATTTTTCTGATACCCCAAAAGTTACATTAGCGTTCAGACCAGAAACTGCAATCACTTTCGCGCTTAACGTGTCCAAATCGTTCAACTTTAAACACGCGTAACTTCTAAACCAGTGAATTCCTTCCCTTAATATTTCGATTTTTGGCATTTTCTCGTCTAGAGGTACAGGATTATATCGAAAATAGTTAAAAATTTGTTGGTTGCCTAGGTGAAGTTTGACCCTCCTAGGAGTCGAGATATTGTACAAGCCTACGAGGTTCGAATGAGTTGATGCACTGAAGTCAAGGTTGTGTGTATTCTAGGGAAAAGGCACGCTAAGAGATACATACGCAAAGCTCTCTCGTTCGGCGTGAAGTCTGGATACTTAATCCCAACAGATCCTCAGGGTCAAGTGATCCGAGTGTCTCCGACGTTGGTGGAGTCGAGAAGAAGCGATCCACAGTCACGTAGGAAACGTCGCAGGGTCAGACAAGGCGACGGGGATTTGCCGTACGTTGATCGCAAGGAACAAAGGCGTCGCGCGACCCCGCCCTTGACCACCAAAAGGAAACCCCGACGCGATACATCCTCGGACAGAATGATCTCTCAAAAGCGCAGGAAGACCTCGGCATATAAAAACCCAGGCACGAGCTGCAATCTGAATCATGCTGCCACGAGGAAGAAAGACGCGCCGCTTGCTCGCCAGGACTCGGCTGGGCACAGAAAGAAGAAGTTAGTATACCGTTCAATCCTTTAGAAACATGTCTACCTAAAAGTATAACCCAACAATTAATCTATTTCATGGTGTCTCCTGTCTAATTGCCCATAGAAAGCCAATACTGCTTTATGGTTGTCCAATGCTCGCCCTTATTGAATCTACTGGATGTTCAAACATTCGTTCATGTTTAATTAGTTTTAATGCCCGTTCTTACTGGGTTCTTTTTAACGTTCGTTCGTTAATGAATTTTTTTAACGTTCGTTCTTATCGGATTTCCTGGTCGTCAATTTTGTAAGAACTTGTTCGATGTTCATTCTTAGCCACGTCCGTTTTTTATTGACTGTTTTTAACGTTCACGTGTCTTCGTTTTACCGGTTGTTTATTATTTCGTTCGTTTCTTTCGTCTATTTATTTTGTTCGTCCAGCAGACGCAGATCATAACATCACTGATTGGATATCATCTCGATAAGATCGTCAATTCACGCATATGACATTATAGTCTTTTTACTGCAGCCATTAAAGTCTTTTTATTGCATGACCTCCTTCCCGGCCAGTGTCAATTTTTATTTACGTTTTTTTATACCTTCTAGGTAACACTGTGAAACCTGTAAGGATACGTCCTCGACAATAAACGCGTTCGTATTTAATATTTGCTCTTCCTTCTAAATTTATATGCGTGTTATACAATGACCACATTCGATCCAACTCCGTAATATTGCGTTTACTGAATATTAACATAACAAACCATAATTAGAGCTATAAATAATTGCTGACTCCGCGAGCTACGATGAGATAATCACGATGCATTTGTCAGATTAATTAACTCGTCGTATTCGAACTACACGATACACCGCGACGCTACAATCGCCATTTATTCGATCGATAAATAATATTGGTACACTGAAACTATTATTACTGATAATGGTATATAAAAATACATACAGCAACAACGGAGTCGTCATTTGGTTTAATATACAAATAATATTGATCGATAAATAGTATTAATACATTCAAATTCCAGAGACTAATAATTCTATAAAAATGCCTATGGAGCTGATATTAAAGAGATTAACTAATAAAATAATTACAGATAATATACCAAAACTAGTGCAACCAATAATCCTATAAGTAGGCATTTATGGTTTATGAAAATTTTCAAAAAATGCTACAATATAAAAGTCTGACTTTGATTTGTCTTCTATCTGCAAAGGTTGTTTCCGAAAAAATAGAAAAATAAAAATAAAAATAAAAATTGAAAATTGCACAAACATCCGGAATACCTGCAACCACAATAGCTAATCAAAGACCACCAAAAAATAGAAATGAAATAAAACCAGTAATAATAATTATCCAGTAACTTTACCCAATCGCAATTATCGTATGGATTTCAGGGGCCAAGTAACGCGAAAATCATTAGCCAGAAGGTCCGAAGAAACGATTAGACGAAAACGAACCACCAGACAGAATGACGAAGCGGTCGAACAACGACAAGGTCGCAAAAATCGCTCGACAAAGTCGCCGTACTCGGCCAAGCAAGCGGCGAAGCGTGATTTCTCGAAGTGTCACGAGGATTTGACAGACGAGGATGATAACAGCACGAAGTCCAGCGATAACGATGCGAACGAGAAGACCGTGACTGAACGACGGAAGTCTGAATCCAGCGGTGGGTGCGAAATCGAGGGTGGCAATGAAAATCTTGGAAATCCGTCGCGAGAAGTCGAGGAACAGGTGGAAGAATTATCGAATAACTTCGAGAAAGACAATAACCCGGTCGAGAATGTACATTAACGACTCGTCTACGTTTTTACTAACCACTTTACCGTCGTTTCGATGCATATATCATTTTGTACATTTTGACGAATTTAGAATTTCATTTGTATGGTGAGAACTGACAGAGGATGCAGAGAAAATAAAGGAAATTTTGAGACCTGAGGAATTGTTAAAATATTTTTTATTCTGCTAGATTGGTAAGCGATGCGCGAAGATCAAATTATTTTATTTATAAATTTATGTGCAAATATAAATTTTTCTAAGATTATTTGTCGAGAATAACACCTCGACGAATGTGTATAGATTTTTACGGGACGATCCATTAACAATTGAATCGAGAAATATTTCATTGCAATAGTAGGCGTTCCGTTATATCTCAATATTCACAACAATTAAATTGTATAGTAACCTGGGCGTTTACGTTCGATAAATCGACGAATAATCGACGAAATCGAGAAACGAAGCCAACGCCTACTCTACGAGCCAGCCAAAATAAAAATAAACGTGAATTTGTTGTTTTTGAAAAAAAAAAAAAACAAAAAGGAAAAGAGAAAGACACAGAAGGATCGGTAGCCGCCGATCACGTTTCATCAATTTCCGGAAATCGTTCGACAAAATTCTGCACCGCGACTCAACAGATCCGGGAAAATTATAAAATTTTGAGTGGGACTGACCAACCTCGAGGACAGTGAAATTCAAAAAAAGAAAAAATTTCGAAAAAAACCAGGAAAATAAAATGGCTAAAGCAAAGGGACGTCGAAACGCGCCGAACCGTAGCAAGACGAGTAAGTGATGCATAAAAATTAGTTTAAATTAGTCTCCCCGATTCGTTCGATTTTGCAAAAGCTCCGGCGTTGAATCCGATTACTCCAGTGCGTGTCATCGTCTTGAGAACAAAGCCAGAACGCCGTGAAACTTTCTGCTGTCCGAAATGTAATTAAATTTCGGCATGGAAGACCGAGCGACAGAATTAAAAAGCTTTTAATTAAATACTAATGGAACGATATATAGCCAGTTTAATCTCTGTTGGAATACGCTAGACACGGTTAATTCAATCGTCTACGACGCTTCTGTGATTGGGCTGAACGTTCCTCAGCTTCCGCGAAAGACTCGATTACGGATCGTTATTGACCGACTTTGCTGTCCACGAATTCTACAAATCCCCCGGTTTCTCATTTAGCTACCCCTGCTATAATCATTCCTCGCTCTTCCCCTTAAACTTCCTTTTTCTTCAAGCGACAGGTTTGTTCAATAATTACTTCCACGCTTTTCCCTTCCATATTATTTTGCAATTTGGAATTCTTTCAATTTTGCTCTCTTGGTCATTCCTATCAGTCATTATTTACATCATTACATATTTTAACTCCATGCGTGAATTATTAAATGAAATTAGAGTTTCATGTTATTTTGCAATTCAGAATCTTTTCAATTTTGCTCTCCTGATTATTCCTATCAGTCGTGCCGAGATCTGCGATCATTACATATTCTAACCCTATGCGTGAATTATTAAATGAAATTACAGTTTCGTTATTTTGCAATTCAGAATCTCTTCAATTTTGCTCTCTCGATTATTCCTATCAGTCGTGCCGAGATCTGCGATCATTACATATTCTAACCCTATGCGTGAATTATTAAATGAAATTAGAGTTTCATGTTATTCTGCAATTTGGAATTATTCTACCTACTTGCTTCGGCGCTGTCCGGCTGAATTAATTGCTGCGTGATTGTTGGACAAATTGATTGTTCATTATTGTACGTTCATTTTCAAAAGCGAAATATATTGAAACTACGGCTTGCAATATCCCTCTGTGCACGAGTTCTGAAGCTACACAAATTTCCACGGATAGAAAAGCTTTCAAGACGTCGCTTTTCAAGATCAACAGTTGTTTTCAACTCAACTGCTAAAGTTGGGGCAGCCTTGACTGCCGTCGTTCAAGATCGAAATTTTTATACGAAATTTTCGAGCTCAACTTCTCAGCCACGAGCTGCAGAATTCAGAGAATTCGTTTCCTAGGATCAAGAAAGCTTCTCTGTTCATTTGAACTTGAGACTGAACGATTTATTTAACATCTTCTCGATGTAGATTTTTCAGCCAGAAATTTCGTACAATTCGTTATTCAATATAAAAATAAGCACCTTCGGTATTTGTTTAATGTAAAAATTAAAGAATTTATTCAACATTTCTATTCAAAAGCTCGATCCAAAAAATATCTGACTAGAAAGCTCTCTCGTAAAATTCTCGAATTTCCCAGAACGGAGAAAACTTCGACATTCATTCAACGCTAAAAAATTTAACATTTTCATTCAAGATTATAAAAAACAGCCGTGACCCCAAATTCCCATCGTCATTCAAAATTCCATTAAAAAATGTCAACCGTCTCGAGTCACCGGACAATTTTCTCGCTGCAACCAAAGTTCCGAAGCAAAGGTTAAACTCGCGTCGAAAAAGGGTCGCGCAAATGTCTCCTCGTCAACTATGTCCGCGGGGTCACAGGCTCTTCGACGAACCGGAAGGAAGAACCATAATGTCGCAGAGGTCGTTCTGCTCGGTGACGCCAAAATGATCGCGTTACAGAAGGGCGCAGCCGTAAGCCAAGCATCGCCATGCTCGTTTACAAGTTCCTCAGCCTAGGACGCAATCCTGCTGAGTCGTGGACCTTGCCCGATAGAAACCCTAACGGCTGCTCATCCCACTGGCCTAAGGGACGCAAAGTAGTTCAGCGTCGCTTGAGTTCCCGCGTCAGCGAGGCCAAAAATATGATCAACAAACAGAAAAAGTCGAGAAAGTTTTCGAAAATGCACTTGGCCAAACGAGGAAGAGCGTCTAAGGAGCAGGTCATGGATGACTGCGTCTGCAAACATGGCGGTGAAGGTCAGTTTTATTTTTTAAAAAATTTAAAAAACATTGTACAAAATGCTTTTGGGGGTACAATGCTACAATTAAAAAGAGAACAGTTAATTGCAAAACCTCGTTCAAACGAAAATAAAAATTGTATCGACTAATTTCTGGTTATTGTTTTATTATATTCCAGGTATAAGGAAGATGAAGAAGTACATTCAAAAGGCCTTGGACTTCGGCGTAGAGTCAGGATACCTAATTCCGAAAGACGCAGCGTACAGGGTTCTTCGTGTGTCCTCGGATCTTGTCAGTGATGGCAATTATCTGAAAGACAGCAGGAGTTCTGGCAGAGTAGTCTCACAAGATAGAAATAGAAGTCCTGACAGAACACCGAATAAATTAAAAGACTGCGAGGTGCACGACACTAGGGCCAGAAGATCGAACAGGAAGCGGCGATCTAGATCCGGAAGCTCACCTAGGAGGCAGAGATCTCGCAAGCGGAAACGTGGAAGAAAACGCGGCAGGTAAATCGATAAATACATCTCACTTGATCTGCTAACGTCCCTTGGCGTTTTAATTAAAGTCCATATTGGCTAATTGACTTAATAGAAACTGAACCGTTCTGTCAACTAATCAGACTTGGCGGGATGATCCTCTAGATCTTGACGAGAAAATGCTAAAAATCGATGTTTTAATTTGCTGGTTCAAAAGTTATGCGTGTTTATAAATAAGCGAATTTAAGCGTCCGTAGGACGGAGATCTACAGGATTACAAAAAAAGAAGTTAAAAATTTTTGGTCCGAGAAAGTGAAGTTCAGCCAAAGCGTATTCCTGTCTTTATAAATCGTTATGCAATGTACCTAAAAAATTACACGCACGGATTATGCAATTTCTACGTACAGTAATAAGTGGCAAACATAAAAGAAACGTTAAACAGTTTCGATGCGGGCGAGCTGCGAAATTTTATTGTTTCCTCCAGGCTGGAACGACTCGCGGAAAACTGAAGCGGTGTCTCATTTCCAAAAATGCTGAATAATAAAATATTACGTGGTACGATCATGCTGGGCAATTGCGAGTTGTTCAAAGTCCCGATAATAATCCGATTGACGCGAGTTCGATAGTTGGTGCCGGGAAATGAAAGCGGCGAGCGATTCGGATCGTTTCGACGTCGAGGATTACCGATTCAGCGAGCCAGAATTTTCGTTCCACTTTTCGCGAACGATAATCGCCGCGATAAACAGTTTACAATCGAAGCGTTTCGTTCAGGTCCGCTAATAAGGAGGAGGAGGAGCAGGTCCTCGAGGGCGACGATTACGAGTTCGACAACCAGCCGGAGAAAAAGGGCAGCGCGGAGAACGCGTCCAAAGAAAAAAGGAATGATGATCGATCGAACGAATCGGACGGCGAGAAAACAACGATGAAGAGGGAGGAGGAGGGCTCGGATCTGTCGGTCGACGAGGAGGATACTGACGAAGACGAGAAGAAGGGGGACGACGGGAATAAATCGTGATCCTGCGCCGATAATTGCACTGCGGAAGCCTCCGCGAGCTTCAAACATACTCCCAACGAATTAGGGACGGGATTAACCCTTCGCGCTCGGAGCTGTTTCAACGACAGAGCCCGGGAAATTTTATTAAACTCGGAACATTTTATAAATTGAGAACAAATGAAATTTCGCCACGACTTAATTCTTTGCGATTTTCGAATAACGATGAGAAATTTTTTTCGAGTGTGGCGATTTTTAGTAATTTTTTTCGGAATCGCTATTCGAGTGTGAAGGGTTCCAGCATTTTGGTATTGTTTGGAAATTCGTAGAGGCCACAAATTTATTTTCCGCGGTGCGATGGTTTATAGTAATTACTGGTGGCGTCTTCGAGGAGTAAATTTCAAGTAGAAGGTTATTTTCCGTGTAATTCTTAATCTACGAATGTGTTAACATTGTTTCCGTGGTCGTGGTCCATTTACGTGTGCATTATGAGGCACTTGCTGTGGCAATAAACCAGTGACAGTACAGTGAAATCTCGTTTTCCTTTTGTCTTGCGTTTCGTCGATTAAGCACGCCTTCGGTGGTCGGGATATAATTAAAAATAGTAATTAAATTATAATTAGACCTTTCTCTCGGTGCGGCACGAGCACCGTGTGGCTTTGTACGAGAGGGTTTACACCTCAAGTAATCAATCTTTAAATAAATACAGGAGCGATATTTTGAGTCCGGGGAATGGGATTTCTAGCGATAAATCCCTCATTTTCAATTTCAAAAGCGTACTATGGTTTTACAGTGATAGCAGTCCGTTTCTAACTTACTTGGTAGTGTACCGTGGACTCTCTTGAAGAAAACGGTATGGTTTAATATCACATTAGTAGTACGGAAACGTGTTGAGAAAATTGTTAAAGCGAAGACATTGTAGGTAGACCATTACTGGCGTACACGTGACTTGCATTGCCATTTCATTTGTGTTTTGGAAACCACACATGATCTCTGACTTTTACCAACGCTATCGGACGCTCAAAGGTGTGCTCTATAACACGAAATAATTAGATTTTCTCCTACATGTTCAATTTTAGTGATTAATTGAAAAGTATCCGACAAAATTGCCCAATTTCAGGTGTCTGCCCAAGTGAACATCACTTTGACCAGTGTTCCAACATATTCCCCTACTAATAATCTGAAATTAAACAATACCAGCCTATTTGAGAGAGTCCATAGAATACTATCGTGCAATTTAGAACGGTATGGTTATGCCTACAGAGTTCAAAATTTGATTTTCTCATTTACTAAAGCTACAAATCCAGATAACACTTTAGACAGTTGTTGAACCGATTTGATCCCATCCTACGCAGAATGCGATTTATCTCTTGTATTAGCATAATATCGACAGGCCGTAGATTATGTCAGTTCGTATACGCTGGCCCATGAAGGTATTCAAACGCCCTTCAAAACATTATAAACACGTATAACTAACATAGATCTACCAAACGCATATTTTAAATTTTCATTAGAGGCTCAAATCAAAAAGTTGTAAAAAGTGCCATTTTTATTTTCTCGTGTAATTCTTACCAATTGCAATTTTTCCAAAATCTTTTTTACGTATCATTTGGAGAACCAGTTCTTCTAACTGCTAAAAAAAAGTCAGGTCGTTCGATCCAATTTAAAACAAGTTTTACGGTTTTAAAGGGCGTTTGAATACATTCGTGAGTCTGTATATGTATGCAAATTTCGCGGATATCGGGTTGCGCGCGAGCACTTGATAACCTCACCGGATATGAACTGTATATATAGTGCATTTCGCAGTTAACGGGATTCCATAGCGCAACCTTGAACAATTTTTCAGTGGTTTATCCTTGTGCTTCTCTTGGTCAGACGAAACCAACCTGCACTCGATCGAGGGTGTAAAATTCGATACAGTCGATCGGAAGTACAGAAGTGGCTGAAACCACGGGGACGACTGATAAGCCAAGTTTTATTAAGCCATTCTTTTTACGCGTACACTTCGAACGGCCTCGGACACGTTCGCGAGAGTTCAAGGCGTCGTTGCTTAAATCATATAAATAGTCAAAGGATGAACAGGGTCGGGATTTATCACCGAAACTTGCGAAACCATTATTTTTATGGATACACTGCCTCGTATGGTAAAAATTCGCACGGAGTGCTACAGGGGGAAGATTATCTAGAGACCTTGATCCGCGATTACGGAGGCTCGAACTTTCTCTTTGCGATATAACAATGTTACAGGTGAGGCAGCTCCAGCCAAAAAATATAAATGAACCAAAGTGGTCTTCTTATCTAATATATACAAAAATAAAAAGAACGCTTTTGAAGAAATGGGGTGAAAATATAACTGAGGTAAAATAGTCTTTTTCTCTAATATATTCAAAAACAAAAAAGAACTTGCAGTTTCTAGAGAAATGGGGTGAAAATATAGACGAGGTAAAATAGTCTTTATCTTTAAATATATTAGAGAAAAAATGACCATTTTATCTCCTGTATATTTTTACCCTATTTATCTTGAAGTTACAATCTATTTAAAAAAATTTATTTCAAGATAAATGGGTAAGAAAACGGGCTTAATCGAATCGAGAAAGTGTTTGCAATATTGATTGCAATATGGTGGCAATAGACTTTTCCAAGATTTTTATAGTCTGTTATAATCAGACCGTGGATTTCCATGTAAACTGAAAATTGCCTGCATCAATTACAACAAAATTGAGTTTCATAATCGTTGATTTTGTCTCTTAATAATTTCAATAGGTTGTATACAATGTACCAGCGATGTTAAATTCACCTGGTGTTTCTCCTATTTTATATTTTACTACTTATTTTTAGCCCCCTTATAATCAAAGTGTTTTTTCGTTTAACAGATCAAATAATTGCAATGTTAAGATAAAACGGCACTCACCAGATTCCCGGAACAGCAAACTAACAATTTAATCGAACTGCTTGCTTAATGCCGGCTACGAAGCACTTACGGTTTCTATCGGTTCGCTGCTCGAATTAAATCCTCCCCATCATTGATTACAATTACCCACGGGCGTGTTCCGCAGTTGCTTCGGGAGGTTGAAAAGTTGGGCAAAACATGTGTCTGGAGGACCAGCGTGTGCGCAGAGATATAATCTCGTGTAATTTAGAACTTACGAAAGGAGGTAATTAAACGTACTCATCGGGCTAACATTAACGCTCCAGTGCGTCGGAGAGAAAATAGGTTGCAGTGAAAAAAGTTTATAGACGCCGGTGAAGGTACAAACTTGCTCTCGTAAAAACACGGTAATACGACGGTATCACTTCGGTAACGCATGGTTAACGTTAATCTTTTACTTTTGCGGAAAACAGTGGCAGTAAACACGATTTATCCGAAAAACTTCTGTTCTCCCTAGTTACATTACTGTTGCATTACTATCGTTACAGTTTACGCGAAATCCCAGACTGGTTGGCCTTTTGACCCGAACGTGACCGAAACAAGAATTCGTTCGTTATCAATTCGAAACTTTGCTGCGGTGAAGAGCGAACAAGAATTGTTTTGCAATTTTTGCTGGGACTCGGCAATCTGGTTGTGGTTCAGAACAGGTAAAGATTTTCAGAACAATTATTTAATTACAGCAAGGATTTCAATCAATAAGTCCATTCCAGACACGATATAAATTTCCTCTGAGATTACTTTTTGAAAAATTAATTTTAAGCTTCCCCTTAACACGGGAACGTTTTCGAATATTTTACCAATTCACAGTCGCCAGTTCTATAACAACGCAATAAAAGTCATTTATTACTGTCACATCATACTGTTCCAAGTTTGCAGTGTTCACGCATAAACCGAGCATAAAACGTTATCCACTGCAACAAATAGAAAAGCTAGAATACATAAAAATTGGCAGCGAACCATCGTCGGGGTCCAGGAAAACCTTTAGCATAATGCATAAAACCTGAGGTCGTGTTTTAATCGCGTAATAACGAACGACAATAATCAAAATAGCAATCAGCTAACGACCTAGGGATGCAGATCGCACGGAAACACCGAGGGCCCAGGGATCCACCAAATAAAGGGTGATAAAGCAACGTGTCCCCTAAAAAAGGGCAATAAAAGTTCGAGAAAACAAGCCGTTTACATCGCAGTAAACGTGTCCGTTTCGTTCTTAGCCCGGAACCATGGTCGTTGCGATCCAATCAACGCTCAGGCAACCCCTTTTGTTGGCCCATGGGAGCTTCCGCATACGAATTGCAAGCGAATCACGGCTGTCGATCCTCTCTCTCTCTCGATCACTTCTCTCGATCCCAGGAGCCTTCCCGTATCCTTCGTCAGGATAGGGACAGCTGTCAGAGGGTGTCCGGACCATGGCTAATGGCCAATTTCATCGGGACAAGTCCTGGCTAGCGTCCGTTTGTCATGGTTACCCATGGACTGCTTACTCGACTGTATTACCGGGCCGCGTTTCGCTTTATTTCACCCTCGATCGCGTGTCTTAATATTTCCATCAGCGGTCGTTTATCCTCGTCGAAGGCGTACCGAAGCGATTAGGCTAGTCTAGCGTGAGCTCCGCAGGGCCTACAGCTTGTTGGCTAACTTACTTATTCACCCGCGTCGGTCAATTTAATGTTTATTTACGTTCCGGTCGAATCGAGCGGGATTAGGATCGTAAAAATTGACGGAAGACCATTTTACCACTACGCCGTGCATTTTTATGCAAAATAGGAACGAAGTGATCGTACGGAACAGAAGCCCAATAAAAATTGTATTTCTTCTATTCACAAGTTGGCTGTCACGTCGGTCATATGTGGACGACATTCTTCTTTAAAAATTAATTTTGTTCATAAGATTGTAGAAGAGTTCAAGAAGTAGTCCCTAAGCTTTAGTTCTGCAGTTTTGGCTGCAATGATTAACCCTTAGCACTCGAGTGGTGACTCTGAAGCACCACTAGAAATTGTTGTGGCGTTATTTCAAGGAAATTACAAAAAATATAACAAAATATTTGTTACATTACAAAATTTGTATTTAATAGATTACTAAACATATAAATATTATATGTGGAAATCGGATCAGTCTCTTATGAATAAAATGAAAATATTCTAAGACGGAAGAAAAGTTTAGTTTTAGAATGAAAATAGCGCCGAGTGCAAAGGGTTAAATCACAGTGAATTCTCGATATATGTCAACAACATAGGTCCTGCCAGTGTCATGTGTCCGTGTTATGTTTACACTCCTCGACGTCCGAGGTCTCTCGAGCTTCGCGGCCCCTGGCGGGGTATACTCCGCGGTAGTGGGGATAATTCCGCGACGTTTATCGACCAGGCCTCGGCGACATATATAGAGAAATCACTGTACTACGATTTAGTGATTTGATCACTTCAACAGTGCCGGATAGAACCTATTGTAGGATTATCGATAATTGTGTTGTACCAAAACGAAGCTTAAAAATCATCATTTCTCTATTAACACTTTAACGACCGCACGTCTACGCAGTGAAACGTCGCCAGGGGCCGGCAGTATTTTTGAAGAATTAATTTTAAAGAACTTTATTTTTATTTTTTTTTTACTTTATTTTTATTTTTTTGCGGTAGCATCACACACATGTTGTGTGAGCGGTCGTTAACGGTTGTTCCGGCTATCACACACATGTTGTGTGAGCGGTCGTTAAACTATTAATCCGAAACGAAATTACACGATAGAATTTATACAGGGTCATCCGTTTTTAAACGGCCAAACGTCAACCAGCTACAGAGGACCCCAAATGAAACAACTTTCACCCCTAACACTTTTTTCGATTCGGTCTTGATTTTTAGATAATTGCAAAAACCCGTCATTTTTTGCGTTCACTTAAGATTAAATATACTAGGACTGCAATTATGTATCTTGATGATTTTTCCTTTGTTTGGTTTAAAATAAATAGGGGCATCTTTTTTATTAAGTCAACTGTTTTGTATGACCTTTGGATCTTGGTTTTTTTTTTGACACGGGGCACGCCGTGGAGACTGAATGAAATAACTTCGAATCAAAAACAGTGTTAGGGGTGAAAGTTGTTCCATTTGGGGTCCTCTATAGCTGGTTGACGTTTGGCCGTTTAAAAACGGATGACCCTGTATAGATCGTTTGCGATTTGTATCTTTCCCAGAAATGAGGATCGTTTCTGAATATCTTCAAGAACTTGCAGAATCATGATACGTGCTTGAATGAAGAAACGTGTATAATCGTTTCCAGCATCTTTACAATGTTGAGTGATTGCGAAATGAAAAATCTGAAACCGGTCATCTGGCCGTAGGTTCATCTTTTTTTCATCTGAGCAAACTAATTTCCCGGCACCTTCTAAATCTCCGAGGGCGATAAAAGCACAAAGATCGTCTCGCCGACATAGGACGTTCGAAGAGACCCGGAGCAGAAACCGAATACAAAGCGTCGTATAGCAGAGTTCAACAACCTCACCCCCATAACTCCTCCTCTCCGAACCATCCTTTCCAATTCCCCGGAACGACTTTTCCATTCACAGTCGAATGGCTGGAACACTAAGGGAGTTTAAAACCGTGCGGCGAACTTCCTGTGCACTGGCTCCGTAGATAATCCAGTTTACCTCATCACGGAAGCACTTACGAGATTACTCGAAAAAAAACACGCCGTTTGGAACTGTGGGAGTGAGCGGAGGGTGCAGCATCCTCTGCCATAACCTCGGGCGCAGCTTCTGGGGGCCGAGCTCTTGACCTTCACCAGCCCGTGAACCCAGTCCCAAAAATTTATAACCGTATTTCCCCGCCCTCTCGCCCCTTCGAATCTCCTTCCACCACCATCGAGCTCACCCCCGGGAGCAGCCCCTTACACGTTCAAGCTTCCTGTGTTCGTTTATCTCGCGGTTCCAGCCAGAGTCGCATCCTCTTTCCTCGCTGAACGCGCTGCACCCGATCGATCGCCCGGTGCATCGCAGACTACGACAGAGCGCGACGTTTGCTGCACAATGTGCACTCTAGACGACGGTGCCTTCCCGATCTGCGAGGGTGGCTGAGGACGGATGACAACCCTGCCATCGAACTTGCATGCTAAGGGATGCGCGCTGTCGTGGGCGTGGAATTTCTTGGGGGTTGCTCATGCTTGATGAGGTATGCCGCTGTTTGGATAGCAGCCGTGATTCTTGGGATTGTTTGGGTTTGATGGTATGCTAACAGCTTGCTTCCGCTATTTTTGAAGTGGGAGGAGAATGATGGGGATGTTTTGATGGGGGTGGTTTCTTTTGAATGGAGCTGTGACGGATTGGTGGTGGTATTTTTTAGGCTATTGAGTCTGTTGCTCGGGGGTGGTTTCTTTCGAATGGGACTGTGACAGATTGGTTGTGTGATTTTTGAGATAGTTGAGTCTGTTTTTTTTTGGGGGGTGGTTTCCTTTAATGGAACTCTGACAGATTGGTTGTGTTATTCTTTTTTTATTTCTGAGGTGGAGTTTAGGGTTGTCGAGTCTGCCCTTAGGGGCGGTTTTAACATTTTTACGTTAATTGTTTGTGCCATTTTTTAATCGTTTAGGTGTTCTTATTATGTCTCTCTCTTAGGGGTAGTTTTTTTAGTAGAACTGTGACAGGTTGCTTGTATCACTTTTGTATCACTGAGATTCAGATTGCTTCGAGGATTTTCGAGTTTATTTATTTATTTATTATTTGTTTAACTTTTATAGAACGGTTACCGGTTGTCAGTACCATTTCTATATTTGCATTGTTCTTGAGATTTTGTGCCTATTTATAGTAGTTGTCCGGCTTTCATAGATTGATGGTATATTAGGTTAGTTTTGTCCTTGCGTGGGTGAAAAATAGTGGGCAGAATGAGATGGATTATCTTTCGATCAATTTCCTTATTTACAAAACACTGCTGCTTCGAAGTAAATTAGATTTCTGTACAGACATGTATCTGTCTCGCGTTGTTGATTTGATTCGATGTTCGAGGGTGATCCAGATTGAGGGTGAATTTTATGGGGCATCGAGAAGGATGTGGGGATAAATTTTATGGCTACCCAAATATTATGGATTCCTGGATCATTTATGGTCTCTTAAACGGAGTCATATATCTTTATTTACACCGCGTTATGGATCGCGTTAGAGCAAAACGGATAAACAGCTACCATAGATGTATTGAAACGAACAAATTTTATTGTCACAATAATAATAACCGTATGAAAGAATCCCACTCAATTCAATATGTACAGTATCGTTCAATGCGTACAGTCTCGTTCAATGCTGTACGGCAACGTAAATATATGCAATTCGATATACACAACGCAATGCAATTTTATATACACAATTCGAAAGTACAATATCAACAAATCATATCCACAAAAATTGATAGTACATTTAGCGACTTTTCCCTGGAAAAAATGTCCTAATTCGTATTAGGTTAGTGCAAATGTAATGAAGTTTTTTGATCTAGAAATATCATTAGGGTCTACAGGATTTTTATACATCGTTTTAAGTGATAAAGCTCCAACGTCGTATCTTCAGTTTTTATTTCGATATTTAATTTGAAAATTAACTATAATTGACGTTCACCCAATCACACTGAAAACTCGCAGAATCTGTACACCGGACAGAAACCGGTCTCTATCCACCGCATTCCCCAGCAGTAGACACACGTCCCTGGTCACCGCAGTGATCAACAGGCACGGGGTAAAAAGCAGTTGATAGCCGGTATTAATTTGTCTAGCGACTGGTACCACGGGGTTGCGATTGCTATCTGCCGGCGTGCTACCAAAACACAGAGGATACCACCGCAACAGCCTTCGTCGTCTAGCCATCGAAAGCGATCAAACAGCAGAATCAAGGGCGCGTTCGGCGTCGCGAGCGTCGACCGGTCGACGATTGCGCACCACGTGGAGATTCGTGGATTCGCGCCAGTAGGGGGTGAATAATAGGGGTGAGGACTGCGTCTGGGAGAGGGGTGGGGGCGACGCCGCTTAGGTGGGAGACGCCCGGCGTTCACGGCGTCCACGGCGTCCACGGCGTCGGCAGACGCACCCGGTCCCCCCTCCCTCGACGTCGCGAATCCAGCACCCAGAAGGAAAAACGACGGCTTCAGTCGGCACGCGGCGTCGCGACGCACTCCATCGCACGCGTTTTGTCCGGCTTACCGACGATCCACCGTGGATCTTGATCGTGCACAGTGATTTATCAGGACCTCCGTGAAGTGCGAATCATTTTCTCGATTTTCCCTTTGGTTTTCTACGTTTCCTCGGCTTTCGACGTGTCTCAGGTGTCACACCGGTAAGTGAGAAATTTTTTTCTGTGTGTCGTTTATGTGCTTGTATACCGAAGACTCTCGTATAGTTAAATTTTTTAAATTTTGTTCAATACATAAAGCCCCCCTTTAATTAAGAAATATTTTAGGGTGTATATAGGTGTCTATAAAATTCTATTCAATTCAAATATTTGGAGGCTTTATTAGAAGACTGTGGCAAAAATGATTGAACAGTTTACTGAAAATTTGAGAGTTTTTGAAATAAATTGTTGAATAATATTGTTTGTGCTAGTTGTATGGTTGTGTATAGCAGATGCCCTATGAGGCGACCAGAAAATTGTTTAATCATATGTTTTACTTGGTAGTGTTCTTCGTTGTGACCATGTTTCATTCATGTTTGAGGGTGTGTGTGTATGTATATATACAGCCCTGTCAAGCCCCCTGTAAAGTCCCGTTTCATTCAACTATTTGAGGGTGTATATACATACGTGTCTTTATGAACTTCTCTTTAATTCAAATATTTGAGGGTTTTATTGAAACACTGTGGACAAAATTGTTGAACTGAAAATTTGTGCACTGAAAATTTGAGTCTTAGTTTCGTTTGTGTTTGACAGTGACAGTGATTAGTAGACTACAGATTTTATGTATTCATGGGAAAAATGAGTGGATGAAACATTGCTGTACATTTGTTAACACAAAAAAGGTATATGCGTTACTGATCTTTACAAACAATTTTTTAATCGTGTTGTGTGGACGTCTGTTGTGCTTTTATGGGGTCATAACCCATGACACGTTGCTATAGAGAACTGCAGGGCGTGTTTCGAGGTTGATTTATGGACTATGTTTTGTTTATGAGAGGAGTAAGTGAGGTTTTGAAAAATTTGTTTACCATGAGAATTGTTGAGACTTTGTTATTGGTAATTATTTTGAGAATGGTATTTAGTGAACGAGTTTTGATGCAACCATGTGCTCCCTACATGTTTAAGTGTGCGGTGTCGTTTTCTTGGTTCGGAATTATTGATAGAATTGCGGAGAGGTGTTTTGTGAATTATCTGTTTACTATTAATCTTTTGTTATAGAGAGAGAAAGTGACTGTGTCAAAAATGCATTGAATTGGTTTCTTAATGTTATTTGTTTGATGGTAAATCTTGAGAGGAATGTAGATGTTCGTTCTTCGTGCGGCAAAGGGTTGAAGTTTCTGACTGAAAATTTATCGCGGTGTGGTCCCCGATTTAACATTAGATTAATTTAAAAGTGTGCTCGCATATTTGGAGTTTTCACATTTTTATTTAATTTCTATTCCTTGTAATTGACTCGGGATAATTTTGTCCTGCAGAAGAATCTGCACCGAAATCAATACTATACTGAAAACGAAAAATAGACGACCGACTACCCTAATCGAAAACCTGTTCATCGGAAGTAAAATCCTTGCGTATCTCATTAGGCAAAAAGTTCTTACTAGTAGCTAATTTGATTTCTCCTAAATCAGTAGCAATGGCCGGCCATTAGAATTTTACACAGCTTTTAGCATTTTATTCTTTGTCTATAAACGTTATTACCGCGGGAATGAGATTCCATTTAACCCTCCAGCACACGGGGACCTCCATTATTGTACAGGTAGGGTTCAGAAGATCCAATTTTGTCCCCATACATTTATTAATAAACGCATCTCTTTTGCTTGGACTAAGATTGCTGTTGTAAATTGTATAAGATTAACGCTCGGAAAGAACGAGTTTATCCGAGTTATTAAAAAGTTCCAAGAAAGTTAAACAGGTATATTAAACAGGTACACTAACTAAAGTTTGACACATTATTCTTTGACAAGCTGTATGTGCTCGACATTGCTTTGCTATTTGTTTAAAAATTAATTAAAATTTTACCTGTTCAGGTTCTTTAGTTTCTGTTGTAGGAGTTTGCAATTGTATTCAATTTTCCATCCTACTGACCTTTTTGTTGGTATATTAATATAATACTGAGGGACAAATTAACATTTTACCCATCAGAAGTGCGCTAATTGAAATTTACAATGATTGAAATCGTTGCTTTCATTGATTTCAATCACGAAAGGAATGATTAAATCATGTTACTGAAGTTACTTAAACTTCCAATAACGATCAAACTTCCTAATATATAGTAATTTAAAAATTTATCAAAAATTCCACAGCTATAGATGATAATTAAAAAATTAGTAAATAATCATCCACAGATAATTAACGGAAGGACAATTGCAGGTGAACAAAGTCATAATACAATTCACCCTCGAGAAATCCCTCACTGTATTAAATTGAAAGAGTAACGAACCTCGGAAACCTAAGAAAATAATACTCTTTCAAAACAGCCCCAATCCACTCTCAAACTGAGAAACTAAACTGCATCCCCCGCATTCCGCAGCGACTCAAAAAACAATTTTAATTCCATGAAATGAATTACCGCTCTTTCAAAACACCCCCAATCCACCCTCAAACTGAGAAATTAAACTGCATCCCCCGCATTCCGCAGCGACTCAATAAACAATTTTAATTCCATGAAATGAATTACCGCTCTTTCAAAACACCCCCAATTCACCCTCAAACTGAGAAACTAAACTGCATCCCCCGCATTCCGCAGCGAATCAAAAAACAATGTTCATTCCATGAAATGAATTACCGCTCTTTCAAAACACCCCCAATTCACCCTCAAACTGAGAAATTAAACTGCATCCCACGCATTCCGCAGCGAATCAAAAAACAATTTTCATTCTATGAAATGAATTACCGCTCTTTCAAAACACCCCCAATCCACCCTCAAACTGAGAAATTAAACTGCATCCCCCGCATTCCGCAGCGAATCAAAAAACAATTTTCATTCTATGAAATGAATTACCGCTCTTTCAAAACACCCCCAATTCACCCTCAAACTGAGAAACTAAACTGCATCCCCGGCATTCCGCAGCGAATCAAAAAACAATTTTCAATCTATAAAATGAATTACCGTAAAAACGAAGGTGTCGTCCCGGTGATATCCCCTCTTAACTCTCCGGTCGTTATCCCGCAAATAAACCCGCGTTCGTCGTCCTGACTCGTCCCCTAATCCGCAGACTGATACGTTCCTGTTCACCTAGCTGCGTCGTGGTGGCGAGCCTTAATTTTCCAGACGATTCGCCGTGGTCCCGGTTCGTTCCCGTGATCTTTTCTCGACGGTTCACGGTCCCGGGGATCCGATATAAGGTTCTCCGGTATCGTTCGCGGAAAACGAGAAACGGAACCCGACGAAACAGAAACGCCGGTTGATAGAGAGAGAGAGAGAGAGAGGGAAAGACGCGTTTACTTTTTCCAGAGACGTGCGGTATCCTCCGACGGGAAATCCGATAATTCCGGCCGCGTCTTCGCCGTAAGTCGGTGACTCCTATGCTATTCCATCGACTAAATGCATATCGGAATGGCATCGGCTCGATAATCCGACGTCGGGGAGTCTCCCTTGGAAATTCACTCCATGAACTCCACCTTGCAACTCGCGAGAAGAGCCCCCCCCCCCCACTCCCCTCACGAGAAGAAACGTTTTCGATATCGTGAATTTGAATATCGATCGTTCGCTGCTCGGGCACTCCGCCCGACGTTGTTTACTAATTAAACGAGCCGCCGACAGTTAAAATATTCAAGGGAACACTCCCTCACCTCGGGGGCACAGGACTACTCCCGTAAGGAACACGTCATCACACGATTCGTCGCGCCCTACTCTGTCTCCCTTTGACGTTCCTTAATATTTATGCAACCTTGTCGGGCGCGCCAGTTGTGAATTCATGACCTTCGGGATTAACGGCGAAATATGTTCCACCTTTTTTGGAGTGTATAATCTTTTTTTTTGTTCTTGAAATTTGTGGCACTCCCCCCTTCGAGTGAAACGTTTATGCCACCTTTTGTGGCAAGCAGAAGTAACGGGCACTGAACTTCGTATACGTGTTCCATGTCTGTCCAATTATTTCTCCTTTTCCTGGAAAAAGTTGGCAAGCTTATTTCTCTTAATTCGTTGCCATCCTCCTCGGATGTTCGTTAATGTTTACGCAACCTTCGCGAGTTGCAAATTAATGATCTTCCGGATAAATGGGAACTGCAATTATTTTCTTCTTTCTCGAAGGAAATTGATAACCTTCTTCTTTTTGAAATTTGTTGCATTTCTGCGTTTGACGGTTGATAATGTTTACGCAACGTTCTGGTACAAGGACGTTTGCAAATTAATGGGAACTACGTAAACGTGTTCCATAAGCATTCAATCGTTTCTCTTTTTCTTGAAAAAATTGGCGAGCTTTGTTTTTCTAAATTTGTCGCACAATTGAGTGATCGTAAACGTTTATGCAACCTCGCCGAACGCGTAAATTGTGCGATAATAAGCCTGAAGGTAAACGAAGCCTCTAATTATTTTCCCTTTTGTTAGGCAAATTGACAACCGTTTCTTTCTGAAATTCGTTGCACTTCCTTTGATAATCCGGTAATGTTTATTCAACATTGTAGGACGCGTACTATGTTTTTATTCAAATAAGATAACGACCCGTGAAGGAATATTTTAAAATTGTTTTATACTCCTGAAAAATAACAGAACCGACTTTTTTTTAGACGTTACATTCTATTCAACTTGTGCATAATCCTCATTATCTGTTACCAATGGAGGACAGATGTTTATACAAAATCGTACCGTATTGGAACAGCTTACAGTGATAGCTGCGAGAGAGGCATTCATTTTCTATATCAAGAATCAGTCTTGCTCTAAAAATAAATTAGAAATTAGAAACATTATTAAATAAACACTAATCGAAACACTATTAACACTAGGTTTACGGAGCACTAAAAATCACTATTACCACTATTATAACTATTATCACTATTTTTTAAATAATACATACCTAGAGAAATCAATTTGTGAAATAATTCCTCATGGATCCACGTTTGCAATCTCAATATTCGTGAATTGAAAGTATTAGAATCCGTCATTTTGACGGGTCCCGTAAATCTAGTGTTAAATAAATTAGAAACACTATTGATGTACAATAAATCCATCATTAGTTTTTAAGTATTACTTGAGAATTTAATTTCCTTTCATAATGAATTTCGAATATTTCACGGTCGAAAGTGTTCGAACGAACTTTTCTGCGACAAAACGATTTGCATAATTGATAGAGACCGCTAGAGTTTTTTATTCGCCACATATGTGCGTCACGTATGAAAAGAATGAAAACAACATCTGAATTCGTGTATAACAATGCCCGCTTGTATTTCACGCATATTGGCAGGAGTCAGTTTATTTCAGTATTCCAACAACACAGTGTCCACAATCCCAGTGTTCCTTGACACAGTGAATAAATCTTGGAAACATTATTCTGTTCTAATAAAGAGAAAATGCGCTTGCGACACACTATTGCAATTGAAAGTGAAAACATAAATAGGAATCTCTGCATCTTATAAATATAAATTTGCAGACTTGTGAAGTGTTAGAAAAATTTACTCTTAACACACATTACAGTCGTCTCTGCTTCATATTTTGATATAAGTAAAATCTTTTGGTTGATAAAATTTCTCTGCCAATTCCAGTGCTTACAAAAGTAATCCTCACGAATAAAATTCCACATCAACCACCCCTTTGTCTCCTCTTAAAATTCTTTCAATATTTTCTGCGACAAAAATTTTAAAAACTTGACACATTTAAATTACATTTAAAAGTTCCAAGACTTGGGACTAAATTATATTTTTATCAATCCTGAAAATGTCACGACTTCGCACTAAATTCTATACTTGAAAATATATCTATATTTGTATAAATTCTAAAAATACCAAGACTTCAGACTAAAATGCATGCTTCGATGTGAGCTGAAAAAAATCGACAAATCTTTTCAAGGCACCCGATACAAAGATTCACAGTTCAGTCAGATCGCATTCGCCGAGAAAGCATTATAACACTTCACAGTAAAAATCCGAGCATGGAAAGGAACGCAACAACCCTTTGAACGGAATCACAATTGAATATTGCGTGCAGGTTTCTCACGGCTGTTGCATCAGCCGTGTAACACTCAAATATGCACTTAGCAAAAATACAAAGCACCGGTGAAAGAATTTTCGCGAACACGAATACTCAGGGGTGTGGGGGTGTGGGGGTGGAGTAGTCTTCGACTTTCCATCGACCGGTGAATTTTATGGGGGATTCCGCGCGTACCGTGTTTTATAGGGGAGCAAGAGAATACACAAGAGGCATACGGAAATGAAAAACGCCACACGTACGAGTATATTTGCCCATTTGACTTGGACAGAAGATACGCGCGTCTCTATACGATCTCAATAAAAATCGGTACCCTGGCGTTTTGAAATGTTCACATAGAAATGTAATGTAAATGTTCACACTGAAATGTATACATAGTTACTTATTGCGTTCCACTCTGCCGAGCCTGTTTGCGTTTCTGTTTACTCGAACTACTTTTTATGGTGGCGGCTGAGAAACAGTGGATTTTCACATCAACTTTAGTCCGTTCTGGTATTTTATGTTTATTGAAGTAAAAGCTTTGTAGATGCTTGTCTGGAGCAAATTGGAAAAGAAGTATTATGCGTGTTGGTGGAACTTCTGTAGGAATTTACATCATAATAAAAACGCTGTTCTAATTATAGAGATGGCTTTGCAGATTATTGTTAAATGCATTTATGAAAACCCAGTTTCCATGACCTCGGCATTTTTGTAAATACCTTTAACCCTAGATTTACGGAGCACTAAAAATGACTATTTCACATTACTTTATAAAAATAACATGAACCTATCTATCAAAATTTCTAGCCATCTTCGAAAGAAATCAATTTGTTAAATAATTCCTGATGGATGCATCTTTACAATCTCAAAGTCCCGTAAATCTAGTGTTAACGAGCTTAGAGTCCCTCAAATCATAAGAATTCTTTCGTAGACAATGATTGACATAATGCGTAGAAGCTCAACTTTCCAGGATCTTGTTATTTCTAAAGAAAATCTTTTCAGAACCCCTACCATTATTCAAACGATGAAGATGCATTTGCCGTGGATTATCGTAAAGGACTAATAAAATGTCAATTTCGAAGGCAATTTTAATCTGATTTTCTAAATGATATTTTGCATGCGACGTGCTGGCGAGAGGGAAATCCTTTCTTTAAAAAGTGTATCGCGTCGGGAACTGTTGATAATAATTTTATATAAAATGGAAAAGGAAGAGGATCGTTCTTTGAGCTACATTACACTTCTACACTCTCTCATCGCTGAGTCACTCGTTCAGGGATTACACGCGTACTTCCCACTCACACTTCTCGAGTTACATTTATACTCTCGCATATTTCACACCTTTGAGAGCGCTATTTGCACAGAAAGGAAGTATCGAGAAAAGAGGATCGCGCTTGATATTTTTATCCAGGTCGTTCATAAATCTGGAATATTTTAATAAATACGACGCGAAGGAGTATCTAGGTTACGGAAGTTCATAGGAATATTTCTGGTAATTTTGCGGTTTATTTTGTTAAGCCGGTGTATAGAGGATGTTGCTTTGACGCACGGCGATCGATAAAATATATGTTCGCATGTTTGTTTTGTTTCCAGCAATACAATCAGCCCTCGACAATGTGTGTAATGGCGCGTCTCGGTCAAACTCGGGGGCTGCTATTCGAATATCGCTTCGGACAATGCTCGGGGACTTTTTTTTTTTGTTGGAGTACGGCTCATTGTTCGTCAACGAGTTAACACCCCGTGAATTTCACCCTGTCCACAATCGTACTGACCGCACACGATTTTGTAATTTTACCCGCGTTACTATTCCTCTTGTGAGGCGAGTACTGTACTATTTTATACGTTACCATAATCTATATAGAAACACAATATATTTTTTTTTTTTGTTCAGCACAATATTCTATTACTTTCCCATTAGTATTGTTAGCAATAATCGTCTTGGTACGTACAAAACGATCACCGAGTTTGAATAATTCAGTAAAATGTTTTCTTAGTTGAGCAATTTAAGAGAAGGAAAATAACGTAGAATTTTTGCTGAACTTTGTGCTTAAGAAAATCCTTCCTTAATCCTTAAATGGATCTTCAAAATGTGCTTTAAAAGTGCAAGGATTAAGTTAAATATAATATTCATGTGTATGGAAGTTGTTGATGTAGTAAGTAAAGTAAAATTTCATCTAAATCCGTGAATAATAATAATTAATAATTACAAAAATAATAAATAATAATTAATAATTATAAAAATAGTTCGGATCAATTGGAAGAAGCAGAAGACGCATTGAAATGCCTTGTTTTAATGATCTTAATAAATTGAAAATAATACGTTCCCTAGTCCCTTTTATATTCTTCACTGTTTTAAGTTGCGCCAACTCGTGTTTGCCATAAATGCGTAAAATCCGTAGTCTGCTTATTAGCGTGAATTTGAGTGGAGCTGCATCAGCCCCATTTAGTTCATTTAAGGGTTAGGATGAACTTTTATTATTAGTAACGCACTCTGTTTTAAAACATTTTTCTGACTTTGCATATTTACGGTGCTCATGCTTCTTCCAATAATAGACATAATTTTTCCTCAAGAGAACTTCCAAACCTCTCAAGAGACACTCGTTTTCGCGATCCCCTTTTATTCGAGGACGGCATTACAGTGTATTAATATTGCAAAGATAAAATTGTCAAGATAACAAGAATCCTGTCCCTATCAGGCTCGAAACTTTCGTCTGCAAAGTTCCCAAAGAGCAGCTTCTGCGTAATGCACGTCCGCCAGACCTTTCTGCCCCTGTGTTACGGTATCCAAAACGTGCCCTTCAACTTCGGACATTATTCTCGCGCGATATGAACGGCAGACCTTGCCTCTATGCTTGCTGGTATCTTTCAAAATGCAGTTTCCCTGCAAAGATAACTATAACAGACAGCTTAGGGATGAAATTCAGTGTTATGCGGCTCGCGAACACATAACCCTGGATCAATCTCGGGGTTCGGCTATGGACGCTTCATGTTCAAATTTTCTTCGAATACTTGTAAGGTCATTCAGTTGGTGGAGTGGCTTAAGAAAATTAAGGTCTGGTTAGGCTAAGTTTTGTCTATCACGTTGGCTGCCATGTCCCCTACACGGAATTATTTGATCATACTTAAAAATTCATTTTAGTGCCACTATATTCATTACATCCTAGGATTCTAAAATTCTAGGATTCGAAACTTCTTTATTTTTTTCTATGGGACTTTCGCTAACTTATTTTTCGCAATTTTCATTATCATATAATTTGAACTATATTTAGTGATTTAATTGACGGTATGCTTTCTGTCGTACTGGGCCATGTTTACATGCGCTGTACTTTTCCACGTTCGGCGCGGTCGACGCGGTCACAAGAAAATAGTAGCCCTACACGATCTATGTCACAGCACGGACCCGAGGATTGGGCTTAGATCAAGACTCTACCGTAGTTGCCAGTAATATCTCGATATTCACAAACTCCTTTAACACTAGATTTACGGAACACTAAAAGTGGCCAGTTTGGATTATTTTATAAAAATACCAAGAATATATTCAGCCAGATTTTTAGCAGGCTTTTACTATGATATATGTTCCAAGGAATAAATGTGTTAAATAAATTTCCTATAAATGCATTTTTACAGTCACAATAATGGTAAATTAAAGAACATAAAACCCGTCATTTTGACGGGTCCCGTAAATCTAGTGTTAATCTTGGTATTGTTTGTAGTCACGATTAAACATTTTTGTGGTAAATGCACAAAATCCGCAATCTACTGCTACTACTTCTTTTAATGCTACTTTGTTCGAAGCAAATAAAGGAAATATAAAAATACTTTTATGATCAGTTACAGAGTAACACTGATTTAAGTTATTTAGGGTTAATGGCAGGAGACGAGGGGTAGCAAGCGAAGCACGAGGTCAAAATGCCAAGTGATACGTATCTGTAACTATCGTGATGAGAGGATCGTGTGTTGATTATCCGTTGCCTTTGAACGGAATTTATTTTCGTCATTTAATCCTCCCTTTTGCTTGTCCCGTTCGACGCCGGGCGATAGGGAGAGCAAGACAGATAGAAAGGAAACCACCCTTCGCAGTCGCAGACGACACGGGGATCGGTAGGGCAGGTAGGATAGGAAGACACCAATCCGATAAAGTGTAATTTACTTAACAAAGGCGGTCTGGAATCGAGGCAACAACAATTTTCCGGGACCGGGGCAATTCAACCCGTGTCACGCGCTTATGTGTCGCGGCTAGGACGAACACGTGTCTCCACCGGAAGCGACGACGGGGCGAAGACTGTACAAATTGCATGTGCACTCGCAATCGTACCCCTGCAAGCACGATACGTTTCATTCCGAAGATATTGTGTCGCCCACGGGGGAACTTTGATGAATACGAAGAAGTATATTCGACCGGCGACTTCCCCTGTAAGGGATGTAATGGAAAAACGAAGCAATAACAAGAGGGAAACTTTCTCCCTCTCTATCTCCCTCTTACTACACCCCGTGGCAGAAGGTTTCCGATCGGAGGCATTGAAACGGATTTTAGAGAAAACATTGACAATTTACAAGTATAAAATATTACTGTACGGGGTTAAAACTGATGGGAAATGAAAAGGGGCTTATTAACGAATGAAAAACAACAAAATAACATAAGCTTACATTTATCATGGCAAAGAAACGAACGAATAAACAAATTGTTACTCGGAAAAAAGTAACTGCTGGAATGCTTCAATGCCTCCGATCGGAAACATTCTGCCACGGGGTGTATTGCTCTTACTCTTTCTTCTATAGTTCTTGTCGAACTTCCGACATAATTGCGAGACATAGCTGCGAATTACACGCGAGCCACGTATACAGACAAAGAATCGTCGCGAGAATAAATCGAGCGACCGACACGTTGCAGAAACTCGTGTGATACTCGACTCGTGCCCTGCTCTGGAACACGATCGTGTCGTGGCCTCGAATTTATGGCAATTTAAGGACTTGCGGAGAGCAGGAGACTCGAGAGCTTCGTAGGGAGTGTAATTTGAACTGAGGGCCTTGACGGAGTAATATTTTGTTCGATTTTATTATAGCAGAAGTTTTTGAAATCCTATATTTCTCACGTGCAGTATCGATTTAAATCGAAGTCTAACTTGACCAAAATTTTAAGAGACGTACTTGGATCAATCCTGTAGAAATATTCTACCTGGGACCAAGAGCCAATAAAATTTTCATTACCTCGATATCCTGTAGCCCTCATATTTTTAGCATCATTTTTAATCACTATTTTAATAAAATTTTTCGAATTAAATTGACGCAGGTACTCTGTAGGGTATTATAATGGAATCTCGTAAATTTCATAAAATGAATCCCACGCCCTACACAGTGTTCTATATCAACAGTATCAATTTTAATCAAAATTTAATTACACCAAAATATTGAAATGAGCCTGCAAATATATTATATACAATGTTGCACACTCTACTTTGGAATCTTTTTACGCACCGTGCTTTCTAAAATTTAAATGTCATAATAATATCATTGTATTTTTAAAACGAGAAGAATTCAGTGAAGGGTTGTTACAAAGAAA
Source organism: Halictus rubicundus (assembly GCF_050948215.1). NCBI lineage: Eukaryota > Metazoa > Arthropoda > Insecta > Hymenoptera > Halictidae > Halictus > Halictus rubicundus. The sequence goes on along the minus strand of NC_135154.1, from coordinate 17,407,622 downwards.
TATGAGTAAAACATTTACAATTACTAGCTTATTTATGAAGATGATTTGTCTAACGAGAGGCACGTTAAAATAGTTGAACCTTCTATTTCATTTTATATAAACTACAAATGTGTACTTTTTTTAAGAGTCAAAAATTGAAGACACCTGTGTCATTATCTTTTAAAAATGTTTAGAGTAAACGAATACTGCTATTACTCATTTTTTACATTTTTATGTAAGACAAAGAGCCTTTGACAATAGACAATCATCTTCGACAGCTCTTTTTAAAATGAACTAAGTTTTCTTGGCTATTTTTTAACCACCGAGTAAAAGATTCCGAGGTGACTATTTTCATTGACATCGGGGATAGTTTTTCACAGTGAATTATTCCGTGATATTTTCCCTCAAAAAAAAAAAAAAATAAAGCAAGTTTGTATATCAGTGTCGCGATATTTTCCATAAATTTAGAGACTGTTTCCTCATAGCATGATTCAAACGCGAAATTTATTTAGTACGAGCGTGCAGCGTGAACACGACACCCCATTGTCTTTCGAAAGAAAGCACGCGATCCTCATCCGTCTCGGCTGACTTCCGCGAAGTCTATAGCTCGAATGGTTGGAAGAAACGCTCAATCGTTTCAGGTGAAAGATTTATATAGCAAAGACCGGGCATACGGATCACTGGGTTCTCCGGGTATAGGATCTTCGAACGGGACGATGATGATCCCGATTTTGCAGGGGAAACAAAACGGAAAACGCGTCCAGAAAATGATAAGCTATGCCCGATACCAACGAACTATACCATAAGTATTTCAAACTGATTCACAAAGTTGATCGTCGTATTTCTAACACCGGAGGATCGATAATCCATTTCTAAAAGAGCCGCAATGCACGTTACTGCCATTCCATCCTCAGTATTGGCATAGTGTTTTATTGCGAACATTTTGCGAGAAAAAATCGTATTTTGATTTTCATTCGTTAATTTAATATTAGATGTTACTACTGCTCTATTATAGCGATGTATAATAGGTATTGCCATAGTGGTTCAATGAAGCCAATTTGCAAGATACAATTGTGGTACTTTAATTTTAGTATGCCCGTCGATTTAATATTCAATCAACCAGTGTACACTGTTTTAAATAGGCTACGGTATGTTTGCACAATTTCATAATTTTCTAGATTAATCGCAAACAAGTATTAATTGGTTCTGTTCGTAAACGATATTCTGTCAAGTCGAGTGTAAAATAAGAGGAATTTTACATATTTATAGAATTCCTGTTTGATCGTGAATATTCGCACACAATACGAGAACATTGAGTCCATTGTGGATTAATTGACGAGAATTTATGCGATATAATAAAGTGACTCGTATGTGGGCAAATAGAATGGAGCAGCAGAGGCGCGACCATTTAAACTGACATTATTAATATTGTTTCTTTTCATATGCGATTCAAACCATTCAATGTATTCATCCGATTTGTTCATTCAATTGTTCGATTATGTATACAGGTTCCTCCATATGTGTGCTTAACCAAATAAAATAAAATATACCTTCAAACATTAAGGAACTCAATAGAATTTAATATTGCAGCGTTTCCAATTGATTCAAATCAACAGAGGAAATAGAATTACACTTTTAGCACAAATATTTCACACTAAGAAGTCCTCCAGTTCAAAATTTCTTCTTTGGGATCAAATAAAAGTCAATGAAGATTGCACAAATATTTTAAGACCGAATGCAACGTTAACACTTTGAACGCCAAACTAGAAACTCCAAATAAAATCAAAGTAAGTTATTTAATGAAATAAAAATTGCAAAAAATTAAATGTACGATACTGAGTAATCCTCCATCCTAATTAATTTTAGTACAATGAATATATCAACGTAAAAATTCATTTTAAAACCTGCACAAATAATTCCGTCAGCCACATGTGGCTGACGTGGCGTTCAACGTGTTAATAAAGTGCAAATAGGTGTGGAAATTCACAGTGTAAAATCACGAAACAACAAAGAATTTCTGCAATAACAAGTTGAACAAGATCAGCCATTTATTTTTCTCCTTAAATTCAACAAAACTCAGCCCGAAGTTGCCCAACTTCAACATTAATATCTGTTCGACTGTCCCGCAATAAAAGGAAAGCCGACGAGCCCTGAAAGCCAAACAAAACCGTAGGGGATCGAACCCTCGCGAATGTTTGCTGCGAAACTCCTCGCAGCATGAAAAGTATCCCTATACCGTCTCGGAGACAGAAAAGCAATGGCGGCGAGCGTGCAAATAACGCGCGCGGGCTCTCGCGGAAAATGAAAGACACCGGTCCGATGCTTGTTTCCATTTCCGCAAAAAAAAAATATTTCTGAATGCTAATTTATGTTTCGCAGCCGTGGTACAATGAATCGCGACGCGAGCGGAATCCCTCAAAGCACTCTCGCGAGTAATCTCGAACGACGAACTTTCCGGCCAGAGAATAGTTGAGCGTTGCGCTGAAACAGTTTGAAACTCGGGTAAAATGGCGGAAAGTTGGTTTTGCTACCGACTTGGTCGCCGGCTCGCTGAAATTAGGTTCGCTCACGGTGGGAAAGCATTCGCGAATTCGAAAAGGGACGCAGATTCGAAGGAGCGAACATTTATTCAGCGAACCGGTCCGAAACAACAACAAAGCTTCAGCAAAAGAGGTTGTGGACGTGCGCGACTCTCCCTCTTTATGCCACGGAATAAATGACGCCGTAAAAAAGTTTGTAAATCAGGTCACAGCTGCGGATGTAACGCGCCACCAAGCCAGAGAACGCCATTCTCTCGCGCGGCTCTCTCAGGAACATATTTCTAAATATCCACTTCTCGTCTCGACCTGCCATTTTAGCCCGGCAGTTTCGAAAAGTCGAGTTTTTGTGCTCCGTTGAAGAACCGAGTTTCGAAATCGATGTTTCCGAGCGGGGTGAATTCGAAAGATTAACAAAGTTGCAACGATTTGAATCGTTAAACCTAAAGATCTGTTTGACCGACTGGTTTCCAGTTTTCTCAGAGCGTTCAGCGCACCTGCCGCTATGGCTCGTTACATGATTAACTTAGTACAATTTTTTTATCTCGATTTTATAACGTTCTCGATCGTAAAAACTGCGAAAATTGTCGTACTCGATTTTTGAGGGTTCACGGGGTTGGGATTGATTGTAGCGAGCTGAATTTTTATTTTTTCTTCGTAAAACAATTTATGGACCTTACCAAAGGACGGACAAATGAGTACATGAAAATCCCGTACCAAAAGATTTTGTGGTTCTAAAGTAAAAAATTCTCACAGTTCACCCAAGACCTGCCCTTCAACCCAAAAGTCGATCGAAATTTCCTCCATCCAGTATCTACACAATCGTTCATAACAAAGTCACTTTTCATTTTTCGTTCATCAAAAAATTTGTACATATTCCTAAAATATTAACAAAAATATACATTAAAGTCTCATATCAACAGATTTTGCTGTTCCACGATAAAAAATTCTTAAACCGACCCTTGAACTAGTGCTTCAACCCAAGAGTCGCTCCTGCAACTCTTCACATAATCGCCCATAACGACCCTAATTTTCGCTGTTTCTTCATAGAAAAATTTGTACATATTCCTAAAAGATGGACAACAGTATAGATTCAAGTCCCATGTCAAAATATTTCACACTTCCCCAGCAAAAAAATTGCAAATTCGGTCCAAAGTCTGCCACACCAAAAATCCGCGAATTGCAAGACAAGATGGAGGAGGATCCTCGTCCAATTCTAATCTTTATCCGCACGTTTCACTGTCGCTGTCCTAAACCATTTTATGCGAGGCGTAAGTCTATCCGTTTTCGGAGCCGAATTAAATTTAAAAGTGAATTTATGCCGCGGGTAATTCAAGTCCGCCGACGAAATTTATTATAGTCGGGGATAGGTCGCGAATTTAAATGAATATCATAAATCGTATCGGGGAGCCATTAGCGGGACGCGCATTCGAGCAATGAAAGTTGAGCTTGAAACGTTGTCGACGGTCCTCGATACGTCGGCTAACAGAAAATATTCGAACGATGGTGTTGTCGTTGCCGGACGGCTTGTTACGTTTGCTATTAACGCCGTCAAAGTGTTAACGAACGTTCATGGTGCTCAAATACTGACGCTTTTCCGATTAATTACTTTATGGAGGGGTTACATTTGAAATACCGATCTCAAATTCATCAAATATTAAGGGTATGAAATGCAATGTTGAGTACAAATTTACGATCAATTTGTTTTGTACAAGATTTTCGGAATTTAAAGCGAACTTTCGTTGAAATTGATTTTAATATGATACAATGGTACGAACGATGCACGAAACGATTGTGCACTCGTTTCGAATATCACTACACTCGCGATGAATACTTTCAAAGTAATTTCTATCGGTAGCTGCGGCGAATTTTAGAAGACACATCTTTTGTAAAAAATTTAGATTCATTCCATGGTTCTACGGTTCAATATTTGTGATTATACAATGATTATAAACGATTAGGTTATAGAGATTATGAACGATTCTGTTTTCGGGAGAAATGTTAGCCACCTGGCTGCTCCACTCTGATTCACGTGTAGTCAACCTTCAGTTGGCCCGATGCTCCTCGGTGCGTGATAATTTAATAAAACGGGCGAGTTCGAGTGAAGGACCTTCGTCGGTCTCGTCTGAGCAAAGTAACTTTTTTCCACTTTTAACCGGTAACGAGTCACCCCAGGGATCAGGGGTATAGCGGTGGCATAATCGAGGCGACAAGGGGAACTCTAATCTCCAACGGGGAGCAGTTCCCGTAGCCGTGTCGATCCCCGGCAGACGGAGCGAATATTTTCGCGTTAATGAAGGTTATGAGACCGCTGTTAATAGAAGAGAGAGAGAGAGAGAGAGAGAGAGAGAGAGAGAGAGAGAGAGAGATCGTATCCTCAATCGTGGCTAAACGAAACTTAATTCGGAGCGATAACTCGTCGTTAGGTCGTCGACCTCCAGCCAAGAGGACACCCCTAGCCAGCAGAAAAGTCTGATTAACTCATTTCGTTCTGGTCCTGCGATCCCTTACAGCTTCCTTCTCGGTAAAGACACCTGTGGCGAATGTAGAAAGCATTTTCATGGGCACTCATCTGCAAAGGGACGTTTACTGATCTTATTAAGCTGCAAATTGCTCGACAAATAATGTAAATTGAACCTTGGATGGTCGGCGCCTTCGACGATCTCGTGACAGGTAGATTTATTAAAATTTTTGGATATTAATTCTCTTTCACAGTCAGTCTCGTAATTGATGGCACACACAAATCAGAATAATTTTTTCGGCCAAACTAGATGGGTTAATAAAGCCTATTCTCCCATGGAACACTTGAATCTTTAGCAATTTATAGAATACAGACGAATTTAATAATATAACAATTTAGAGTCGCCATTTCACTGCAAAAGCGTACTAGTTTTAAGCAGTTAAAATTAATGCAAAAATTTTCCGAAGTTCTTTGAATGTTTCTACTTTTTCTAGAAACTCTTCTTCGCAGTCTACTCGGAGAATTTCAAGACAGTCGTGGAAAATATCATAAAGCGAAAATCTTCGAGTTGCAGGATCTAGGAAAATTCCCAAATACAAAGAATTGAGAAGACACACGGAGAAGACAAAATAAATAGACTCTGCAGCCGCGGTTATTATCGTCAACATAACAGGTCATTTTTTTTTGTCAATACGTCTAAAGAAAGAAGTTGGATTGCATCTGGTTACTAAGCGGAGATGACGTTTCGGGTTAATTGAGACGTTAAATTGAGCAAGTAGCGTTACAATATGCAATTTAGGGCGGGAAAACGTTTCCAGCGTTTCTCGGCAGGACTCTGTTCTTAGGGAAGAGTCTATCTGGCCAGTACACGATGCTGGAGCTGGCTCGGCTCAAAGGAACAGACGAGGTCGCTTTGACGAGACCCTTTGTCTGCTTATCAACCCCGACCAAAACCCGGAGACCCTCCTGTATCATATTTAACGACACGCGGTCGACCATGAATCGATACATTCCTACGGCGACTCATGCTCGAGCAAACACCCTCCTGTAAGCTGCACACCGTGAACGCGAAAAAAGGGGCGTCGACGGGTGAGAGGTCAACCCTTAATCGCCGAAGGCGCAATTTCTCGAAAATTCAAAGCTTCGACGCTACTAATTTCCTCACTGTAAAATGCAATTTTATGCAAAATTCCACCGTGTTTCTAAAATTATCCGACACGTTATGAAATCATTAATGCCCCGTTAAAGGAAGAAACAAGTGCAAATTTTCGAAGATATTCACCTTTTCATAGCAAAAGGGAATTTTATACAAAATTCTACCGTGCTTCTAAAATTACCTACCGCGTTTAGAATCCTCGAAAAATCACTCTTAAATTATACAACCAACAAATCTAAATTTTCAGTTATGAACTTTTTTACCGTGCTTCTAAAATTACCTACCGCGTTTAGAATCCTCGAAAAATCGCTCTTAAATTACACAACCAACTAACAAATCTAAATTTTCAGTTACGAATTTTTATGAAAAGCAATTTTGTACAAAATTCAACCGCACTTCTTAAAAATCTTAGTGATGAATGAAAATAGTGAACTCAAAGTCACCAGGAACTTGGTGAAACATTTTTTCGGCAGAACAGGTGTACTCCCTTTGAACTAGCTCTACTTAGGTTTATAATCACGCCAATTATCGTCGACTTGAAGTCCACCCGTGATTGCAGGCCTGCGGGTGTTGTCCGTGAAAAAATCGGCACACACGCCAGCCAGATAAATGTGAACTCTACGTAATCGATCACAAAATTAATTAACACGGACGAGGGAAATTTCGAGAGCGTTCAGAGTTCCGCTAATTAGGATTCGTCGAGGGTGAAACCGCCAGGAGTTTAGGCAAGGCACGCCTTCCTGTAAGAGACTCGAGCGATATGCGTTTTAAGCATAGGCCCCGGGGAAAATTAGAACGGAGAAAATGAGTGGCTAATGTACAAAGCTAGCCGAAACTTTCGTGTTGATTAATCCGTCGGTAATGTTTACTTTGTACTTAGTTCAAGATGTGCCGTCGCGTCGGCGTGCGTCGTCGATGCTTGCCTTCCGGTGTTGATTCTGTATCGCGGAAACGGCCGCGGCTCTAACAGTTGAGCGAGCCCAACGCATAACTTCTAAACTACGGATTTCCTAGGGTTAAAACTTGGATTTTCGGCATTCTCTCGCCAAAACCTACAAGAATGCACAAGAAAAAGTAAAAAATTTCTGGTTTCCTGAAGTAAAATTTAGCCTTTGTTTTTATAATTATTCCTGGCCACTCATATGATTTTTTAATATTTGTGAGTTTAGTTAGCGAGTGTAATCGAACTCCATTTTGTATCACGAGAACAATCTTTCATGACTTGCTAATGATTAAACAAGCTTTTACATAATTATTATTATCCTCGTAGAACAGAAAATTTTGTTCTCCGCCTATTACAGTAATTATTTTAATATCGTTTCGCAGCCCACACGTTTGAGCTTCGATTATTGATTACTTAGTAAAATAATTAGCGTAACCTGGTCTGGTTTAAGATAATGTAATTAAGCCGAGTGTTAGAAACTTCGCATAATTTGTATAGTTCTTCCCGTGGATGGAGAAGTTCCTCCATCAACTATTCAATACTGTCTCATTAGCAATGCGCAAACATAATTGCGAATAATGATGCATCGAAACCCGAGCGTTCCGAAGAAAAATTTTCTTCCTCCGACAAGTTAAGTAAACTTATAGTTCACGTTCGTCAAACCGACCTGAGAATTACACAATTATTGCTAATCAATATCTCCTGTACCTATTAACCCTTTGCACAATTGTCGCCTCAGCCTCGACTAGGAGTGCAAAGGGTTAACAACAACCATTGTCAATGTCGTTGTACGTTGCCGAGGCGAATGGCTGCATCTTCCTTTACATCATTCATGTATTTCCTTAATGCAAAAAAATGTTATTCAACATTCTGCTTTATTCTTCTGCGCACTCTACTATTCTGTTTCAGTACTGTCTGTTGCAGAATGTTGAAACGTGCTTTCTTTCTTTTTCATTTCTCCTTTGAATGTTTGAAACATTTTCTGTAGGTGGAGACTTATTGTCGGAAGGTCTCCGGAATAATATCAGAAATTCGATGTGTAGTAGGACAGATGAGAATCTAAAGAAAAGAAAACTGAAGATATTAGAAGAATCGAAGAATATTAGTATGTTATGGTAGATCAATTAAAATTATTAGAAGAATAAATTAATTTTTCTTTGACCCGTGTCTGTCACGGTCGACTCGGACAATTTCGCGCAGTCCGGTGATCGGACTAATTGACAGCAGACAAGGGATGAAAAAGGTCAGGGAAAATTCTCGGTGGGGTGACAGTGCACGTTCGATACTTAAAGAGGGTATTGCTCCACTGTAAACCCAGATTCTATTTCTGGCATGCACGGAGCTTAGAGCACGCTTTGCGAATCGAGTCAGTCGTTGCCAGCGTTCTGGCCGTTTACTTGATTCGTCTCATTATCATAAAAGTCTTTCTGACAGTTATGCCTCCATTAGACACGGTCATTTTTATTCGAAACTCACTGGTTCACGTTCGTTGCACGATTAAATGTCAGACGCATTTAACATTCCTCTTCAAAAGCACTCGCACAAGCGGTTCTCTATCATTTCGTTTGCTCTTATCATTATTGAACTAATCGGAAACACGCGACTACAATTACAAGCCGACTGCGAATCTTTATGCGGAACAAAAATATTCACTGTGTAAGCTCAAGGAATAAATTCCCCGTGAACGCATGCTCACAGTTTCAATAATTGTAAATTGACACTGGACCTACAAAAGTAACAATATCGGATTTATTTATATTGCGAAGAAATTTTATTACAATTAGACTGCGGATTTTCGGAAAACTGTAGGCTATTATTTTCGACTCATTTAAAATATTTCGAGAAGCACATTGTCATTCAACTTCTGTTCCTTGTAAACAGGGTGGACAAATTTTATCTTGCATGAGGATCTGCTGTCTAATTACAATATACAGGGTGTAAAAGTGTAAAACACGAGTCCAAGGATTTCGAGGGGGAAAGAGGGGGACAATATCAGTTTTTTTGGGGTGGCGTTTTCAATGTCATTTGAAGGTCAAATTTGTTTCTTCAAATGGAAATCTATATTTTTTATTATGGGATCTTATTGTACGTAAAAAGACCAGCAATGAGTCATACTTATACTGCGAGAATGTTTGTAATCTCCTTATAACTATAACAAATTTTCAAAATCTTCTCCGTTGTTATGTAAACAATAATACAAATGATTCTCAAATTCTGAACGAACAGATATTCGAGATATTATAATTTCAGTAATTGTAAATCAAAAAAATCTAAGACCGATAATTTTGACCGATGGTGGTAGATTAAACGTTATAGAAATAAAGATAATCATTTTGATGTTCCTGTAGTCCTGCAATAATAGACGTTTGATTCGTTAGGTTGCATAAAAGCAACGAATACACACGTCTAGATGTAAGGTACCGCTTACATGAGGCAACGTCGTCTCATTACGGAACCTATAAATTGTTAACGAGCCGACAGTCTTGTCCGCGCCATTTTTACCTGGAAGTTGCGTGTTCGAGGATTGATTGCGTTAGGGGAGGAAACTCGTGGCACGTGTAGTTGTCTTTCAAACGCGAGTCTCGCCACGCGAGCATGTTGCAACGAGGATGTATTCTGGAAGGAAATTTATTTCTGTTGTTTTTGTTGCTACATTCTTTCCCCTATTTTTCCGTCCGCGCACGCGTGGCTCAGGGGGCTCGGCTTCGAACAACAAACCGTTCGAATTTTCATGAACTCTGCCGCGAGTGAAACATACTGACGAGCGAAAACAAACCTTTTCGCGAAGGCAAAAATTGCTTTGGCTCTCGATAAAGTTGCGAAACTCGCAGCCCGCTGAAAATAAATCCCGAGAAAAAATCTTCGAGAACTGCCGAGGGAACGACGACAACAAAATCGCGAACCATTTCGCCGTGTACCTACTGCGAATTGTTGAAAAATTGCGGATCTTCAAACCGTTATAATTTCGTAAAAAGAAATCTTACGATGACAAACGTGCACTCATTTTAAAGTTTGACGCCTCTACTTTCGCAGTCCGTTGCTTATTTTAACCTAAAAATATGTTGCACGCTGCGCAGTACAAAGATGTTTATGCTTGTACAGACGCTGCAATTTCAGAGTGTTGCGTAGTATGCAAATTACTGTTTCGAATGGATTATCTGACGGAAACTAAGGGAAACTATAACAGTATTATGCCGAGCACAGAATTACTCGTAAAACTGATAGAATTTGCATGTTTCTATCTCAAACCAGTTTCGGTCTATTTATATCCGAGTAATAAATAACAAACATTGTTCGTTTGCGTTTATTTTTTAGAACAGATTTATGGGAGCGTAAACTTAATTCCCGTGGCGATCATACAATAATTAACAACTAGCCGGCGTATTATTAAATTAATTATAATTAAATTCATGATCTCCGTGCATGTAACAGATAAAAATTGATAAAATACAAGGAAAAATCGTCGAATTCATCAACGTCACTGTAACTGTACCGAATGATTTTTTAATCCCGTCATCCCTATTCCCGGAATTTCCATAAAAATTCACACAGCCGATTAATAAGAAATGTGCATATAAAACGTAGAATGATGAATAATTGCGAGCATCAGTGTATATATCGACGTATTGATTCGCGAGGGTTCTCCATCGAGCATACCACGGGACCGTGAATTATTAGAACAGATTCTTTTTAATACTATTGCCGAGGGATCCGCGGAGACAGAGGAATCTGCTGACACAATTCCAAAACAAAGGCGACGGGGCTCGCGAATGGAAATTCGCGATAAATTCGCGGCTGGCGGTGGTCGCACGTTCCATTCTTGGCCGTGCCCTTTGCCCTTCCCGCTTCTGAAGCAGATAGAAATATTTCGGGATTCTTGACGATCTTGAAAAGACTCGTTCTCGCAATGAAAGCACCTCCATGTTTCATCAACGCACGTGTCTCCGACAGAAGTTTTCGTGGCTCCAAGTGCCAACGTCCACTCATCTTTTTATTTTACACTTTGCTTCTGTCGATCGTGTTTTTTTTTAACGTTGATAGAATCATCGCAAAAATATTCATGACGTAAACTGTTTTACGACGTCGGTAAAAAAAGATTGAGTGAGGTACAAGTGTAATAGGTGAAATCGTTCGATATGCACGGACAGGATCGAACTATACTTCAAATCTGTCGATTCTAGTAAGACGAAATTTTTTATAATCTTTTATAAAAAGATTGAAGTCATGCAGTGGCATTTTCTATTAATACAAAATTCACATAGTCACTATTATGTTTAACTGCATTTTCCGAATGGCTTGCAATTGCCTTTTCATTTGTTTATTTAGCCAATGGAAGTTTCTGATTTTAATGCAAAAAGAAATTAAAATTGATTGATTGCGAGATCCGCAAATTGATTTGTACGGGTTCAGACGTATTCAGAAGACGAAATTTTTCTGAATTCTCGAGAAGCGTCGTAGCATAAGAGCGCTCCATATTTCATCGAGCCACGTGTTCCCGACAGGACTTTTCGCGGTTCTACGGAAAAGTATAGTTGCCACGGAAGGAGCTGGTTGCGACGATAATAGGTTTAAGGTGGTTGATGTTTCCCCGAGAAAAAGAACGCCTCGCGTCAAACGAAATTCGCGGGAAATCTGGGACCATAGTGCAAGCTGAAAGAAACGCGGAAATATGCGAAACTGGGACGTGCGACATAAAATCGTGTCGGGTGAAGCTGATTGGAGGCCCTTTGACTGCGATTCTAATTGCATTTACGCGTAATTGCCCTTCGCAAAGGTAAACCCCCTGGTATTCCGAGCACGAACAATTTCGATGAAGTTCGATTTCTTTCTACGGTGTTCCTGCAAGGGTTCGGAACTATTGTGTTATAGTGGCGTGGTGGAAAGAGAAGTTTGCCTTTGGGGAAATTAGACGAGGAACACTTCGTAGACTAATATTGTTAACAGAAAAATTCGTGGACACTTCAATTCCAAGGTTTGAATAATGAAAAAGGTAAAAGAGTGGGTTCATTGCTGTTTACAGGTCCCTGCAAATAAGAGGTGGCTCTCAAAAATATATTTTTCTAATACACACGGTGGTATAATAAGACAATGTGTTTTGTCGCTTTTCTTAATTTTTTAAAAATAGGGGATTTTCGATTTTTGCTCCAAAATATGTTTTCAATACACAAGATAGCGTAACCTGATGTAGTGTGACCTAAGTTTTTGTATTGTTTTTCTTAATTTTATATGAATAGGTGGATGCTTAAGTTTTACTTTAAAAACTTTCTTTTATAAGAGGCGAGGTATTTCAACAACAAAAAAATACTTTATATTTCTTGTGATTCTTAATCCCTATCTTATAGTACTCCAGTAATTCACCAATTAGATCTTCATTCTAAGGCACCTTTCTAAAGTTTTTAATTATTCCTGACTATTCTAAGCAATTGACAACGTCTCAGACTTTCTCTTGCAAATGCTGACAAATGCAGTGCCCCATCTTTGTCGATAAATGTCAGTTTTATGATTATCGACTTCCAGTGACCTGAGCTTGTCAGGAAACATTCAATGACATTTGCGACAGACGTCTCCTCGCAAAGAAAACGGCTTAACGTCTGAAAAATCGGCGCAGACGTCGAGCTGCTGCGAGTCAATTATGATCGAATACAATTCCCGTCTGAGCAGATTACTTTTTTCATTAGATCGCACGGTGCATTGTTGAAAAGGGCTCGCCCTCTTTCGCTGAGCTGGAGGAGCGACATTTAAAGAAAGGGGGTCCGCAATCTCTCCCTCTATCCAAGACGGCCCTTCGAAGGGAATAGCAAAGGTAAAGGGAATCTTTTCGTCGCGACGGATCCTCGTGTAATCAGAAGCAGCACGGTCTCGACGTCGAACGCCAATTCAACGGAGAAAAAGCCCCGCGAAGAACTCGATTCATTTCGACGGGATCTTCCGGTCGCCTCCGAGCAATCCTCCTTTATGGAATTAGCTCATGCGAGTCTCCAATCTCTCCAATCTCTGGACAGAAAGTACGGATGTCCGGTTTCCGGTGCACGAATCTCTTAATTGCAAACCTTTCCAAACAAGAATTTCATAAACATATTATTTTTTCGTGACTCTAAAAATTAATTCTTCTATACATGGACCTGATATTGCATAAACTTCACCTTCGCAACCCAGAAATTTTTAACTTTTTACTATATAATTCTGTACATCTTGGCGAGAAAATGCCAAAAATCGAAGTTTTATAGAGAGGAATTCCCTGGTTCAAAAGTTATGCGTGTTTAATATTGAGCGATTACACTTTCTTCTGGGACAAGCTGTCATCGAACAGTAATCAAAATTTAGAGAATCATATATGGGATCCCGAATAGAAGGTGTAATCCAAGTTGGTTGGGATTAGATCGTTGAGGAGGGAGGGGGGTTCTGGGTTGACAAGTTGAAGTTTAACCATACGAATTGCGTAATTAAAAAATCAGCACTCTTCAGCAAATCTAAGGTGACCAAATAAACGGAAGCAAAAATAGTAAATACTTTTCTTCAGTGTTAACTATAAAAAAAATTGACAAAAATCTGCTAAAGAAAAACATATTCCAACGACGCAAAATTCGAATGTTTGAAAGAACATAAAGAAATTGTATATTAAATTGCAATTGCAAGTATACTGCGACACAGTAAACGAGAATTCTCAGTGCTCAGAAAAATGTACTGAGTCGTGGCAGACCCAGCGTACCACGAATTAAAGTTCCCTTAACCTAAGTGCTTATTTCTGTTCGTCTGTATTCAAAGCGAAATTTTTCTCCTGTCGTTTTTGGACCTTGACTTCCTCTCCCACGGTCGTTTATCCTGTGTGTAGCGTTTTCTACGTTTTTAATAAAAAAAAGAAATAAATCCGCCGCTTATTGTACATTTCACTCTCATAGTTGCCTTGTGACGAACAAATATTTCCGTCTTCTTAATACCATCTTTTTCCAGCGCTTTTACTATATGCACACAAACTGTAATTGGATTTCGACGATTAACATCATCGTCCGGTATTCATTTACCTTATGCAATAACATTTACCGGGACTGAACAATTTTCCGCAGATTGATTCGTGAAAAAAAGAGAACTCGGATGAAACGGGAACTCGTTACTTCCACGAACGGCGGGTCCCTCCCGTTAAGTCTGGATTAAATTCTGTTGCCTGGAAAAATTTTTATCTCGTGTTAGTTGCATAAAAAATTGGAAAATTCTCGGATTTATCGGATGCTGCTAGCCTGGGAACGAAGCATCGTCGTGTTTGCTGTAAATACAAATCGAATTTCGAAATGTTTCAGCAATCGAGCATTGTTCATTGTTGTTAAATTGTTATGGATCAAAGTATTATTCACTATTTCATACAGAAGCTATTGCAACACGAGCGAAAGCATCGGAGAGCGAACGACCATTTCCCGAGCAACAATTCAGCGAATCGGATTGAAGTGCGCACTGTCCTTTGACAACTGACCCCAAAAAACTTGAAATTTTCAATTCTTTTTCGACTCCTCCAAGCGCTTTTAATTAGACCGTTTGCTTGTTAGACCATCAAGGATGTAAGATTGTCGAAATTATTGAAAATTATGTTTAATGAAATGACTACAAATCTACCGTCACTATTCGCTTCCAAAATCGGGAATTATTAGATTATCAATTTTCTCAATATTTAGGCAATTTTCGGAGCAGAAGAAAAGCTCATCTCCATTTCCATCGCATTACGAGATCCGTGGTTAGGTCAATGTTCTCGCTGCTCTCGAGTTTTTAAAAATCATTCACTCTGCACACAACCTTCATATTACAAAATTTGTAGTAAAAAGTATTTTCTCCATTCCCATCTGAATTTCATTTTCATTGCCTCGGCAGAGTCTTCAAAACTTCCTCGCTGCTCGGGCAGTTTTCCGAGCACGAAAGTAGTCGGAAATATTCTTCAACTGCTTTCCAGCAAAAAAATAATTACCTCCACTGTTCCACCGGATCCATTGTTAGGCTCTTTGACTCTCTCGCCGTTCAGACAATCGGCGTAAAAACGGCAAAAAAATATTCCACCACTGCCCCGACTAAGATTTTTATCGTTTCCATTCGAAAGTTCTTTCAGCAATGCGAACTCGCCTTGACGACACCCGAGGTACCATCCGCGCGGTCTAATGTTCTCGCGCTGATAATCTACAAATGGTCCACAAGATAAATTACATTGTAGAATGGGATAGTTAAGTTTCCGCGCAGATGAACTTAATCGAATCCTTGATTTCGCCAATCGGATAACCGTGGCTCGCAGCAGGAGCCATGCGCTAACACCATTACTTCTATCATGCTGATCCGTTACGAGTTCGAGAACGTGATTAAGCTTCGTTACGCTCGATCTGTCAAGCCCCGACAGGCTCTCGATCACGTGGTGTCATATTAATACGCGGATATTAACTTGGCCGACGGTTTCAATTAATCCGCCGGACTAGCGCCGCGAAATTTGAGTGTCTGCGAAAAAAGTCTCTCGCGAATTCTGCGAATCTGCAAAAATCTGCGATCATTCCTAGACTAGAATAACATATGACGAGGTGTCTGCAATTATCTCGAATTTCAGCACATTACACATTTTCCCTGGTCTTGATTGACGGCTCGACGGTAACGAGCAAATTTCTGAACTCTCATTTGAATCAAGAAAATATTCTGCAGATATATTCATTTATTTCTTTACGAAGGTGACTAGTTAAACGATTCATCAACAGCTCTCCCCCCTCGTTTCCGGTCGAGTTTTCAACCGGAGGGCGGTTCACTCTCATCCGGTTTTACTTATTCATCGCAATTTCTGTTCGATCCGGTTTCATTTGTTAACCAGGCGATTTATGGACTGAATAGCCACGACCTTCGCGCATAATTCGTAATTATACTTCGCAGGGGGGTGGGGCCGGGCGCGTGGTTTCTCACGCGAATTAAGTCGTGTTCTTTCGTTCCCCGGCCCTTTTCGCAGGGCCACCGTTGTTTCCTCCCTGCGAACCTGCTGTTTCCGAGGGGACGAAGGATCAGGACCAAGAATCGACGGAGAAGAAAAGAAAAAGGAAAAGTCTGAGGGTCGCGTAATCCACCCCTGTTTCCACTCCCTTGATTTCGAACAAAGATTATCGCCCTTTTCTCTTGATCCTTGACGAAGCTCTGCCTGGTAACGAGCGACTTCGTGCGTGTAGTAGTGGGCACAGTCGATAGAAAAGTTATGTGCACACTCAATTTTTCTCCAGGGATACCCGAAAATCCCGATATTGTTGGTACAGTGATTTCTCTATATATGTCGCCAAGGCCTGGATGATAAACGTCGCGGAACTATCCCCACTACCGCGGAGTATACCCTATCAGGGGCCGCGGAGCATGAGCGACCTCGGACGCCGAGGAGTGCAAACATAACACGGCTAGAGTATGCCTCCTGAACGTGTTGTTGACATATATCGTGAATTCACTATATTTTCCTATTTCAATTTTTCCGGAAAGATGCAAATGCATCCCGCACGAACATCTACCGTCTAGTTCTAATAAAGATTGCATGGCTTTTTACGGCTTGTAAGGCGCTCAAGTACGACCATACTGAATTAATAAGAACATCTTGTTGGAATAATAAATCGACTGCGACCGTCGTGAAAAATTCTGCATTCTCTGGGAGATATGTGTGGTCGGAAAATCGATACCGCATTCTGCTTCAGAAATCGTTGGAGCGAATTTTCGCGCACGATTTGATTTCTGAAGTCGAGGAACGTAAAAACACATTTTAATTCCAAGAATTTCACTCTCCACGTTGTATACTGCGAGAGATTGTAGGTTGCACTAGCGCGCGTAAAATTCAGCGTAACTGTCTGTCTTATCTGTTGCACGCAAAAAATGCATGGGAACTCTGCAGTCTAGTATGCATGCAATTTACCATTTCGTAGATAAGTTCCAACTCTCCGGGAATTAAGTAGAATTCTATATTCGTGCAAGCACGCGTACTGCAAATAAAATACAACCGAAGATTTTGCGAAATGAATAACTTCATATTTGACTACCTTTCGAAGATCTTTATAGGACAGATGCGCATCCTCGTTTTACGTAGTCGTTAATTCTCGTATAAATTATAGAAAACTCTGCAATAATACACGGGCTAGCTAGAACAATTCTAGTGTCGATTAATAAAGTATACAAAATTCTGTGACGACGACTGCTTAGAACAGCCTTGCTGGTCCCGTGCAATTTTGTTGTGCATAAATTATATAAAATTCTGCAACGATGTATAGTCCGCTTAAAACAGTTCCGCAGTGTTGTGTTGGTTATTTTGTTCTTGGGTAAGGGACCCAATTACTGTGGGGGTACCAGTTACTATGACTATATTAATTATACTTATTTTTAAAGCGTAACGATTATTAAAAAAGGAGATGTATAACATATATGTTAACTGATTTTAACGAAAAAATATTTAATATTTCTTTTCTTTATATTAATTATGCTTTAAACATAAGTATAATTAATGTAGGCATAATGATTGATAATTTGGTCCCTTATATACCCCAGCTCGCATAAATTATACAAAATTCTGCAACGATGCACACGGTATATTTACAACAGCTTTTGTTTCATAGATAACAAGTTTGTTTAACTTTCCAAGAAACTCAACGGAGCTGTTGCATAGAAAAGGATAACAATGTAAAGTCAGTCGCGAGCAAAGTTTGATCAAGCTTCCATTTTGAGCCAGTAGAAAGTTTTTGCAATGAGAACGAACTACAATAAACCTAGTTCTCATCAAGCGTCTCTGTATTCCTAATTAAATAACAGAGAATACGGTTTCTTACTTCGGCGGCGACGGTATAACTGTATCATGAGCTCCGGTTCCATAATTTCACTTCGTTTTGCCAGCTGCACAAAGAAACAGAATAACGAATTACTTTAATTAATGCGGTACGAGTCGGTGAATTAGGGAGAACGTCTCACAACGGCTGCAACTCGCATTTCTTCGTGCATCCACGGCGTTCCATTACGAGTATGAATATCTCTTGAACCTTCTTTTCTGCCATAAATGCCTAATGCAGTGTAAAATCAATTTTATTCTGCCAATGATGCTACATTTTTCAACGCAGATGTTCATACAAATTTTATAACGTTTGTTGATTTTAAGACTCGTTGGCTAGGTGAATATAAAAATGAAGGGAAACTAAAGTTACACAGGATGAGAACTTTTGTGAATTTTTTCCTTAATACAAACAGGGATCGTACAATATTTTTATAGATTTTGCAACGTAACGTATGTAAAAATTGATGTTGCAAAAATCAACACGTTTGAAATAATGGTGGTTGGTGTGAACCCTGTACTTGATTTTTAAATGAAGACATTCAACAATTTTTTTTTACGCTTTAAAATAATTTTACAACTTGGAACTTTTCACGATATTTTAAGTAATATTTGAGCATAACGTACGTAAAATTTAGTATGAAAATTTCGAATACATTTGAAGCAGCGGCGGTTTCAACCGAACCGTGTGTATTCACCGCAAAAACTGCTTTAAAACAACACGTAGGGGAAAAAAACGTTCTTAATTACAACAACTCCAATTGATAACGCAATTTTCCCTCGAATAACGTACGCGAAATTGAAAATATCGACTGTTCCAATAAAGTAACAAAACCCGGGGGCGAAAAAAAAAGGGAACGGTTCGAATCGAACGATTAAATCTTCAATAAATCTTTGGATAGGAATCCGATTTTCCGATCAATTATGGACGATTAAAGACATGATTGTAAACGGTGGGACGAGCCTCGCACAGAGCGAGGCACCGTGGCGACAAATTTTAATTGTCGTAATCGCGTCAAATAAATCCCCGTCAATTTTCGCGTTACGTGACTCCTAGCGACTCGGATCGCCGGGCGAATTATAATTAGCACCGAACTCTCCCGAACACGTCTGGTTTCATTTACGCCGCCGGCTGAATGCACTCCAGATGAGCTGTCGCACCCCGTTGGTGCAACACTAACACCGTGCAATCTGTTTCTGTAAACAGACGATCATTTTTGCGAAATCTTGTCGCGGCGACGCAACGCTAAAACACAATACTCTGACTGCGAAACGTCTCAATTTAGGACTGTGCTGCTCGTTTACAGTAGCTTAGATTATTCGTAATTAGTTCTTCGATGTACTTACATGTATTTCATTGTATTTCAATACACTCCATTCTATTTAAACGTATTTAAATGTATTTAAATGTATTTAAATGTATTTCAATGTATTTCAATGTACTTAAATGTATTTAAATGTACTTAAATGTTCTTCGGTGTATTTCGATTTAGGTTACACTTCACCTTGGTAAAAGTGTGCGTGTTCAAAAGTTATGCGTGTTTCCATACACTTCAATGTACGTGATTGTACTCAAATGCACTCAAGTGTACTTCAATTTACCTGAATTGGCTTTAATGTACTCGAATGTTCTTTCATATACTTGAATGTACTTAAATGGTCGTCGATGCGTTTCAATGTACTTAAATTAGTTATCGTGGAGCGATTCAAATGCACAAATGCATTTTCACGCAGCTCGTCTGAATTGGATTATAATTGCGTAGGCACCCGCCACGAATTTCACACATATGTGATGTAATCAATGCACACCGGAAATGTATGCAGTCACCGGAAACAAAATTACTTGCAACTGTTATTCCGTTGTTCAGAAACAAGTTTAATAGTATTTACGACGCTGGAACATGTCCCGAATTTGGCAATGAATTGCACAGCGTATTTTGGCCAGGCTACCTGCTGAAAAGAGCATGTTATGCATAAATCATTTTGATGATTTTCAATTCTCAGACTCTATAATTTAACATGAATTGAAGCAGCAAATTTTGGAAATTTGTCTGAGAACATTGTACCGTGCAGAAATTATCATGTTCAAGTCTATGCTCATTAGGCGATAGCAAACTGTAGGTTTTCTCATAATTTCCAAACTCGGTCAGCTATACAGGCATAGATATTCCAGTCCATAAATTACGGCTGTAATACAAAAAGTTCGTTTCCTTCCATAATCACGTGGGCGCTGTTAAGCGCTTCGTCGGAGTAAGAAGTTATAATTAATAATCCCGATAACATGAAAATCTTCTTCGTTTTATGCTTCTTTATTCGCAGCTTCAGCCTTGAACAAATCCTGAATGGAGCCTGATAAAAGGATATGCGTGAACGTATATATCAGAGTCTTTCATCCTGTGGGATTAATCTGTGGATGGCAGAAGTTGGGTCCATTCTGACCCAGACTTAAAACCGTTCCATGTAAATTGTAATTGTCTAGTAGTCGGTTCAAATCATTAGCCTTTTGTACTAGGTTTAATAAAAGGGTCCACGCTGATCTCAAAGAAATAGCTTATTATTTAGAATTATAAACATTTCTCCTAAATTCTGATTTTTAGCAGTCTGTCCAAATCATTAATTATTTTCATAAAATCCAATGAAAAGATCGACATTGACCTCAAAGAAATAGCTTATTATTTAGAATTATAAACATTTCTCCCAAATTCTGATTTTCAGCAGTCTGTCCAAATCATTAATTATATTCATAAAATCCAATGAAAAGATCGACATTGACCTCAAAGAAATAGCTTATTATTTAGAATTATAAACATTTCTCCCAAATTCTGATTTTCAGCAGTCTGTCCAAATCATTAATTATATTCATAAAATCCAATGAAAAGATCGACATTGACCTCAAAGAAACAGCTTATTATTTAGAATTATGAACATTTCACCCAAATTCTGATTTTCTAGCAATCAGTAAAAATCATTAATTATTTGCATAAAATGCACTAAGCAGATCAAAGAAATAGGTTGAGTAATTCGTAAAAAGAAAATAGATGCGTATAGACGACGAACGAATCCGACCAACTGGTGATTATAAGATGATTAAAAGCATCCACCTTACGATTCTTAACTTTTAAAAGCAGAAGAGTTTCTTTCAGGTTTCCGAATTCTTTTGAAACATCGAGGAGACAAGTCGCGTAACTTCCGCCTGCGAAGTATCGCGATCACACTTTGAAGAGGCTGGGGGAGAAGTTTCAATCCGTTCAGCGCGACGGATTAATTGCGACCATTAATGGAGTCTGGTGTTCCCTGATATTTGCACGCCCGAGGAGGGGGAGGCTCGATCAATGTTGCCGTCCTCTTCTGCAAATAATCTTCCGGATCCAGGAGGGCGGCGAAAGCATTGAAATGATGATCGAGAACCTCCAAGACGGGGATCACTCTTACCATCGCGGTAATCTTCGCATTCGAACAAAATGGTCGACTTCTGGTTCCTCGTGTCTTTTAAATTGGAGGAATTACTGACGTTTCAAAATCTGATAAAAATCTGTGACTGACTCTTTATGGTATCGTTTAATATTCTTCCTCTATTCTTCTAATATTCTTCTAAAAATATTTGTCTAATATTCTTCTACAAATATACTTAACCCTTTGCACTCGGCACTATTTTCAATGTAAAATTAAATTTTTTTTCCGTCTTACAATATTTGCAATTTATTCAAACGAAACCGATCCGATTTCTACATGTAGTATTTGAATGTTTAGTGATCTATTAAATACAGATATTGTAATGTAACAAATATTTTGTAATATTTTTTCTAATTTCTTTGAAATAATGCCACAACAATTTCTAGTGGTGCTTCAGAGTCACCACTCGAGTGCAAAGGGTTAATTATTTTTCTAGTATTCTTCTACAAATATTCTTTTAAAAATCAATGAATGATGTCCGATCCTTGAAGTAGCAGTGGAATTGTCTCTGGCACATTAGAAGAATCTTCTGAATTTGACGTATCTTTGCTAATTTATTATGTAAATATTGGACTCGAGGATGAGCAGTTAAAACAGCCGAGCGTGTTGTAAAAGAGGAAACTGTAAACTGAAATAAAAGAGGGAAAGTGAGAAAAGCGAGATTAACAAAAAGAGTAAAGAAAAATCAGGCTACTGAGAGCAGTGACACTTCGTCGTTTAAAAGCGGAGTTAAAAACATTGAAAAAATTGAGGTAGTAAAACGGCACGCACCGAACACTGTTCCACGGTAAACAAGGATCCGTCTAACATCGTAATCTCTGTGAAAATAAGATCGTCACGACGACAAAGGGAAAACCGTGAAGTTGACGATACTAAACTTCACTGAAGTTACGCGAGCGAGGTAAACAGAAAGTTCTCGGAAGCCGTTGGAATCTGAACAGACAGACTCTCGGCGAGTAGATCGCATAAAAACAGTCCTGCAAAACAAGAATTGAACTGTCGGGTAACAGTTACCTGCGACGTTAACAATTTAAAGGCAACGTTGTGGTTGCTGTCCGATGCTGGTGTCCCTAAGGACTACTAATAGTGCTGCTCCCGATTATCACATTGCTGGGAACGAAGACGAACGGCTGGATCGCTGGTGGAATTTTAAAGAACCATAGATCGATTCCCACTTCTTTCGAACTGGTTGCTCGATTTTGCTTCGTTTGTTTGCGTAACAAAGCTCTCTGTCTCTGAGCTTCCTTTTCCTCCACTGATCTATGGCTTTGCGGGACCTTTTAGAATCCTGAGAAGCGGATTTAGAGTGATTGGTAAATTGCTAGACTGAGGATCTTTATGCAAATTATTGGAATGGGGATCTTTATGCAACTGTTCATGACAATTTCCTCGAAATTGGAATGAGGACAAAATCTCTCTCATTGATTAACCCTTAGCACTCGAATGGCGACTGCAAGGCGTCACTAAAAATTTCTGTATCGTTGTTCAAAATATTTTTTACATTCTTAACACTAGGTTTACGGAGCACGAAAAGTGACTATTTTGCATTACTTTATAAAAATAACAAGAACGTGTAACCCAGATTTTTAGAAATATTTTTCAAATAATATATACCCAAAGAAATAAATTTGCTAAATAATTACTCATGTATGAATTCTTAGAATTTTAATAATTTTAAATTAAAAATATTAGAACCCGTCATTTTGACGGATCCCGTAAAGCTAGTGTTAAATTTGTATTTAACAAATTACTAAACATTTCGTTTGTATAACACGAAAAAAAAAAAAATATATAGACTTGTGTCGTTCTGAGTCGGAAGAAATGTGTCGTTTCGGACTTAAAATAGCTTCTGGAAATAAATGGAATAAAAGTATTACGGTGTGAATGGAATATTCTTGTGTTGCACAAATTTTCAAATACATAGAACGAATAAATATCTGTACTCTGTCAGAAACACCTGGCTCCATATTCCTCGTTCGTAGTTAAAGAGAGCAGTCGCGATGAACTCTGCGTAATTAATTCGTCGTAAAATCGGAAACGACAAAGAAGGACAGAGAGAAGAGAGAGAGAGAGTCAGAGAGTGAGAGAGTGATACATTGTGATCGCATTGGTGAAAGACGCAGCTCGTTTCCCTCGCGAAATCGTTTCCAAGTCCGACGACGGACTTGATCGTTGCGTGTATAATTAAAAGCCTGGAATGGCAGCTGGTGCAATTGATTAATTACTCGCGCGATAGGATGCGACAGGGTTACACTTGTATCCGACCGACCATGGATATACCTGCAGTCTGACCCGCTCAACAATTTACGCCATTTCAATCCGTTTCGTCGAAATGATAAATAAATCTACGCAAGAAGTTATTTGCTGGGGAGGGGGAGGGGGGAAGTATTGGATCTTTGTCGTGAGAAGCCACTTAATTACATTTAACACTGGAAGTGCCACCAGAAGTGAACAGTATAAAAGAACGAACATTAAAAATGTCTAGGTTGTATTAGGCTCTTGAAAGTGACCAAATTATGAATTTTAACGAAAATACCCATTTTAGTATTTGATTTTATGAAGATTGAAATAAAGAAAGGATTTCTTTCATTGACTAAAAGATTCCGTGTGGCAAAAATAAAATCAAAATGTTATTAGAATTTATTAATTCATTTAGTTATGAGAATTTCATGTATTTATGATCAAAATAAGTAGGCGAGGAGTATGTACGATTCCATTATTTTCCATCGAATGAAATTACGAAAAAGGGAGAAAATCGAGGCAAAAATTCTCGTTGTGCATAAAATCCAGTCGGAAAAGAGACAATTTGTTATTCGTCCAATTCTAAATTAATTTGTTCAGCAATTTTGCGCGAAAGCATCGTTACGATTTCAATAATTGTGAGAAAAGAATTTGACATATGCAATACGATAAGAATTTATCAATGGTACCGCGAAACAATTGAATGACAAAAGTTCCTCTGACTTGTGTAAGTATATTCGCTTCATTTTTACTTTGAAGTGCAATTTAATAAAATGTAGGTATATTGCAATTTTACATTTTGTGCGAGCATTTCGAGAAATCGCATACTATTTTATGGTACGTAGTAAATTCAATGAATTTTCGTTGCGAGAAGCGAATGGGGATTAATGAGGACGTTTTAGCAGCTGTTCGATTACGATGAGGAGATATTTCACAATTATTTACGAAATTATAATAATAATTTTAATTAATGCGGAAGAATTAATGTCGAAGAATAATCATGCCAGGTCAGTGAATGCGAGTTTACTGGACGATCTATTGTCGACTGGAAGACCAAGTGGACCCATTTTTATTGAATAGCATTCATTTTATTTGCGATTGAGACAACAATGATAATACAAAGACCAAGTTCCATTTAGAAAGCTAACAGAATCGTATTACATGAAATTGCAGTGATTCCCCACAACTAAATCGACCAAGATCAAAAATGAAAGATCTCCAGCGGATCGAGCTTCTTCACGCATGAACGGATCACCATCGGAAGCCACTATTGCAAGATAACATTTCGAAAGACAGCAATTCCCTCTAGGTAAGTCCTGAATTTAAAATGTCTGGAATAGAGAGGAAAATGGTGAAAGGGAGAGAGGGACGGTGACCAGTGAATTTCTACAACAGAGAATACTGTTCTCCGGAATTACCGGAAACCACGATAGAACTTAAATTATTTCGTCGAGTTAATTTCGACGCACGTATAAGTGGTCTGCATTTACATACAGTAGCACAGTGACTCTCATTAATATCCGGACACTATTTAACGCAGCACAGGTTCCCTACAGTTTGGAACAAACGACTGGAAAGTTGGAAAATCTGAAGGCACCAATATACTAAATTATGTGTAAAAAGAACGATCGAAAAATTGGAATTGGTTTGGCGCAATATTTTTATCTGGACATATATCAAAACTTTGAGAAAGATTTTGTATAGATTTGTAACAATTATATTAAATTATAGTTAACGTTAGTAAAATTTCATTGAAATTAGTTGGCGCAATTTTAACACATTAACTGATACGTCGATTCTATGTGAACGGTACAGTTCTTCAACTATCGTTAAAAATTAATTTTTCTCATGATATAATTGCTTAAACTGTAATCAGTACGTTAAACTTTAACTTTGTAGTTTTGATTACAGTCGCTAAACTATTTTGATTTTGCGGGGTGTTCGGCAGGAAAATTATTCTGTTTTAAACAGTGTCCGAAAATTAATGAGAGTCGCTGTCCGAGGATCCGTGTAGAACGAACGTGTACGGGAAATCCGTTCCGTGGGAATATCGCAATGAGTATTTATACTGTGTCGCCGAACATCTGTCCCGTGCAACGTTTCCGCGGGTCGTGGTCCGCGGAACACTACTGCGCAGCCTGGCTGCGACACGTGCACTCAGTGCACCGCACCGAACCCGGTGCATCATAGTTCATTCGCGTGGAATAGGCATTCATAGTCTGAGACCGAACTCAAGGTGGTCTCACCAAGAAGACACTATCTACTGTAGTCCGTAAACTACAATATAATTTCAACGGTTCAAGATTTTAATCTGCAGTACTTGGCGCACAGTACTATAATTAATGCTTTGGTAAAATCTGGAAAACCTGGAACATTAATTGTACAATCAGAGATCAAAGATTTCAGCATACAAATTGTGAGTGTGGAACATTTTGCAAATACTTGGGAATTAAAATTGTTAGTGTCATCCAGAGGTAATTCATATAATTCCTAATTTGATATTTAGAAGAGAAGATAAATTCTTAGTCTTATTATTTAGAACGGAAGAATAATTACTAATCTCGTTATTTACAAAAGAAAAATAATTCCTAATCCCATTATTTGGAACAGAAGAATAATTCCTAATCTCATTATTTAAAAGAGAAAAATAATTCCTAATCTCATTATTTAGAACAGAAGAATAATTCCTAATCTCATTATTTAAAAGAGAAAAATAATTCCTAATCCCATTATTTAGAACAGAAGAATAATTCCTAATCTAATTATTTGGAACAGAAGAATAATTCCTAATTTAATATCTAGCACAGAAGAATAATTTTTAATTCAATATCTAGCACAGAAGAATAATTCCTAATTTGATATCTAGCACAGAAGAATAATTTTTAATTCAATATCTAGCACAGAAGAATAATTCCTAATTTAATATTTAGAAGAAAAAAGGTTCCTAAAGAATTCCTAATTTTATTTCTTTAAATTTTTAAGTTAGTTGTGTATATGGATACAGAATAGCTAAATGTTCTGATTCGAGACAACTATATTAGAGTCCTGGGAATATTGGGTGGGAAGAAATTCGTTTGCACGTGACGTCAACGTCTCATGCTCGTCGCAGCAAGTTAGGCACCGGTAATTCAATGCTGATACTTGCTGAGGAACTTCGCGGCGAAATCCACGGAGAATCGCTTAAAATGCTCTCTCTCTCTCTCTCTCTCTCTCTCTCTCTCTCTTCCCCCTCCTCTCTTTCTCTCACTGTCTCTCTGTCTCTGTCTGTTGACTGGTAGGCGAAAGGGTTGATTGACACGAATCTCGTTGGATTAATATGCATTCAGAAGTGCATAAAACTGCACGTGAAAAAGAATCTAGAAAATCATTATCTTCTAAATATAATATGAAACTAAGTGCTTAGCGATTCAAGTGGTCGACATCTCGTTAAATCATTAAACAGTTTCATATCAAATTTAATACACTCCAAATTTCAATAAGATTTTCATTTTATCTCAAACCTGATAACATCTCTGCCATTTTCAATATTGAAATAAATATATGGAAATTCTGTTTAATGTCAGCGCTTGCTTGTTCGTAAATATTTACATCTACTAATAAAACGCACAGACGTAGAACAATAAGCAACAATAAAGAAATGTTGGAAAACGAACTAGATAAAGCTGTATTGGTATCGTCATACAGATAATAAACGACAGAGAATTCAGCAAGTTTCATTGACGCTTTCACCGAAAGAGTCTTTCAATTCTGGCCCATTGATTCAGAAGAAATGATCGAAATGGCTTCCTCGCGCAAGAACGGAAACCTCTCAGCGTCCGCCTGTCTGATTACCAAAGAGGTGTGAAAGTCTTCCCGATCTTTTGAACTGTCCAACCAACTCGAACTTCCGACAGTCTTCCGAACTGACTTGGAACTGACCATGCGAACAGGTTTAGGGAAATTGGAATTACGGTTGTTGGTGCTGACATTTGACAATTCCCTGCACCGTGTAGCGAAAGAAACAATTCCCACTCAATACCGTTGCAACCCTTTTTTGATCACCTATGCACTGCGAAATTTCATTCAGTTACTACGGTACAGTAGTTTTAATGGCAGTACCTTTAACCCCAAACATTTTTAGACATTAACTTTCGCTACTGGTTCTTTAATTTCTGTAGAACATTTGGAGTGAAATTACTGCATTGCTCGTTGTTAATAATACTAAGAATTATGAAATACTAATTGTGATTATTACTAAGAATTGTGAACTACTAATTCTTAATAATATTAAGAATTATGAATTACTGATTCTTAATTATACTATGAATTGTGAACTACTAATTCTTAATAGTATTAAGAATGATGAATTACTGATTCTTAATTATACTAAGAATTGTGAACTACTAATTCTTAATAATTATTACATTATCCTACATTAATTCTTAATCTACTTAAATTATAAGTCTGAAATTCTATACTTGAAGGTATCTGAGAAAATTTATACAAAGTTGTAGGAAGGTCCTAGTGTGATACTTCATAAGGGTTCGTCAACGAATCTGACACTAAGAATTGCTAGTAAAATTAATAAATGTCACTGCACTCTCAATTTTAATCGGCAGATTAAATTCCGGAAATTGTCCGGAATGTTTCTAGTAAGCCGGACCTGATGATACATAATTGCAGTAGAATTCATCCGTAAAATGTTGTCTCTGTTTTTTAGAACTCCGCGAGTTTCGCCACGTGTAGAAAGTTCACTGTTTCATTACAGCCCGTCTGTTTGCGTTACAGTCCAGTGACGGAACTAATGAAAGAGAAATATTAGTTCCTTTAAACTGGCCGAAATTTCGTTCACAGCCAGAGGAACGAAAGGCAGCGACGATAAAAGGACTCAAATGCCCTCTGTATTCTCGGCATTTTTCTCGAGTCAGCCGAGCACCGTCGAATTCATTAAAGAAATCGTGAAAGAATAAGACGCCGCCGCCGTTCTTTGTTTCACGGGCTGGTCGTTCTTTTCAGACGATCAGGATTCCTGTGACAGATATTACGGTCACCGGAACTGATTAAAGAACTTATACGCCCCTGCAATCTGTGGGCGTGTTCCCGTTTTTATTAACACTAAGTTTACGGGACCCGTCAAAATGACGGGTTCTGATATTTTTAATTTAAAATTTTTAAGAGCATACATGAGAAATTATTTAGCAAATTTATTTCTTTGGGTATATATTTTAAAAATATTGCTAAAAATGTGGGTAGCAGGTTCCTGTTATTTTTATAAAGTAATGCAAAATAGCCAATTTCAGTGCTCCCTAAACCTAGTGTTGAGAACACCAAACTGCAATAGTAAAATTGTATTCTTTCTAACTTTTGTACAAAGCATACCAAGAAAGCACGAAACAGTGAACTGAATATAATTTTTATTATTTTGCAAATCTTCTTGGTCTCTACTTTGATAATTTGTTCTTCGGATCTCCTAGTTATTATCGTAATCAGATCTCTCCGTTGTTTATTATTATAATTAATTGTCGCTGGACCTTGGAATTTCTCGGCAGAATTCGATGTATCATCGAGACTTACGTTTTCGCGAGCACTATGAAAAGAACGCAAGGTAAGACTATTTTTAATCGCGCCTCCATTTTCGTCAATGACTGTCAATTGATTTATACGCTGACCCAGTTCAATCGGCCGGAATTTAAATAAATAAATACGCTGTTTGTTATGGTTGGCGGACTGACGGATGAGCAGCACCGCAAGAAAATAAATAATCGGACCTCTAACCCCTCGGGAGGAATTCGCGTTGAAACTCGATTAGGCTCCGGGACGATCTGAAAATCATTTTTGGGAACGGTCTTCGATTCGCTCGAGAAAGAAAATTATACTAAAATTGTCGGTTTTTTAATGGGAAAATGGTATTGAGTCTTAAAGGTGATCACGCGCTCATTATAATACAAAAGGGAGTGTCTCGCGAGGCGCGAATGAAAAGTGCGATTATGATAGTTTTTCTTGATCCTCGGTGGACGGTTCCTCGTGTGAGCGAAATGAGAAAAATGGAGGAAAACTTTTACTCTGTCGCGGCGGAGGAAGCCACTTAGTCTTCCAGGTAATTGTGTAATCACCGAGGCCCTGCACCGTCACATCAACCTGCAACTTATTACTATTCTTTACATACCCCGCTGGACTATGAGAGTTCATTCACTTTGCTGCTTTCACCAGCTAGAGAAATTCGTTGAAAATTTTTTAACCCGATCCCACTCCAATTTCTTTTCCATAATTTTGGACCCCATTTTCTGTTCCATTTGTTCACTTCGTGGTTAGACTACGGGTGTTCATTCTATATAGAAATCTTTGTTTTCGAAAACCAACAGTTTTAATAAAAAAAAATCATTTAGGGTGAAAAGAGAAATTGTTTTAAAAAATGTACTATTGACTCTAAATTTTCCTGTCGCATTTTTATAAATTTCTTTTCAGAATTTTCATTTAGAATAGAAAGAAAAATTTCGTCAATTTTTCATCAATTTTATCCTAACTTTCCTGTCTTATTTTCATACAAAGAAATGTCTTCCCTGCGTCAGCCATTCTAATACTTCAGCACCGAGTTTCAACTAGTATTAAGTTTCATCAAACCGTACATTTCGTTCTATTTTTATACAAAACCGTAAAAATCCGCAGTCATTAAAAGCATTCTAATAATACGAATAAACTAAAAATTCATAAATATCCGCAATTTATATATAATTCCTCGAAAATGAGTAAACTCGACAACTTTATTAATTCCCGCGAATTATTTCCGGAAAGTAGCACAAGCGGAG